>NW_015165839.1:989539-1017898 GCF_001447785.1 Gekko japonicus | reverse complement strand
CTTGACGTGTTTTGACGGGGTGGCCGGGGGGGGGGGGGCTCTGCAACTTACCTGGCTACTTCTTGCTCTGACTGAGGGCTGCTGGGAGCAGGGGGTGGGGCTTGTTGCATGTGCCCGCCCCCTGGGCTCTTTACTGCCGGAGCTCTGCTCCTGTGCGCTCCTGCAGGAAATGACCCCTGCCCATGAGTCTTTTTGCACGAAAATACTACTGGATTCACCTTCATGCTAATCATATGCTTATGTTGCCAGCTCTAAGTTGGGAAATTCTTCTTCTTCTTCTTCTTCTTCTTCTTCTTCTGAAATTAATGTCTCCCGCTCTGGTAAAGCCACCTGCAACTTCCCCCAAAACCTCACCTTCTTCTTCCTCTCTTTCTCCCACCACTACAATTTCAGGCATAAAGATTAATTATAATTGTAATATGAGCATTCATTTTACCACCGGCAGAACACGCCGAGAAATAAATCCAGCTGGAAAAGAAATGGTGATTACTGTGTCCACACTTAAAAGCTTTGCGATATTGCCTCCATTATTAATGAAATATTATTGACTAATGCAACAGAATTTGGCAAAGGCCTCTTTCTTCTTCTTCTTCTTTGCACGCAGTGCTGGAGCAGAGACCTTTGAAATGAAGCTGGAGCCGAACTCCCAGCCAACCTTCTTCTATATCAAGGCAAGGGGGGGGGGGGGCCGGAAGGGGGGGGAGATGATGAACATCCCTTTCATTTTTTAATAATAAACCTTGATGTGTTTTTTTTTTCCTCCTTCCCCCTTTTGGCTTCTCCCTCTCTCTCATCTATTCCTCTGAAATCCAATACTCAGCAGATGCCTTTGGAAACAGTGTTTTACGTTGTGGGGCACAGAGACCCATTTAATTAACTCTGTAATTGTGCAGTAACTGCTGGCCTCCTGAATCGGAAATGTGCTCCCTGGATAGATTAAGAGCCAAACAACCTCTGTAGTACATTCTGCCTTCCCTCCCAGCGGGTCCCTGCGGTGCCTTATTCATTATCCGTATAGGGAAACCAGCCATGGAGACAGCTTGGGACATTCCTTTTAGAAGATGTGATCCCACCTTGATCCTGAAGGTGAGAATTCCAGCAGCAAATGGATCTGGAAGGAAAATCATCAATGCCTGTCCTTAAGTGTGGCACAGTTTATCTGGCCCTTCCCTTCCTGAACACCTACCTTGTTTGTGTGACCCTCATCTCCGTGGTGGCTCAAGTGGTTAAGACCCTGAACTGCAGGCTGTGGAAGGTCAGTAGTTCAGCAGTTCAAGACCCGAGTGTGCCGCATGACGGAGTGAGCTCCCGTCTCTAGTTCCAGCTCCTGCCAACCTAGCAGTTCGAAAACAAGAAATTGCAAGTAGATAAATAGGTACCACTTCAGTGGGAAGGTAACAGCGTTCCGTGCACCTTGGTGTTTAGTCATGTCGGCCACATGACCACGGAAATGTCTTCGGACAGCGTTGGCTCTTCGGCTTGGAAACGGAGATGAGCACCGCAACCCTAGAGTCGGATTCGACTGGCTTTCGAGCAAGGGAGACCTTTACCTTTACCTTTACATCTCTGTAGGGCATTTATGTTAGGCCATTTTAATGTTCTCCCATCTATGGTGTTATATGGGAGATTTACGGAAATTCCATATACAGATAGGTTGTGTCCATGTGGGATGAGTGAGAGACTGAAGAATCATGTTATTTTGCACTGTACGTTTTATGACGATCTTCGTGCTGTATTCTGGAGCCATCCTTCCTGAGCTAAGACAAAAATGCGTGAGCCGGGGGCTAAATAACTGTGAGCTAGCTCACACTAACTCAGCTTAGAGGGAACAATGGTGTCCATGTGGGATGAGTGAGACTGAAGAATCATGTTATTTTGCACTGTACGTTTTATGACGATCTTCGTGCTGTATTTTAAAAACCTTTCCTGCTGCCTTTAAAGGGTCGATCCGAGGAGCATAAGACCTTTATATTTCTAGCCTCAAATAAGAGCGAAATCATTGAATCTGCAGCAAAATTTCTCTACCAGGCCTCTAGGAGGAGATGCTCTTTCTGACTACAGATTCCATTGTATTTTATTTGGTTTTGTGCTGTGATGCCAATAAAGGTCTGTGAAGTGAAGTGAAAAAAAGTGTGGCACAGTGAACCATGCGAGGAGGACACACCGGGAAACCATGAGTTTCAAAAGACTTGTATCATTTTTATTTTATTCACTTATTCATTTATTTATACCTTGCTTTTCTCCCCGGTGGGAACTCAAAGCGGCTTACATTGTCCTCCAGTTTGGTGTAGTGCCAGTTTGGTGTAGTGGTTAGGAGTGCGGACTCCGACCTGTGGGGCTTGGCTTTGATTCCTATCAAGCCCGCCCTGGGCTCCGGGGGGCCAACCCTCCCATGGCTGTGACGTCTCAAGCAGTGTTCCCTCTAGGCTGAGTCAGTGTGAGCTAGCTCATAGTTTTTTGGCCTCCAGCTCACACATTTTTGTCTTGGCTCAGGAAGGAGGGCTCTAGAGCAAACTAACTTATGCAGCAGCCAAATCGCTTACTCAGTAGCTCACTAAGCAGAATTTATGCTCACAAGACTCCACAGCTTAGAGGGAGCATTTGTCTCAAGGTGGGGGAGGTCTGACGGCTCTGGGAGATGAGGCTTGTAAAGAAGAGGGGGAGCGTTGGGGCCTCAGATGGGTAGGGGACGGAGTTGAACGCCACTCCGTCAGTCCCTCTACCTCCGTGCTTCGGTTCCCCAGCCTCTGTGTCCTCCCTGGACTCCTTCTCAGTCCCCGAGCACGTCCTTCCTCCCCAGCCCCTTCGCTTCCCTCTCCTTTATACCCAGCTCCCTAGCCTAGTGCCGTCTCCCTTCCCCACCTCCCTCTCATTCCTCCCAGCCCCGACCCCTTGATAAGCTCCGACGCCTTCTCCGCAGCCGGGGTGTGGTCGTAGCTATGCCAGCAGCGGTCTTGGCGGCCTGGGGCTGTGCCGCCACTGGCGGCGTGTGGGGTTTCATGTGGTCATGGGGCCACTGTCAGCCTCTCCCTGGCACAGTCAGCCTCTCCTGCTGCTCTCCGTGGCTCCGTGCTCCATGGTTGGGCAGGGTCGGACCATTGTATCCCATCTGTGCTGATGGGGCTCGGCGAGGCGGGGTCTTCTCTGTCTGCAGGTTCCCTGGGTGAGTTCGTGGTCATTGGTCTACAGGTTCCCTGGGTGAGTTCGTGGTTATTGGGGTCTCTGGGGTGTGTGGGTTAAGTCCCAGGATCCCCGAACTGGGACAATTCCCCACTCCTCCACATGCAGCTGTTTTTGTGACCGTGGGTCAGTCACAAGTTCTTTCAGAGCTGTTCTCTCAAGAGCAGTTCTTGAGAGAGCTCTCTCAGCCCCACCTACTTTACAGGGTGTCTGCTGTGGGGAGCGGAAGGGAAAGGAGTTTGTAAGCCGCTCTGAGACTCCTTTGGGTAGTGAAGGGCAGGCTATAAATCCAATCTTCTTCCTCTCTTCCATTTTTGTCCTCACAACCACTGTGCTAAGGAGGTTAGGCTGAGAGAGTGTGATTGGCCCAAGGCCACCCAGCAAGCTTCCATGGCATGAGTGGGGGTTCGAACCTGGGTCTCCCAGGGTCTGGTCTGACACTCTAACCACTGCATCACACTGGCTCTCTACTTTTATGCTGTGGTCAGGGGGAACCATAAGTTCTTCAAGGGAATAGTCTGGAAAGAGACGGCTAATCCACAGTGACCAATCTCCCTTCGAGTTTGCAGCTGACAGACGGTGTTTGGTGTGTGTTCCAGTCCAACAGTCAGCTCACGCAGATTCAGAAGTGAGGGCCAGTACCAAGAAGAAGAAGAAGAAGAAGAAGAAGAAGAAGAAGAAGAAGAGATTGGATTTATACCCCACCCTTCACTACCTAAAGGTGTCTCAGAGGGGCTTGTAAACACCTTTCCCTTCCCATCCTCAGAACAGACACCCTGTGAGGTAGGTGGGGCTGAGAGAGCTCTTGACAGAAACTGCTCTTTTTCAAGGACAGCTCTTATCAGAACTACGGCTTGCCCAAGGTCATCCAGCCAGGTGCAAATGGAGGAGTGGGGAATCAAACCCGGTTCTCCCAGATTAGAGTTCGCGTGGACTTAACCACTCACCAAACTGGCTCTCGATGACCACTACACCAAACATCGATGATCTCAGTATAGGCCTGGGAATGCATCCCAGAATCCTCTGCAGTACATCGGGGCTCCATAACAGATACGCAAAGGGACCTTAGCGTTTATGTCCAGGTGGGGAGGAAGTTTACACATTGCTGCCATAAATTCTTTTACAGTGGAAAGAAATTATTTTTGCCTCTTATCCCACACATTGATGTACCAACCTTCTTTAGCTTTCTGGGCATTTCAGGGGTCATCAGAAGGGGCATCTGTCCCTCCATTATGATGTCACTTCAGAAGGCACATGTGACACCCCTTGATTATGACATCACTGTGGCTGTGCTGCTGCTATAACGATAGGTTGTTTAACTCGAGGTGGGGAAATTCCTGGAGATTTGGGGGGGGGGTTGGGCTAAGAAAGACAAGGTTTGGGGATGGAATGACCTCAGCAAGGTACAATGCCACAGAGGCCACCCTCCAAAGCACCCTCCAGGGGAACTGGTTCTCTGTTGTCTGGAGAGCAGTTGTAATTCTGGGATATCTCCAGGCCCCACCTGGAGATTGGCAACCATACTGCATGATGATGTCACTGCACTGGGCCGAATGCAATTGGCTCATGCAGAATGCTTGCAGGGTTTAGGGAAGATGAACAGGCCACAGCACTACCAAGCAGAAGGAACCGGAAAGCCGGCAGACCTGGGGCAGAGAGGGAAATCTGTCACGATCGTGCGCATTCTACAATAAATAGCCTTCTTGGCTTTTTCACGGGCAGGAAACCTGCCAAGTCAGAGCTATGAATTCTCAATCAATTAAGAAAGTGCCTGTAAGGGCTTTTCTTTTTGTATGTGTCTGCAAGACATGCCTCTCTATCCCTCGCACTCAGTAGCAGCCAGCGGAATCTGAAAAGTACACAGAACGTTAAGATTACCTGCTAGCTCTTCAAGGGTTCCCCCCGGTAATTCTGGGAACATCTGGGAGACATCTGTTGCTGACGGTGCTTGTCAGGAACATGATCTGTTGGAATCTGGTGTTCAGGAGTCCAGAGTAAGTCTTCACTGCAAAGGCCGAGGAATTGTGATATTACTTTATGTAGCGAGAAGGGGCCCATTAGGGAGTTTGTGTTTCAATGTTTCGGGTGATTATTCATTTTCTTCAAGCTCCAAATAGCTCCTGAATACCATGTGTTTTTCTTCAGTGTTAATAAAAGCCTAAATGATTCTTCATTAAGGAGCCCATTAAAGAATCCTGCCGTTTCCTCGAAGCTCATTAGATGGTATTCTCACCACTAAATTATCACGTCAGAGTTTTATAGAAGTCTGAGCAAAGATGCCCCGCCGTGATTAATTTGTGATAGATTTTTTTGCATCCTTCTTTGCTTTTGAACGATGCTAATTTCTTGGGGTTGCAGCTCTGATCCTCCGTACCTGTTCCCGGGATTCGATTTGTGGCAGCAAACTTTAGGGCTGGCATCTGGCATCTGTTTTCGGTGCTAGTCCTTCGCTGTGGGACATTCTTATTCATTCCAATGATGGACGGAAGTGAGCAAGTGCAGAGCGAACAAAATTTCATCACCACCCTGTGGCCCCATCCAACAAGGAACAGTATAAAGGGCTTTGCAATAGGGTGGGGATGTTTTCCAAGGGATCTTAGCCTTGGCATCTCTTCTGCTAGGAATTAAACATAGTACATTTTTACCACTGCACTGGCGAAAGTCTATAATCTAGCTCGATGTATGAAACGGCTTTAAACCGAGTCAGCTCACTGGTCCCTTTAGTTCAGTAAAAATGTAAGAAGAGCCCTGTTGGATCAGACCAGTGGTCCATCTAGTCCAGCATCCTGTCTCACACGGTTGCAAACCAGATCCTCTGGAGGGCCAATGACCATGGCCTTCCCCTGATGTTGCCTCCTGGCTCTGGGATTCAGAGGCTTAGTGCCTCTGAATGTGGAGATTCCCCTCAGTCACCATGGCTAGTAGCCACTGGTAGCCTGTATCCTCCACGAATCTCTCTAATCCCCTTTTCAAGTTGTTTATTCCTGTGGCCATCACTGCATCCTCTGGCAGCGAATCCCACATTTTAATCACTCTCTGTGTAAAGTTGTATTTCCCTTTGTCTGTCCTGAACCTACTGCCCATCCACTTCATTGGATGCCCTCCAGTTCCAGTATTCTGGGAAAGAGAGACACATTTCTCTTTGTCCACTCTCTCCACCCCATGCATAATTTTATAAACCTTAATTGTGCCCCCCCTTTAGTCGTCTCTTTTCTAAACTGAGAAGTCCCAGACTCTCCAGCCTTTCTTCACAGGGAAGGTGCTCCACCCCCCCCCCATCATCTTGGTTGCCTGCCTCTGCACTTCTTCCAGCACTGCAATGTCCTCTTGGAGATACTAGTCTGCTGTGACTGACAGTGGGCCCTCCAGGATATCAGGGAACACAAAGTCTTTCTCATACTTGCTCCTTGTTTGGTGTAGTGGTTAAGTGCGCGGACTCTCATCTGGGAGAACCGGGTTTGATTCCCCACTCCTCCACTTGCACCTGCTGGTGTGAGCTTGGGCAAGCCATAGTTCTGGCACAGCTGTCCTTGAAAAAGAGCAGTTTCTGTCAGAGCTCTCTCAGCCCCACCTACATCACAGGGTGTCTGTTGTGGGGAGGGGAAGGGATAGGAGTTTGTAAAAAACCCTGAGACTCCTTTGGGTAGTGAAGGGCAGGGTATAAAATCTCCTCCTCCTCCTCCTCTTCTTTTTCTTCTTCTTCTTGACCCCAGGATATGAACCTGGGTCCTTCTGCAAGCCAAGCAACTGCTCTGTTGCTAAGCTGCAACCTCTCTCCTTCTGCATCTTCCAGTAACCTTTTTGGATTCCAGAGGGAAAGCTTCTTATCTGCCTCTCTAGCTAAATCTATAGCAGGCCGTAGGAGGCTGCGATTGACTTGTCCAAAGCTCTATAATCGGCACCTGGCTGAGCTGAGCCTTTAGAGTGAGCCTCCTGGATCCAGACATTCATTCTCTCCTATGCTTTCTTTTGGTCTTCAAGGTTGTCTTTACAGGGGCATTGGGATCAATGCTCCCTTTAAATCTTGAGAGCAAAAATTCTACTCTGTGAGCGACTGGCATTAAAGTTGTGAGCCAGCGATTTGGCTACTGCATAAATTGTATGCTGGTTTTAAAATTCGATGTAAGCCGCTCTGAGCCGCTCCAGCAGGAGGGCGGGTTAGAAATTTAATAAATAAATAAGTTTGCTCTAGAGCCATCCTTCCTGAGCTAAGACAACAATCTGTGAGCTGGAGGCTGAAAAACTGTGAGCTAGCTCACACTAACTCAGCTTAGAGAGAACGCTGATTGGGATGTCTGCGGATTCACTGCAGGGGACACATGGTCTAGCAAGGAAGTTGTGGGGCTGGCTGCCATTATGCAATAACATACATCATGACCATATTTACAGTGCCTACGTGTTGTGTCTGTTCTGCTGCTTCTCACAGTGTTTGAACTGGGGCCCATTCCCAAGCCTCCCAGCCTACTGCCAGCAACTTCTCCGAGAGGTGAGATCCCAGAATCTCAGCCACTGTTCCATGCACGCGGCATGCAGCAATGCATCGGTATGCTGCAGCATGCTGTACATGCATGTGGCAATGCATCGGTATGCTGCAGCATGCTGCAAGGTTCTGTGCTTCGGAACAGAGAATCCAGCGCTGGCCATAGAGTAGGACTAGGATATTCCCAGGCTTCCTCTTAAAGCCAGCCAGCCACGGAAAGACGCAGCGTAAGCTGCTCTGGCCACAAAATCCCATCTTTTCTGTGCTTCACTGCCGTTTGCCTCTATGAATTATGCACAACATTTGAGCATTAGGATATGCGCAGAAGAATTTCTTGGTGCCACATTAAGCCTCTGACGGCATGAGAGAAAAAAATGTCTCTGAGTCAGCCTCCTGCCCCTACATTTGGAGATACTGTGATTTCTTTCGTGACGGTGTATATTCTCATGTTCTCACTGGGGCACTCCCCTGCAGGGAGGAAGGAGCCTGTGCAATGGTAAGCAGGGCTATTTCGGGGCAGGAACGGAGTTCCGGCTGGCTCCCGAGTTGGCCACGCCCAGCAGGAACTCATTAGCATAATAGGCCACACCCAACAGCAGAAATGCATTAGGATTGGCTACATTAGAGGTGTGTGGCCTAACATGCAAAGGAGTTCCTGCTACAAAGAAAGCCCTGGGACAACAAACAAGGTAAACAGAATAAGAAGGGAAAGGTGGGTGTGGCTGGATGACCACACTTCTGGTAACATGGGGCTGTGGCCTAATATGCTAATGACCTGTGGTATTGGGGCTGTGTCCTAATATGCTAATGAGTTTTTTGCTGTTGGGTGTGGTCTATTATGTTAATGAGTTCCTGCTGGGCTTTTTCTACAAAAAGAGCCCCGATGGTAAGGAATGTCGCTCAGAACAGAATTTTGTAGGATGTGCCATTCTACCCTAAAGAAAATAGGCAAGGCTTCTCACCCCAGACTCATTGGATACCTTAGCATACCTCCTGCTTCACAGATTGTTTGGAAACATCTCTTAGGCAATTTCTTTGTTTTCCCAAATCTAGTATGAAAATGCAAAAAAAAAAAAAAGCTGTGACTGGCATCCTCAGAGGTATAACACAGAAAGACGGAGTACTCTCTGTGTCAAGGTGAGAGAAAAAGGGTAGGCAGGTAATTTATATCTACTCCAGAAGGTGGGGTAGGGCTGAGTCATTATCTTGTAGGAGCTCCCCAGGCTGTGATACAAGATAATGACTCAGCCCTACCCCAGCTTCCTGAGTAGATATAAATTACCTGCCTACCCTTTTTCTTCTCACCTTGACACAGAGAGTGCTCCGTCTTTCTGTGTTATACCTCTGAGGATGCCAGTCACAGCTACTGGCAAAACGTCAGGTCCTACAATGCCAAGACCACGGCCATACAACCCAGAAAATCTACAACAGTAATATCAATATTGTTTCAGAAGTACGCATGTCCAGAACAAATGTAAAGATAACGATTCATCTGTCTTCCTTGGTGGTCTTCCATCCAAGTATTAACCAGGGCCAACCCTGCTTAGCTTCCAAGGACTGATGAGATCACACTAGCTCAGGCTTACAGCTCAAAAATGCTGGAAATAGCCACCCCAGAGAAGAGGTGAGATAGGCTGAACCTGGGAGCTGTCCACGGTACTAAAGAAATACGCTGTCCTTAGTGCTGAAAACCCCTCCCCTCCCGCCCACATTTTTTGCAGAAGGTGAAAACAAAAAGTCAGCCAAACACCTGTCCTTAGAAAGAATGCAAATCCTCGAGCGACTTCAGGAATTATCTAGTGCCATTCCTACCCTTTGTTTTGGATTTCCAAGAGAAAGGCCTGTGCATTTTTGCTTGGAAAGTTTTTAGCCAAATGCACGCTTCAAATACGCTTATCCCAGGCTAGCATGACCCCCTGTGATCTCTGGAAGCTAAGCAGGGTTGAGCCTGGTTAGCCCTTGGATGAAATACCACCAAGGAAGTCTAGGGTTGCTCTGCAGAGGCAGGCAATGGCAACCTACCTCTGCTCTCCTCACTTCTTCAGGGGGTCGCCATAAGTCCCCTGCGACTGGACAGCACTTTTCATCACTGTATTTCCCTTTGCTAAACATTCCTTTGGAATGTTTGTCTAACACCTTTCCTAATCATGTCTCCCTGTCGTTTGAACCCACGGCATCCCTCTCTCATCCTCAAGGGACATAATTGTTACTTCTTGTTTCCATAATTTCAACACACACTTGAAAACTGTGAATATATACCCCCCCTCCACCATTCATCCTTTGTGCGGCGCAAGGTATCACGGAGTCCCTTTGTGGCCACTCTAATGATTGTCTGCTGGTGGTGATGGTGGACAAGCCTTGTAAAACTGGATGCCCCTTTTTAATATGTGTCTGTCACATTTTGGGACAAGCCCCTTTACACTACATGTTCCTGTCCGCTATGCTACAAAAAATTAAAAAATAAAATCTGGACACACACGTGAGCCTCTTATTATGCTGGAATGTTGAGTTTCATTTCTCATGTTGGTCTCTGTTAGCTCTCGTGTTTGACCTTGGTACCCCTCTCCCTTCACTTCGCCTGGGAACCTGAAGCCGTTAGTGTTCGGTGCCTTGCGCACTCTCCCCTGATTGGCTCAGCGCCATCAGGGGACACTACTTTGAACCTAGTATATCTTCCCCTCTCCTGCCTTTAGGGTTAGCTCTAACACTGAATGTATGCACAGATGACCTGCCTTTACTGTACTTTACTGTACTGTAAACTTGATCCTTTCAAAGGAACGCTGTTGAGACTGATTGCTGTGGGTCTCTGACAGTTCCCCACAGCAACCACGGACATGTGAAGGAGCTCATCTAGCCAGTTGGGTGTAGTGGTTGAATGCACAGACTCTAATCTGAGAGAACCGGGTTTGATTCCCCACGCCTCCACTTGCAGCTGCTGGGTGACCTTGGGCAAGCCATAGTTCTGTCAGAGCTGTTCTCTCAAGGACAGTTCTGTCAAGAGCTCTCTCAGCCCCGCCTACTTCACAGGGTGTCTGTTGTGGGGAGAGGAAGGGAAGGCAATTGTAAGCTGCTTTGAGACTCCTTAGGGAAGAGAAAAAGTTGGGTATAAACTTCTTCAGCTGAGCCACAGGTGTCCTGTCATAGGTTTGGCATTTAGGTCAAGGAGAGACTGAAGGTCTGAAGGTGTCCAGATCAGAATCTCTCCAACTTCTCATTTCCTCTTAAAACCTTGAAAAACAAGCTGCTCTTTAAAAAAAAAAAGCAATGGTGTAATTTTTTCAGCAAGTATTAAAATCTCATTTTATGGTCCATTATATGCTTGGCCTTCTGCACAATCAATGACCATAAATGATGTTTGTGTCCTGCAGCCATATCTGGGGATGAAGCTGGAGATAATCTGTCTGGCTGAAGAGAAAGAACAGGAGGTCCATTGCTACTCGATTATTTACATCCATGCCGGAGTCCAGGGGAAATTAAGTGCATTAGCAGAGCTGACGGCCCTCTTCAGAATGGAGCTTTAAACTGTATTGATGAGGCGCTAATAGTGGAGCCGTTTGTCTTATATACACTGCGGCTGAAGCTGCTGTAGAGAAGGGTGGAATAGTTGGTCTCTTCCGTAAGATTTAGTTCCATGGAAATGGAGCTTCAAACCTTGATCAGCAATTCAGATGCAGGGAGATTGGGCCAGGTATGCTTTCGGGATTAGCTAGGCCAGAGGAAGGGTTGTGTGTAGAATGAGGTAGCGGAAAGAAAGGTGGAGAATTACACTCAGCACAATTCCCCGCAAATGGAAAAGCAGCCTGGCAGGCATAGGCTTTCGCTTTTCTCCTTGATGAACTAGCTTTCTATCGGTAGGGAATTCTAGCTCCTTTTCCTTCGTGTGAGAGTATCCAAAGCTGGTACTCCCCAGCTGCAGTCTGAATAGGTTCGACCAGTTTAGCCCTCAGCTTCCTGTGTTTGTTGCCTGTTTATGCCCAGAATTTGGCAGAATCCACGTTGAACAACCGCACTCCTACTTCATTGTTGATTAGATTCAGGTGGGTTGCCATGTTGTTCTGAAGCAGCTTAAGAAAGTTTGAGTCCAGTGGCGACTTTAGCGTGCATGCACACGAAAGCTTATACCTTGAATAAAACTTTGTTGGCCTTTAAGGTGCCGCGGGACCCGAACTTTGTTTCATTGTTTATTGAATGTCCAGTCCTGTTGCTTATACTCTGCCTGGAGTCCCAATGAGAAAGGTGGATTACAAATGATGATGATGAAGAAGAAGAAGAAGAAGAAGAGATGGGATTTATACCCCACCCTTCACTCGGAGTCTCAGAGTGGCTTACAAACTCCTTTCCCTTTCCCCTCCCCACAACAGACACCCTGTGAGGTAGGCAGGGCTGAGAGAGCTCTTTTGAGGACTGCTCTTGAGAGAACAGCTCTTATCAGAACTACGGCTTGCCCAAGGTCATCCAGCAGCTGCAAGTGGAGGAGTGGGGAATCCAACCCAGTTCTCCCAGATTAGAGTCCGCGCACTTAACCACTACACCAAACTGGCTCTCATACATCAGATCATACATCAGAAGGATACAGCTTTCCGGCTTTCAGTATTTCAGGCAAACGAGGGAAATGGGAGCACCCCCACCCTGGCCAGTGTCTGTGAAATCCAGCAACAGAAAGCAGAGGGGAGGTTATCAGCCTCAGATACCAAAAGCAAGGTCAAAAGCCAAACATCTGTAGTCAGAGCCGAAGCACCCTTTGGAAAGTGAGGAAGAACAGCAAGCACTGTGCTGAAAAAGAGGGCGATATGAAGGAGCTGTGAGCATGGTGTCATCTTCTGGGCCGAAGCCTAGAGACAGGGATGGTTCACAGTGGGAGCATGGCAGAGGTTCGGGTAGGCACTGCACACATCGACAGCCAAGCAGGTGTTTTGCATCCGAAAGGTCCCCCGGTTCTACTCCTGCCATCTCCAGTGAGAAGATCAAAAGCACTAAGTGTTAGCACTTGCAGTGTCTGAGAGCTCAAAGAGCAGCTGCCGGTCAGAGTTGGCAATACTGAGCTGCAGGAACCGGTGGTCGAGCTCCAGATCCGGCAGCTTCATCTACATGGCACGTGTTGCGACTGGTCGCCTGAACAAGCACAGTTTTATCGGCCAGTCCAGTTGGCAAATGGAGCTGCGGTGGCTCAAGTGGTTAAGACGCTGAACTGCAGGCTGTGGAAGGTCTGTAGCTCGGCAGTTCAAGACCCAAGGTGCCGCATGACGGGTTGAGCTCCCGTCTCTACTTCCAGCTCCTGCCAACCTAGCAGTTCAAAAGCAAGAAATTGCAAGTAGATAAATAGGTACCGCTTCGGTGGGAAGGGAACAGCATTCCGTGCGCCTTGGTGTTTAGTCATGCCGGCCTCATGACTACGGAAACGTCTTTGGACAGCGCTGGTTCTTCAGCTTTGAAACGGAGATGAGCACCGCAACCCTAGAGTAGGACTCGACTGGCTTTCGAGCAAGGGAACCTTTACCTTTACTTTTACCAGTTGGCAACCAAGATTGCTGGCCTCCAGGTTGAGGCGTGGTGATCTGCTGACATGGCAACTGATCTCCAGGTGTCAGAGATCAGTTGCCCTGGAGAAAATGGCTGTGTTGGAGGGTGGGGGCCTGTGGCATTATACTCTGCTGAGGTCCCTCCCCTTTTCAAGCCCCGCCCACCACAGGCTCCACCCCCCCACAGTTTCCAGAAAGTTTCCAGCCCAAGGCTGGCAATACTATTGGCAGCCCAGCCTCAACTTAAAGGGGGAGCGCACACTTCTGATGCACAAAACTATGCCCCTGTGATCCTGTGGCCAGATAGGAATCACACAGTTAGAGTCCAGTAAGTTAGATGACTATCTGTATATTGCAATGGAAACGGGGAATACAGGGCTGAGTACCTTAGCGCTTCAGCTATTCCAAGCTGTATTCTTCCATAACCAGGAAGGGCAGAAGGCCTTATACCCCAAGTGACATTACATATAATGTACACATTAAAAAACCTCTAATTGGTACCAAACAGTTAACATAATGGAAGCATCATTTGACTCAGTGCTTCTCTCATCGGTGTCAGTAATTACACTTGCTTACCTGGTCTTCAGAACAATGGGAACATTAGAGAACACTGGGACCCTTTCTGGCCTTGCTTAGGGAGAGCTCGCCGATAACGGCTGTGATTCGCATTAAACTTAGCTCTTGGCGTCCTTGCAACGTCTAAATATGCATTCCATTCAGTTGCATCCTAATTCCATCTCCAAAGTCTTCTTATAATACTTTTTGTATTTGGCGTATACAGTTTGGTGTAGTGGTTAAGTGCGCAGACTCTAATCTGGGAGAACCAGGTTTGATTCCCCACTCCTCCACTTTATTTATTTATTTATTTAGCTTACAGTTTATATACCGCTCTAACCCCGAAGGGTCTCTGAGCGGTTTACATACAATTTTAGTTACCTATCTAGGGCCACATTCTATAGGGGAGTGACTGCCTACCAGCACCCAGGCAGCAGAGCTCTGTTGTTATACGGCTCTTCCAAGCGGACTTCAGATGTTATTCTTCTCAGCGTTCTATCTCCTGGCGCCTTGGTATGCATCTTAAGTCAGCGACTCTCTCCGGCGGACTCATCCTGGTGTGTGGCCCCGCGCCAGCTGCAGCTCCAGCTCACGTCCTGCTGGCTCCGCCGCGCCATGCCGTGCCACCACGTCACCACGCCTCCATGATTTTTGTCTCTGCCCGGATTCTGCCACTCAACGTAATGCTCACTAGGTTGCCAGGGCCGCTCATCAGTCGCTCCGCCACCGCCGCCAATGCTCCTGCTGCACGCTGTCCTTAAGGGGGGGTGCCCCCTGCCACCTAGGGGCAGGTACCCAATTTATCTACTCGCTTTATGCTTTCGAACCGCTGGGTGGGCGGGAGCTGGGACTAGGACCGGGAGCTCACCCCGGCCGCGATGGGTATCGAACAGCCTTACTGACTGTTCACTGATGTTACAGCAGGCGTTTTACTGCCTGTGCCACCGCTCCCTCTTGCACCTGGCTGGATGACCTTGGGCAAGCCATAGTTCTGATAAGAGCTGTTCTCGAAAAAGAGCAGTTTCTGTCAAGAGCTCTCTCAGCCCCACCTACCTCCCAGGGTGTCTGTTGTGGGGAGGGGAAGGGAAAGGAGTTTGTAAGCCACTCTGAGACACCTTTGGGTAGTGAAGAGCAGGGTATAAATCCAATCTCTTCTCTTCTTCTCTTCTCTTTTTCTTAATATGGCTTCTTATACAAAAAATTCAATTATAAAATATATATATGTTCTGCTATACATTTATCTAATCAGAAGATTCTAGGCTACATACCAAGATCTGAATCTAGTATGGTTCAGCTTTTAAAGGCACAGTGACAGCTGTCAATATATATATCGGAGAGAGAGTGTCAGGAATCACATTCAGAAATCGCTGGAATCAATATTTTTGAAGGACAAAAAAGTGGGATTTAATTGTAAAATTGTAAAATAACCGAACTGGAAAATGTTATGTTAACAGCAGATAGTAAAATGATAAAGAAAATATATAAAATTTTGTTGGATGATACAATGGTAGATGAAATTGTGAAGAATAATATGATTGCATGGGTTCAGAATTTAGGGCATACTATAAATCTGGATCATGGATCATAAATCCCCTCATGGATCACTGCCTTGTCGTTTCTAGACTGAAAATTCCCAGACTCTTCACAATTTCCTCATAGGAAAGGTGCTCCAAAGGATTATGAAAAAGAGAATAGGTATTTGACTGTTTATATGACGACAGCTGCAAGAATTTTGTATGCCAAATATTGGAAAACTATGGTGATACCAACGAAACAGGAGTTTGTGAATAAACTTTTTGAAACAGCAGAAAATGATAAACTGACTTTAGAAATGAGATTAAGCAAAGAGTGGACATTTCAAAAAACATGGGGAAAGTTTTATGATTGGTATAATGTAAGTACAATAGAAGATTAGGCAATTATGGCACAATGGACTTGAGAACACAGAAGACAGAAGAATGGAAAGTGATAGAGCGTTTCTATTAATTAAGTAATTGGATATAAGCATATAATGTAACTGTACTCTTGGTATACATGTTATGTGTAGTAGATTGTCTGTTTGTAGTGTGTAGATTTGTTTGTTGTAGATTATAAAAGAAAAATTAATAAAAGTGTACCTATGGGTACTTAAAAAAAAAAAAGGAATCACATTCAGAAATCGCATTCTTTCCCCCTTGTCCTACACTTCCATAAAGAACTAAATCGCTCCAGCTATGTCGGAAGAAGTAAACAACCCGCCTCGCAAGGAGGTTTGGTCTTCCGACGACGTGCGCACCTTTCCAAAGGGCAGTGCACCATTCAGCTCCTGAGATCTTTTCAGAGGAGCTGTTATTCTTCTACCTCCAGCCCAGCCAGACTTTCGGTGTCACGAACCTGGAAGGCTACAAAGGCGAGTGTTTCCGCCGGAGTCAGAGGTGAGGTCTATAATGGGGAATTTTTTCCCCCCTCAGATAAAAGAGAAACAACAAGCAACACATCCAAGTTCTTTCTCCGAGTTAATCTCAAGCAGGGAAACAAAAAGCCTCTTCTGCTTCCATACCGAGAATTAATGGAATATTATTTTGTCCCGCACGGTAAGACGTTGGGGTGGAAAGACAGTCAGGGGACAAGCAATGTAGACATTAGTGCTCTTACGCCGTGGAAGGAATGAATAGGCTTCTCGTCTGCTCATTTGGGATCCCAACTGTTGCCAGAACTTTGGGGTCTTTACAAAAAAAAAAAATGCCGAGTGACCGTAAAACTGGCTCCAACCAGTGCCACAGAGCACTAGTCCTTCCCCTCTTTTTACCATGAAACTGGACTGCAAAACAAAATGGGAATGAGAGCCAGTTTGGTGTTGTGGTTAAGTGCGCGGACTCTAATCTGGGAGAACCAGGTCTGATTCCCCACTCCTCCACTTGCACCTGGCTGGATGACTTGGGCAAGCCATAATTCTGGCACCGCTGTTCTTGAAAAAGAGCAGTTTCTGTCAGAGCTCTCTCAGCCCCACCTACCTCACAGGGTGTCTGTTGTGGGGAGGGGAAGGGAAAGGAGTTAGTGAGCCGCTCTGAGACTCCTCTGGGTAGTGGAGTGCGGGGTATAAATCCAATCTCTTCTTCTCACCTGGATTCTGTGGTGCATTTATGGTTGCCAGTCTCCAGCTGGGGCCTGGAGATCTCCCGAAATTATAACTGATATCCAGATCAAGAAGGTAGTTCCCCTGGAGAAAATAGCTGCTTTGGAGGGTGGATTCTATTGCATTATACCCCACGGAGGTCCCTCCCCTCCCTAGGTTCCCACCGTTCCCTGGCTCCACCCCCAAATCGTCAGAAATTTTCCAACTTGGCGTTGGCAACCTTAACTGGGAGGGCTTTTTCTTTGTCACTTCAAATACGCATGTCTACCTTAGTGATGACCCACTACATGCATCTGATGAAGTGGGCTGTAGTCCATGAACATGTACGTACGTACGCGTGTCAACCAACTGATTAGGGTTGCCAGTTTCCAGATGGGGCCTGGAGATCTCCTGGAATTACAACTCATCTCCAGACCACAAAGATCAGTTCCCCGGAGAAAACGGCTGCTTTGCAGGGTGGACTCTATGGCATTATATATCCCACTGTGGTTCCTCCCCAAACTCCTCCCTCCCTCAGTCTCCACTCCTAAATGTCTAGGAATTTCCCCACCAGGAGTTGCTAACCTTAAGTTCATTCCCTTGTACGTAGTGGAGGCTGGGTGGAATACGCTGGCGCCTTTTTACACACAACCATGTATTCTGCGTCAGTTTTGTTCCAGTCGTGTATGCGTGGCCAGGGGATCTGGGACCACCCTAGCGGGTTGGAACTAGGATCCAAGCCAGGATGTACCCAGTCTCAAAGGATACTACTTATTTCTTCACTTTAAAAATAAACATTTTGCTTCTCTGCCCATGTATTCCAGGTGTCTAACAAGAAACTATCCAGCTAGACAACAGCTCAGACGTTGCCCAACATTTAAACACTTGTTTTATTTATTCATTTGCAAAATGTCTACTCTGCCTTTCAGCCATCACAAGGGCCACCAAGGTGGCTAACCAATTAAAATATGCCCAATAAAATCGCATTTTAAAACCATTTAACCCCCCTCAATATGCACATCATTAAACACTTAAAAACAGAGCTGAAATACATTTTTGTTGTTGTTATTCAGTCGCACAGTCGAGTCTGACTCTTTGTGACCCCATGGACCACATCACACCAGGCCTTCCTGTCTTCCGTCGTGCTCCGGAGTTTGCTTAATTTCATGATCGTTGCATCAATAACACTGTCTAACCATCTCATCCTTTCCCAGTATCAGGGTCTTCTCCAGTGAGTGCTCCCTTCTCATTCGGTGGCCAAAGTATTTGAGCTTCAGTTTCATTATCTGGCCTTCCAGGGAACAGTCAGGGTTGATTTCCTTTAGGATTGACTGAATTGATCTCCTTGCAGCCCAAGGGGCTCTCAAGAGTCTTCTCCAGCACCATAATTTGAAAGAATCTATTCTTCGGCGCTCGGCCTTCCTTATGGTCCAACTCTCGCAGCCAACGTCACTACTGGGAATACCATTGGTTTGACCATACAGACTTTTGTTGGCAGGGTGATGTCTCCACTTTTTATTATGCTGTCTAGGTTTGCCATCACTTTCCTCCCAAGGAGCAAAACAACAATTAAAACATTGGATAGGAAGGAGGGATCATTGAAGGAATGCTGAATGAAACAAAAAGGTCTTCATTCACTGGTGGTAGATGGCAAATGAAAGGGACAGGCGAATTTCCCTGGGCAGAGTTCCAGCGTTTCGGTGCCACAACTGAAAAGGCCGTCCACTCCTGGGTTGCCACCCGTGTAATCTCAGAAGGTGAAGGCACCCAAAGGAGGCTGTCCAAAGATGACCTTAGTGGTCAGGTGTGTTCATGGGGTAGGGGGTGGGGGGGAAGATGAAGAGCCATTTAATGTTTTTTTAAAAGTGTGCATATTTAAACAATACAGATTAAAAATAGAACCAGGAAAAAGAAATGTAAAGAGTTAGAACATATGCTGAACAGTTTAAACTGTTGTTAATATTTGTTAATATTAGTATTGTATTGCATATTGTATATTGTATTGTATATTGTTTTGTTAGATAATATTAGGAAATATATTGTAAAGTCATTTAGGATTATGACTCAGGATTTAATATCTTAAAATGTAATGTACTTAAAAGAATAAAAAAATATTTGTTAATATTCAATAATATGAAAAAATTACCAAGAGGCTGAAGACATCCAAGCAGATAAGACTACATTAAAAAAATTGTGACGGATTAAAAAAATTAAGAACAAGAAAGAGAATAGAAACATTGGCTCTTGTGACTGGCAGGCAGGGCTTTTTTTGTAGAAAAATCCCAGCAGGAACTCATTAGCATAATAGGCCACACCCAACAGCAGAAAGTCATTAGCATATTCGGCCATACCGCTGACAGTGCAGCTCATTGGCATATTAGGCCATACACCCCATGCCTTCCCTTGGCTTGCCCAGGCAAGCCGGCTCTTGGACAGACCAGGGAAGGCACAGGAAGGCATTTAAATGCCTCCCCGATCCTTCCAGGGGCCCTCTGGCCCACCTGCCTCAGAGTCGCTCTCCAGGCCTTCCCTCTGTAGCCACGCACACAGAGGTTTTGGCTGTAGTGGGCGTGGCCAACTCTGAAGCCAGCCGGAACGCCGTTCCTGTGCGTTCCTGCCCCAGAATAGCCCTGCTGGCAGGCACTTTCAGGCCTCTGGATTGGCTAGGCCACACCTGCTTCCCACCTGCTTCCCAGGAGGCGGGCCTTCTGCTCTGATCATTTTGACATCTGGGTTGCCAACTCTGGGGGGGGATTTGTGGAATTTGGGGGTGGGGCCTGGTAAGGGCAGGGTTCGGGGAGGGGGGAGAGAACTCAGCCAGGGTAAATGCCCCAGAGTCTGCCCCTCCCCCAGGAGCTGACACTTCCTCTAGGAGGAGATCAGCAGCAGGAGATCAGTTGCAATTCCAGGCGATCCCTAGGCCCCATCTGGAGGTTGGCAACTTTGTCAGGCTGGAGTCCTTTTTTGCAGCAAGGAGAAACTGTGCAGTGGGAAAGAAGTCTGCATATAGCTATGGTGAAGTTCAATAAAGAACTGGGGTTTTCCTTAAAAATAAATCAATGTGGGAAAAAAGGAAATTAAGGTGAATAATGTCTTTCTTTCTTCACCCTCCCTCCCTCCCTCCTTCCCTCCCTCCCTCCCTCCCTGCCTTCCAACCTGCCAAATTTGCCAGGGATCTGGAGGTTTTTTTGCCTTCCTCTGAGCATAGAACAGGGGTCACTGGAAGAGTTCGGGGGGGGGGAGAGACAGCCTCCCTCCCTCCCTCCCTTTCCATTCATTATTTCACCTACATTCCTTCATGTTCTGCCAGTTTTCCCTCCCTCCCTGCTAAAGAGATAAATTCCACTGACTTTCCTCTCAGATACGAGAAGCTGTTCCAGCTATTTGTGCAGCCGGGAGAAAAGCTTAGAACCAACCTTGCATTTTTTTTTTTTTTGCCTGGCCCAGTCAAAAGATCAGGCCTCTTGCTTTTCCAACCTCTGCCCGCCATCATTGAACTCGGGGACCCTGGAGTGGAGAAGGCACGTGTCTTATCCATTTCTGGATATCGCTGCCCTGGCCCTTGCTTGGCTCTGATGAGGTCAAATATGAATGGAGATGACAATGACCACAACACACTGAAGCATGTGCTGAACAGGTGAAGGGGGAAATACATGAGACAGAGAGATTGCTGAACTGGATTGGGGCAGAGCACATGTGGGATCAGGATCATGGGGAAAGTGTTGAATCAGGATCAGGGTGGAGTGAGCGCACCACGGATCAGGCCCAAGGCAAAATGCAAGCTGGAATGACTTCTCTCAGCCCCATTCCCTTTTGTTTTCCTTCCTTCTGATTGCCGACTCACTGCCTGCATTTTTCCAGTCTTCATTCATTCATTACCTCATTCATACCTAGAGTTGCCAGCCTCTAACTCAGGGGTGTCAAACTCATTTGTTACGAAGGCGGGATCTGACATAAATGAGACCTTGTTGGGCTGGGCCATGTGTGTCATAAAAGGTAATGCCAGGTAAAGGTAAAGGTTCCCTCACTTGAAAGCCAGTCGAATCCGACTCTAGGGTTGCGGTGCTCATCTCCGTTTCAAAGCCGAAGAGCCAGCGCTGTCCGAAGACATTTCCATGGTCATGTGGCCGGCATGACTAAACACCAAGGCCCACGGAATGCTGTTACCTTCCCACTGAAGTGGTACCTATTTATCTACTTGCAATTTCTTGCTTTCGAACTGCTAGGATGGCAGGAGCTGGAACTAGAGACGGGAGCTCACTCCGTCATGCGGCACCTGGGTTTTGAACTGCTGAACTACTGACCTTCCACAGCTTGCCAGGTAGCAGACATATAAACTTTATAAAGGACACAAACACAAAGGTATTTTTTTTACTTAAAATAAAAACATTCTTAAAACATTAGCTCTGTAAGCTGCAAACCTACTTTTGATTTATTGACATTCACCATAGGAATTTCACGCTCAGAGTTCTGACTCTAGGACCCAGGTTAAAACATGAAATGGCTGAGTGATTGAGAGAGTCTGACAAAGCAAGCTATGGTGCAGCAGCAGCAGCAGCAGCAGAACTGGAAGCAGGAGATGGCCAGTTCCCCTGCGGGCCTGATGGAAGCCCTCCGGGGGCCTGATCTGGCCCCTGGGCCACATGTTTGACACCTCTGCGCTAACTGAAGAGGCTGCGGCTCAGTGGTAGAGTGTCCGTTTGGCATGCAGAGGGTCCCAGGTTCAATCCCTGGCATCTCCAGTTAAAAGGACCAGGCAGGAGGTGATGGGAAAGACCTCCGCCTGAGACCCTGGACAGCCGCTGCCAGTCTGAGTAGCCAATACTGACCTCGATAGACCAAGAGTCTGAATCAGGAGAAGGCAGCTTCATGTGGAGCCCAGAATTACAGCTGATGTCCAGAGTTCAGTTCCCCTGGAGGAAAAGGTATTTGGGGTATGTTCTATGGCATGATGTCCCTGCTGAGCCCGCTCCCTCCCCCCCACTGGTACTCCACAGATTCCCCAAGTGGAGTTGCCGGCCCTACACCCCCCCCTTCTTCCCATCGGGGACCCAAGTCGTCTGACACCCTTCTCTTCTCTTCCCATTTCACCCCAGCTTTCCTGGATTCCATTGCGCGGTTGCCAGACTTTACTGAATTAATCAATTAGTTTATACAGTTTTATGCCCCCTCTCCAGGGAACCTGTCTGATGAAAAGGACTTGACCGAAGCACAGATGCCTTTTCTGGGGGAAGGAGGAGGAGGAGAAGGAGGAGAAGGAAAAGAAGAAGAAGAAGAAGAAGAGAGAAGGAGATTTTATTTATATCCTGCCCTTCAGTACCTGAAGGAGTCTCAGAGCGGCTTACAATCTCCTTCCCTTCCCCTCCCCACAACAGACACCCTGTGAGGTGGGTGGGGCTGAGAGAGCTCTTTGGAGAACTGCCCTTGAGAGAACAGCTCTGAAAGAACTTGTGACTGTTCCAAGGTCCCTCCAGCAGCTGCATGTGGAGGACCGGGGACTCAAACCCGGTTCTCCTGGATTGGAGTCTGCGTGCTCCTAACCGCTACACCAAACCAGCTCTCATAAGCAGAGGAAACAAGCTTGACGAATCCCTTAGGCTTGCCGCGAGAGAGGCGCTGTGCGCTCACTCCTCGCCCCCTTGAAAACTCCCGGCCATTCCCTGCAGTTCTTGGGAAGCGCCGCAGCAGTTAACACATTCAGATTGAATAAAAGGGCCGGTCGAGCCCTTCCCGGCATGGGCCTCACCCCCCCCTTCCCCCTCCAGTGCCAAGTGACTGTTTTGCTCCTCAGTCTAATGATGCTGCCGCTGGTGGTGCCTCTTATCAGAAGGCTCCTGCCAAATTGCTTTGAAATTGTTTTAAAATTGGGTTTTTACTCCCAAGCCTCCAGACGGAGCGAGGCAAGCTCAAAGTGGGAAAGAGATTTTAGAAGCGGGGTGGGGGGGAGAGAGAGGCCGAGGCAGCCCAGAGGACCCGAGGAGCTATGAGCGACCAGGCAGAGATGGGAAGAGCGAGAGAGGAGGAAGGTTAGTGCAAAGAGACCGCGGTCGGCCTTGTCTCGGTGCAGTTTCGTGGAGGGGGGGTTAAGGAAAAGGAAAACTTTTGTAGAGTTCGCACAGGGCTATTTTTGGGCAGGAACGCACAGGAATGGAGTTCCGGCTGGCTCCCTAGTTGGCCACGCCCAGCAGGAACTCATTAGCATAATAGGCCACACCCAACAGCAGAAACTCATTAGGATTGGCTACATTAGGGGTGTGTGGCCTAACGTGCAAAGGAGTGCCTGCTACAAAAAAGCCCTGGGTTTTGACAACAAACAAGCTAAACAGAATAAGAAGGGAAAGGTGGGTGTGGCTGGATAACCACACTTCTGGTAACATGGGGGTGCAGCCTAATGTGCTAATGAGCTGTGCTGGCAGGGGTGTGGCCTAATATGCTAGTTGGTTTCTGGTGTTGGGTGTGGCCTGTTATGCTAATGAGTTCCTGCTGGACTTTTTCTACAAAAAGAGGCCTGATTCACGGATGATCACCTGACCCAATCTAGCCTAGAACAAGAAGAGAGAAGAAGAGATTGGATTTATACCCCGCCCTTCACTACCCAAGGGAGTCTCAGAGTGACTTACAAACTCCTTCCCCTTCCCCTCCCCACAACAGACACCCTGTGAGGTAGGTGGGGATGAGAGAGCTCTGTCAGAAACGGCTTTTTCCAGAACAGCTCTGACAGAACTATGGCTTGCCCAAGATCATCCAGCAGCTGCAAGTGGAGGAGTGGGGGGATCAAACCTGGTTCTCCCAGATTAGGGTCCACGCACTCAACCACTACACCAAACTGGCCTCTAGTAGAGGATTCTTTGGCTGTGCTGGCACTGAGCTCTTACCACTCTTTCGACCTGTGACCAGTGTTCCCTCTAAGCTGAGTTAGTGTGAGCCAGCTCACAGTTTTTTAGCCTCCGGCTCAGACATTTCTTTCTCAGCTCGGGAAGGATGGCTCCAGAGCACACAAATTTATGCAGTAGCCAAATCGCTCGCTCACAACTTTAATGCCAGTCGCTCACAAAGTGGAATTTTTGCTCACAAGACTCCTCAGCTTAGAGGGAGTATTGCCTGTGACCCAGAAACTCTGGCTGTATTCAGACATCATGAAGAACCAGACATCTCAGGTTACCAACCTCCAGGTGGCATTTGGTCCTCTCCTGCTATTACAATTGATCTCCAGACAGCCAAAAATAATTTCCCTGGAAAAAATGGCTGCATCGGAGGATGGGTTCTATGACATTATACTCATCTGGGGTCCATCCCGTCCCTAAACCCCCTTCTTCCTGAGGTTCCACCCACCCAAATCTCCAGGTATTTCCCAACCCAAAGCTGGCAACCCTAGCATATGATTGGCATGAAGATGAGCCAGTCGTATTTCTGTGCAAAGAGGCTCATGGGGAACCCACGCATAGGCTACAGTCCTCTCTGCCCCTTTCTTTCTTCATCAAAACTTTTCTACTCTGCCTTTCCCAGCATCCAGAGGGGCCTGCAGAGTAATGCTAGCCAAGTATCGCTCCAAACTGTGGCAATCACAAAAAACTAACTATCCAATAAGCAAGACTCAAATTTGGTAGCACTGTTTTTTGGTCATCGAGTCAGAGCTAACTTAAGCTGACCTCATAGGGTTTTCAGGGCAAGAGAGCCAGTTTGGTGTAGCGGTTAAGTGCATGGAGTCTAATCTGGGAGAACCGGGTTTGATTTCCCACTCCTCCACATGCAGCTGCTGGATGACCTTGGGCAAGCCGTAGTTCTGATAAGAGCTGTTCTTGAAAAAGAGCCGTTTCTGTCAGAGCTCTCTCAGCCCCGCCTACCTCACAGGGTGTCTGTTGTGGGGAGGGGAAGGGAAAGGAGTTTGTAAGCCCCTCTGAGACTCCTTCGGGTAGTGAAAGGCGGGGTATAAATCCAATCTCTTCTTCTTCAAGAGAGAGAGATGTTCAGAGGTGGTTTGCCATTGCCTGCCTCTGCATAGTTGGATATCCTGGACTTCCCTCATGGTCTCCCAACTATGTATTAACAAGGGCTTCCCCAAACTAATTTCCATGTGTGCATCTTTGGTGGTTTCACTGCTTTTTAAGATGTGGTTTTATTACGTATGTGTCACGGCTCAGGTGGGGGTGTCACCTGACGCTGCCACCACTCTGGATTTAGGTTCCCTTGAGAAGGCCCAGAGCACCCTCCCAACACCTTCAGACCTCCCTTTTGGCCAAATAACAGGCATGAGGACCAGGCAGAGTGAGCAATGAAAATAGTTTATTTTATAAGAGGTCAAACAACCAAGGTGCAGAATAATAACAGTAAGTGGGTGAAAAGAAAAGAAATCAAATGCCCTAACGCATCTAAATATATACTGTCCCTAGCTCACCATCTGCAGTGGCCTTAGACTACTCACCCTTCCCTCAGGAGGAGGGTTTCTTCCTGCAGCAGCCTTCTTTCTGGCTCTGCCCTCTGGGAAGAAGAACAGCTTTTCCTGCTGCTCCAGATCTTTTATTCCAAGCCCCCCTCTTTTCCTATTGGTTGATTTTGGTTCCAAAACCTCTCAGGGGCTTCTGGGAGTTGTAGGCCTAGCCTCACCTACTGCTAGCCAGGCTCCCTGGGCCTAGTAGGCCTCTGGTGGCACAGCCCAGATCATGACAATATGTTTTAATTTGTTGGCCACCTTGGTGGCCCTTACGAGGCCAGAAAGAGGTGGTGTTTGTGGAAAGAGCCGTCAAGCCTCCGCCAATTTATGACAACTCTACAGGGCAGAGTTGTCGAACTCATTTGTTGTGATGGCCAGATCTGATATAAATGTCACTTTGTCAGGCCAGGCTGTGTTTGCCATAAAATGTAATGCCAAATACCGGAGACATAAAGTTCATAAAGGACACAGGCAAGCCCAGTTAGTGATATTACGTTTTAGTCGAAATACATATAAAAGCCATTGATTCCTAGCTGTGAAAGCAATTGATTTACTCGGAAACCCACAAAAAGCCCTAATAAATGTATTGAATCTTATGCAAGACTTGATCCCTCCTGCCAAGGGATACCATAAAAGGTGGGGGTGTCTTACATTTCCATACAAATTCAATACTTTTTGTATATAGAGGACTTTTAGGAGACGAGTCATCTCCCTCGCAAGTAAATAAGGTAGCGTTTCAGCACCTCCCCCCCATACGCCCACCCAGTTTGGTGTGGTGGTATGAAATTTGTGAGCGAGCAATTTGGCTACTGCATAAATTAGTTGGCTCTGGAGTCATCCTTCCTGAGCGAAGACAAAAATCTGTGGGCTGGAGGCTGAAAAACTGTGAGCTAGGTCACACTAACTCAGCTTGGAGGGAACAGGTAGGCCCCCTGAGAAAAACATGGGCCCCCTGAGCAAAAAGTTGTTAGCTACGGGCCTGGGTGGTGTTTGTGGAAAGAGCCGTCAAGCCTCCGCCAATTTATGACAACTCTACAGGGCAGAGTTGTCGAACTCATTTGTTGTGATGGCCAGATCTGACATAAATGTCACTTTGTCAGGCCAGGCCGTGCTTGCCATAAAATGTAACGCCAAGACATAAACTTCATAAAGGACACAGGCAAGCCCAATTAGTGATATTATGATTTAGTCGAAATACATATAAAAGCCATTGATTCCTCGCTGTGAAAGCAATCGATTTACTGGGAAACCCACAAAGGCCCCAATAAATGTATTGAATCTTATGCAAGACTCGATTCCCCCCCCCCAAGGGATACCATAAAAGGTGGGGGTGTCTTACATTTCCATACAAATTCAATACCTTTTGTATATAGAGGACTTTTAGGAGACGAGTCATCTTCCTCGCTAGTAAATAAGGTAGCTTTTCAGCACCTCCCCCCCATACGCCCAGCCAGTTTTGTGTAGTGGTTAAGTGCGTGGACTCTAATCTGGGAGAACCGGGTTTGATTCCCCACTCCTCCACTTTCAGCTGCTGGGTGACCTTAGACAAGCCATAGTTCCGTCAGAGCTGTTCTCTCTAGAGCAGTCCTCGAAAGAGCTCTCTCAGCCCCACCTACCTCACGGGGTGTCTGTTGTGGGGAGGGGAAGAGAAAGGAGACTGTGAGCCGCTGTGAGACTCCGAGTGAAGGGCCGGGTATAAATCCAATCTCCTCCTCCTCCTTCTTCGCAGCTGAGTGCAGCTATGATCCATCTCTCACTCCTTGTTTCCTCTCTTCCCCCATCCTACTTCTGAGGATCTGAGGAGGTACGCTGGACTCCCTCCTCCATAGGGTTGCCAAGTCATAAGCGGCGCTGGAGCGGGGGACTCCAGCACTGCCTCTGGAGTGTGCACGCATGTGCAAAGTGCGCGTGCACCGCAACCCCGTCACCCGGAAGTGACGTAACCACGCCAGGCACGCTGGGGGTGGGGCCACGACCATCTGAGTTTTCCCTCGGTTGACTCTGGCCCCGCCCCCAGCATGCCCGGTGTGGTCGTGTCACTTCCGGGTGACATGCATGTCGCGTGCTTTGGGGGCGGGGCCTGATCTGCCGGCGGCAGGGAACGGGCCTCTGGGGTGGGGTTTTCCCCGCCCCGCGGGGGGACTTGGCAAGCCTACCCCTCCACCACCCCATCCCCCTCACCAACTACCCTGTGAGGTGGGCCAGGCTGAGCGACTGACCCCAGGTGACCTAGATGGGACCGTCTTGGCTCAGGAGGAGGAGGAAGAGGGATCTGGGCCTGGCTCTTCCAGGTCCCCCTACCCCAGTTCTCATCCCTCCTGCATTCCCACAGAAGTGACAGGGCTGACGGGAAGGCCTGACAGAGAGACTGTTTCCAAAACTCTTCAGCCAGCCCCATCCTTTTGTCGGCAAAGCATTGCTCCGCGCGCTGGCTCTTGCCAACCCACCTCACCATTGCAAGTTGAAAACAGTGACGTCAGTTGCTGGGGTGGTGGCAGTGCTGGGAGATTGGCTCTGCCCCACCAGGGGAGTGGTTTTGCTAGTCCTTGCAGAGCCATGGTTGGAAGAAGCAAAAGGGGAAAAAACACCACACCTCCTCCTCTTGAGAGAAGAGCTCTGAGAGAACTTGTGATTGACCCAAGGTCATACCAGCAGCTGCATGTGGAGGAGTGGGAATCAAACTCGGTTCTCCTAGATTAGATTCCGCACTCTTAACCACTACACCAAACTGGCTCTCCTCCTGACTGGAGGCCATCCCCCCCCCCCACCACTTTGACACTCACTTTGCCTCACGGCTCTGCAATGCAGTGACAACAGCAGTGTTTCTTTTCCCCCTTCGCTCCTCCACTCGCTTCTGAGGCCGGGAGGTCTTTTCCTCTCAGAGTGGCACACACAAGACAGCCCAGTTGCCTCCCAATCCATGTACCGGCCCTTCTTCTCTTATGCCTCTCTCTTCAGCCAGCCCCATCCTTTTGTCGGCAAAGCATTGGTCCGCATGCTGGCTCTTGCCAACCCACCTCACAGTTGCAACTTGAAAACAGCAAAGTCGGTTGCTGGGGTGGTGGCAATGCTGGGAGATTGGCTCTGCCCCCCCCCCCCC
>NW_015165839.1:973862-989529 GCF_001447785.1 Gekko japonicus | reverse complement strand
CGGGGAGTGGCTTTGCTAGTCCTTGCTGAGCCATGGTTGGAAGAAGAAAGAGGGGGGAAAACACCACACCTCCTCTTTCTCTGCCTTCCCTGCCACTCCCCCCACACTATTTTATCTCAGCCTCTTAGCCCCGCCCCCTGGCCATTTCCTTTCTATTTCTTTTTTTTCTTTTTCCATTTTTAAAATGTTTATTAAGAGGAAGTATAACATATCAAGAAATATAATAACTGCAAAACAGTATACAACTGTCCTGAAAATCCAAAATTACAAACCAACCAGTTAGTCATCAATACAGATTTTTACAACATACATCAACAGTCATAACAAACTAAGTTAGTACTAAATCTGATCACCTATACATAGATGCTATGTGAGCTATGATTCCCATAGAATTGAGTCAAGTTTAAAAGATAACATCTTCAGGAGTCTGCTGCTCTGATTCACATGAGGAGCCTCGACAGTAAGGTGGAGGTCTGGTTAAACTCAAAAGTGTAGCCATGTATGATAACTCGTCCTAGAAGGAAGCACATTATTTTCAGCCATGAAGTGAAGTACAAGGACCGCTTCAACCACACACACCTCACCACACATACCGACTCACCCCCTCCGTCAGCAGCCTCCTGCCTTCCCTCCCTCTCACCAGTTGCTCGCGGGCCAGATAAAAACCCTGGATGGGCTGGTTCCGGCCCCCGGGCCGTAGGTTCAACACCCGTGCGGGCATAGGGTTTCCAAGGGAAGAGACTTACAGAGGTGGTTTGCCATTGCCTCCCTCTATGGAGTGACTCTGGACTTTGGTGGTGGTCTCCCATCCAAGTACTAAGCATGGTCAGCCCTGGTTAGCTTCTGAGATGCAATAAGATTGAGCTAGCCTGGGCTACCCAGGTCAGGATAGAGTTCCGCTCTATCCTGCTATGGTCAGGCCTCACCTGGAGTCCTGTGTCCAGTTTTGGGCACCCCATTTTAGGAAGGATGTTGCCAAGCTCGAGCGCGTCCAGAAGAGGGCAACCAGGATGGCGAGAGGGTTGGAATCCAAGTCTTATGAGGAAAGGCTGAAAGAGGTGGGTCTGTTTAGCCTGGGAAAGAGAAGGCCTAGAGGGCACATGATTGCAGTCTTCAAGTATTTGAAGGGCTGTCATGTAGAAGACGGAGCAGATCTATTCTCTCTTGCTCCGGATTGCAAGACTAGATCTAATGGGTGGAAATGACAAGGGAGACGTTACTGGCTAAATATCAGGAGAAACTTCGGAAGCCAGGGCTATTTTTGGGCAGGAACACACAGGAACGGAGTTCCGGCTGGCTCCCAAGTTGGCCACGCCCAACAGGAACTCATTAGCATAATAGGACACACCCAACAGCAGAGACTCATTAGGATTGGCTACAGTAGGGGTGTGTGGCCTAACATGCAAAGGAGTTCCTGCTACAAAAAAAGGCCCTGGGTTTTGACCACCGACAAGGTAAACAGAATAAGAAGCAAAAGGTGGGTGTGGCTGGATGAGCACACTTCTGGTCACATGGGGTGTGTGGCCTAATATGCCAATGGGTTGCGCTTTGTAAGCCGCTCTGAGACACCTTTGGGTAGTGAAGGGCGGGGTATAAATCCAATCTCTTCTTCTCCTTCTCTTCTAATTATGAATTTCTTGCATTGTGCAGGAGGTTGGACTAGATAACTCTGGTGATCCCTTCCAACTCTGTGATTCTATGATTCTATTCTATGATGCAAATGCTCGGACATTGCTTGTTCCCACACTTTTAAATCCGGCAGCTTTCCAGCCAATGCTGCGGCGGCCATTTTAGCTACAGCAACGAGGTACAAACAGTGGATGAATCAATGAAAAATTTAATTGATCGGTTGGTGGGCCCAATTTTGGCCAGGGAAGAAAAAAATGATTTTTTAATTGGTAGAAGTGTGGACAATTTATCTTGATAAGGTGTTATTGCTACAAGAGGAACCGAAGCATAGAAACTGTTAAAGATGACCTTTCTTTCTGCCGCTAAGCACTGGGTTTTGTTTATTAAATTAAACTTCATACACACTTCCTTCGTCGTCCCAAGAAAGCATCTGTCTTGTCGTGCCGGATCTTTGCCACTGTATTTAAGCCTGATTCATTAATCAGTTAAAAGGCAAATCAAAGGCAGATCTAAAGGTAAAGGTAAAGGTTCCCTGGCTCGAAAGTCAGTCGAGTCCGACTCTAGGGTTCCGGTGCTCATCTCCGTTTCAAAGCCGATGAGCCAGCGCTGTCTAAAGACGTTTCCGTGGTCATGGGGCCGGCATGACTAAACACCAAGGTGCACGGAACGCTGTTACCTTCCCACCGAAGTGGTACCTATTTATCTACTTGCAATTTCTCGCTTTCGAACTGCTGGGTTGGCAGGAGCTGGAACTAGAGATGGAAGCTCACTCCATCATGCGGCACCCGGGTCTCGAACTGCTGAACTACTGACCTTCCACAGCCTGCAGTTCAGCGTCTTAACCACTTGAGCCACCACAGCTCCATAAGGCAGATCTAGCCATGCTTTAATCCAAGAATAGGCAACTGGCCAACTCCGGGTTGGACAATACCTGGATATTTGGGGGGCGGAGCTTGCAGAGGGTGGAGTTTGGGGTGGGGAGGGACCTCAGCAGGGTACAATGCTATAGACCCCACCTCTAAAGAGCCCTTTTCTCCAGGGCAACTGATCTCTGTAGTCTGGAGATCAGTTATAATACTGGGAGAGCTCCAGACACCACCTGGAGGTTGGCAACGCTAGGGAGCTGGCAGCATGCATCTAGCTGTCCTAGTGAAAACACAGGCCAGGTTACACTAGGGTTGCCAAACTCCTGGTGGCACCTGAAGATCCCCCATTTTTACAATTGCTCTTCAGACAACCAAGATCAGTTCCCCTGGAGAAAATGGCTGCTTTGAAGGGTGGACTCTATGGCATTATACTCCCCTGAGGTCCCTCCCCTTCTGAAACCATGCCTCCCTAGGTCCCACCCCCAAAATCTTCAGGTAGCTCTATAAATTAACTTGCCAACTCTGGGATGGGTAATTCCTTGAGATTTGGAGGTTGTTCTTATGGAACATAGAACCCACCTTCCAGGGCTCTTTTTGTAGAAAAAGCCCAGCAGGAGCTCATTAGCATAGTAGGCCACACCCAACACCAGAAACTAATTAGCATATTAGGACACACCCCTGTCAGCACAGCTCATTAGCACATTAGGCCGCACCCCCATGTTACCAGAAGTGTGCTCATCCAGCCACACCCACCTTTTGCTTCTTATTCCGTTTACCTTGTTTGTTGTCAAAGTTCCAGGGCTCTTTTTGTAGCAGGGACTCCTTTGCATGTTAGGCCCCACACCCCTAATGTAGCCAATCCTAATGAGTCTCTGCTGTTGGGTGTGGCCTATTATGCTAATGAGTTCCTGCTGGGCATGGCCAACTTGAGAGCCAGCCGGAACTCCGTTCCTGTGCGTTCCTGCCCAAAAATAGCTTTGCCACCCTCCAAATCAAGCATTTTCTCCAGGGGAACTGATCTCTGCAGCCTGGAGATCAGTTGTAATTTCAGGAGACCTATTTCAGGAAACCTATTTTATGGCATTCAGTGCTGTGAAGTAAAACCTTAGGACGGAGGTGTCAAACTCATTTGTTACGAGGGCCGGATCTGACATAAATGTCACTTTGTTGGGCTAAGTGTGCTGTAAAATGCAATGCCAGGTATCGGAGATGTAGACTTTGTAAAGGATACGGGCAAACCCAATTAACAAAATTATTTTTTACTCAAAATGCAAACAAAAGCAATTGATTCCTGGCAGTGGAAGCAATTGATTTACTGGGAAACCCACAAAAGCCCCAATAAATGTATTTAATCATATGCAAGATTAGGTTTCTTACCAAGGAATACCATAAAGGGGGGGTACTTTACATTTCCATACATACCAGCTGCTTGCGGGCCGGGTAAGAGCCCTGGATGGGCCTTATGTTTGACACCCCTGGCTTAGAAGCTTTCCAAAGAGGATTAGACAAATTCCTAGTAAATCAATGGCTGTTAGACATGCCGGCTAAATGGATCCTCCAGATGCAGAGGCAGTATACCTGTGAATACCAGTCAAGGCATCCCTCCTGAGCAAAAACACAAGAGAAGAAGAAGAGATTGGATTTATACCCCGTCCTTAACTACCCAAAGGAGTCTCAGAGCAGCTTACAAACTCCTTCCCCTTCCCCTCCCTACAACAGACACCCTGTGAGGTAGGTGGGGCTGAGAGAGCTCTGAGAGAATTGTCTTAGAGAGAACAGCTCTGACAGAACTATGGCTTGCCCAAGGTCATCCAGCAGGTGCAAGTGGACGAGTGGGGAATCAAACCTAGTTTAGATTAGAGTCCGTGCACTTAAGCACTACACAAACCTAGAATAGAGTCCGTGGACTTAAGCACTACACCAAAGAGGAAGCTGTTGCCTTCATTTCCTGCTGTGGGACACTGTGAGAAACAGGATGCTGGCCCAGTTGGCCCTTTGGCCTGATCTAGTGGGGAGCCAGTTTGGTGTCGTGGTTAAGTGCGCGGACTCTGATCTGGGAGAACCGGGTTTGATTCCCCACTCCTCCACTTGCACCTGCTGGATGACCTTGGGCAAGCCGTAGTTCTGATAAGAGCTGTCCTTGAAAAAGAGCAGTTTCTGTCAGAGCTCTCTCAGCCCCACCCACCTCACAGGGTGTCTGTTGTGAGGAGGGGAAGGGAAAGGAATTTGTAAGGCACTCTGAGACTCCCTTGGGTAGTGAAGGGCGGGGTATAAATCCTATCTCCTCCTCCTCCTCCTCTTCTTCGTGTTCTTCTTCTGGCTTCAGACTAGTCTGTGCCCTATCTGATACAGGATATGGCAAAATGTTTATCCACAACGTGACCTTCCTCGCAGGGTTGCTGAGAAGGCAAAGCGGGGAGGGGATCCTGCTTTTCAATCCGGAGAGGGAAGGTGGGATAAAAAAATGGAAGCGGGATTTCTTCTCCGGGCCCCTCCAGATGAAGCTTCACATTCCCCCCCCTCTGATTACAGAGACCCTGTTTAAGCAAGTTTATAATGACAGCCAGGCAAGGCCCCCAACAGATGCCTAGGCGGTAATATCCTGAAGTGGCAAGCGAGTGGAATAAATCAGCTTTCACTATCCCATAAACTCATAGAGGGGAATGTAAACCAATTTTGAGTCTCGTCGAGGTGCATTGAGATTTCACAGCGTGGCACGAAGCTTGAGTGGGTTCCGAAATTGCTCTTGAGCTACACAATTCATCTTTCTTTCCCAGCTGCAGCCAGGAAGGCTGTCGTTAACCCCGGAGTTTGTGGAGCGCGCACGCACGCACACACACACAAACAGTTTTGCACAAACTTGGAGCTTGGCTATAATGGTGAGTCTCCAAAGAATGGCTCTTCGACTCGAGCAAAAGGTCTTGTGCTGTTTGGGCGTAATTTTCGAGAACTTCGAGGGAGCTTTAGACACTGACCGGGGATGCTTTTGAATTATGCCTCGCTGTTGTTGGATGAGAAAAAAACACAAAACCTGTTCATGTTTTGCTTCTCCTCTGTGCCAATGGGGTCTTTAAATTTGGCGTCGGTTTTTGTTTTCATGCACTGAATTCCACACGCCCGGGGTGAAGTCCATTCCGCCCCAATCTGGATAGTCCAGGCTAGCCAAGGGAGAATTTGCTTACTATTTACACATTCCAAAGGGGAGGGGCCAGATGGAAGGGGTGTGGTTTGAGGGGAAAGGTGGCCCAGTTGTACTCTATTGCCCGGGGCCCACGCAGACCTGGATCCAGCCCTGCAGCCCAACGTAGATGAGAAGTGAACACTGCAGGGTTGGTAAACAGGGAGTGCTGGCTGCAGAAGATGCAGGATTTGTAGCTGGAGGCCAGAGGAGAGAGAAGCACCTCCTTGCCAAGCCTGATGAACCCCTAGATTGCCAAGCTCCGGGTAATGGCTGGAGATCTCCTGGGATCACAACAGAGATCAGTTCACCTGGAGAAAATGGCTGTTTGGAAGGGGATTCTATGGCCTTATACCCCATGGAAGTCCCTCCCCTCTCCAAACCCCGCCCTCCTGAGGCTCAGAGCCTAAGATGCTTTGAGACTCCAAGGGAAGGGTGGGGTATAAATACAATCTCCTCCACCTCCTCCTCCTCTCCTCTTCCTCCTCCTCCTCCTCCTTCTTCCTCTTCTTCCCCTCCTGTCATGATCTGGGCTGTGCCAGCAGAGGCCTACTAGGCCCAGGGAGCCTTGCTAGCAGTAGGGGAGGCTGGGCCTACAAACCCCAGAAGGCCTTGGGAAGTTTTGGCGCCGATTTTGACCAATAGGGAAGAAGAGGGCCGGTGAATAAAAGAACTGGTGCAAGAGAAAAAGCTGTTCTTCCCAAGGTACAGGGCCAGAAGGGAGGCTGCTGTGGGGAAGAAACCCTCATCCTGAGGGAATGGTGAGTAGTCTAAGGCCACTTGAGATAGTGAGCTAGGGACAGTATATATTTAGGCACGTTAGGGCATTTGATTTCTTTTCTTTTCACCCACTTACTGTTATTATTCTGCACCTTGTTTGTTTGACCTCCTATAAAATAAACTATTTTCCATTGTTCACTCTGCCTGGTCCTCACGCCTATTATTCATCCAAAAGGGAGGTCTGAATCCAGAGTGGTGGCAGCGTCATCTGGGCCATGACACCTCCCTCCCAAATCCCCAGATATTTCCCAACTTGGAGCTGGCAGCCCTACGAATCCCTGAAGAAAAGCGAAATTGCTCCATTGGTGCAGAGCTTCAGAGCTTGAGTCTGGAGGACACGCCACCCACCCCTTCTCTTTCTCTCTAATTATGGGGGTGCCGTTCCAGAAATACCGGCATCTGAAACTGTCTTCTTTCCGCTGCAGCTCAGCTGCCCCCTGCCTTTCGTTCCTCCTTGCTCCAGAACCGCAGTGCTTTGTGGGAGACGCAAAAGCTGGTTCCTTTATGTCAAGTTTGCCTTTACAGGAAACAAATGCCCAACCGATGTGTAATTAACCCAGTTAGTGGAGACATTGATCCATGGTAAATCTGCGAAGCCAGCTTATTATCTGCGGTGCTAATTAGCCAAGCAGAAACAGACAGTGGAATCCTGCTGGAAAGGCAGAGGTTGGGGCCAGAGGAAGAGAGAGAGAAGCCACTGCAAGCCACTTCCTGGTCCTCCTCTACTCCATCTTGGGAGGGTGGATTGACTCGGAGGCCTAATGCAGTTGGGGCTTGGCAGCCAGAGGCCGAGTTCAAGTGGACACTACAGTACTCACCTTTTAAGCAGAGAGGGGCTGGGGCTCTCCTGCAGTTGCCAGCTCTTGGCTGGGACAGACCTAGAGATGTTGGCAGTGGACCCTGGGGAAGGTGAGGTTTGGGGAGGGGAGGAACCATGATGCCCTAGAGCAGAGATGTCGGATTCATTTCTTACAATGGCCGGATCTGACAGAAATGTCACTTTGTCCGGCCGGGCCCTGTGTGTCATAAAATATAATGCCAGGTACTGGAGATAGAGGCTTTATAAAGGACACAGGCAGACCCAATTAGTGATATTATTTTTTACTCAAAATACAAACATGCTTAAAACATTTCAGTATTTCCTTAAAGCCTCTCCCTGAATTGCTCGCCCCTCTCACTTGCACCGCCCGTTACACATCAGCACTGGGACGGTATACAGGGACATAAATGCACAGCCTCTTTCATCTGGTAGTAAAGATAATGACCAGCTGCTCACAGGCTGGATAAGACCCCTGGATGGGCCGGTTCCAGCCCATGGGCCATAGGTTTGACACCCCAGCCATAGAGTCCACCCTTCAAAGCAGCCATTTTGTGAGAGCCGGTTTGGTATAGTGGTTAAGAATGCAGACTCTAATCTGGGAGAACCAGGTTTGATTCCCCACCCCTCCACATGCAGCTGCTGGAGTGACCTTGGGTTAGTCACAAGTTATCTCAGAGCTGTTCTCTCAAGAGCAGTTCTCAGAGAGCTCTCTCAACCCCATCTACCTCACAGGGTGTCTGTGGTGGGGAGGGGAAGGACAAGGAGATTGTAAACTGCTTTGAGACTCCGAGTTAAGGGTGCAGTATAAATCCAAGCTGCTTCTTCTTCTTCTTCCTCCTCCTCCTCCGGAAAACTGATGTCTGTTGTCCAGAGATCAGTTGGAATACTGGGAGATCTCCAGACCCCACATGAATGTTGGCAATCTAGGTTAACCTGTCCTTCAGTCTCTCTTAATTGTGAAGTCGTCTGCCACATTTTGGGAGGCTAGGAGGAGGAAGGGGTATTGACAAGGAGCCAGTCTTTTGAGGAAGAAGAGATTGGATTTATACCCCGCCCTTCACTCGGAATCTCGGAGCGGCTTACAAACTCCTTTCCCTCCCCCTCCCCACAACAGACACCCTGTGAGGTCGGTGGGGCTGAGAGAGCTCTGCCAGAAACTGCTCTTTTTCAAGAACAGCTCTTATCAGAACTCTGGCTTGCCCAAGGTCATCCAGCAGCTGCAAGTGGAGGAGTGGGGAATCAAACCTGGTTCTCCCAGATGAGAGTCCGCGCACTTAACCACTACAGAAGAGAAGAAGAGAAGAGAAGAGATTGGATTTATACCCCGCCCTTCACTACCCAAAGGTGTCTCAGAGCGGCTTACAAACTCCTTTCCCTTCCCCTCCCCACAACAGACACCCTGTGAGGTGGGTGGGGCTGAGAGAGCTCTGACACAAACTGCTCTTTTTCAAGGACAGCTGTGCCAGAGCTTGTGACTGACCCAAGGTCACATCAGCAGGTGCAAGTGGAGGAGTGGGGAATCAAACCTGGTTCTCCCAGATTAGAGTCCACGCACTTAACCACTACACCAAACTGGCTTTTGAAAATTTGACTATAGCATCATCAGGCCTCTAGCCAATAGGCTGCAGCTTGATTTGACCTCCCCCTCCTTCGCCTCTCCCCCTTGTTTCCCCCCTTCTCATCAGACATCTGTATATTGCCTCTCCATATTAGTTTTCCCCCATCTTAAATTGTATTGATTTTATTGTATTTATTGGATCGATGAATTGCTTTTTGTACTTTTGGAAGTTTTTTTTAAATAATGTATATGTTATAAATGGTTGACACCTGCTCTGAGCTGGTTTCAGGGAGAGCGGCTTATAAATTGAATACAATAAAATAAAAATAAACAGCAAAATGGCTTCTCAACTTCAGCCTGGGGCCCATCCAAGATTAATCGAATCCTGCCTGGGCTCCACCCACAACAGATCACAACTCTGCCTCGGCTCCACCCATCATGCATCAGGTCCTGCCTTTTCTCCACCCACAATGCACCAGGGCCTGCCTTAGCTCACCTACAATGGATCATGCTCTGCTATGGCTCCACCCATGATGCATAAGATTCTGCCCGGACTCCAGGTTCAGTGGATTAGGCTGTTTCTTGGCTGCACCCACAATGCACCAGGTCCCGCATTGGCTCCACCCACAATGGATCATGCTCTGCCTTGGCTCCACCCACAATGGATCATGCTCTGCCAGGGCACCACCCATCATGCATCAGGTCCTGCCTTGGCTCCACCCACGATTCATAAGATTTTGCCTTGACACCAGGTTTGGTGAATCGGACTGTTTCTTGGCTCCACCCACAATGCATCAGGCCCTGCCTTGGCTCCAGCCTCAATGGATCAGTCCCTTTCTTGGCTCCACCCACAATGCATCCGTCCCTGTCTTGGCTCTGACCATGACCCATCATTCTTGGTTTCCTTTGGCTTCATACCGTGGCCTTGCTCAGGTGGCCATTACGGTTGAGATCAGGAGAGGGTGGCACCCTGCACATACTCAGAGGCCCTCTTTACGGTCTTTCGCGTGCCACTGTTGAACATCAGCCTCGAAGGCAGGTGCCGAGGATGAACTCTGCAAGCTCTAGTGGTGAAGCAGTTCAGTTTTCGCTTCAGTGTACATGGGGTATAAATTTCCCCCCCTTTCTTTGTTTCTAAATTGTATTTTCTGTTTCTTCATAAGCCTCTGAGTCTCCAGTGGGGAGAGAAGCGGCATAGAAATACTGACATATAAATAAGTAAATATAACGTCTGCAGCCATTTTATGATCTCTCTGCCGGCCAGTTCCTGCACACGTTGGCGTGCTATCCTTTCCTACAAACCCACAAACAAACAAGGGCGAGGGGAGGGCAGACCAAAGATCAGAAAAATCTGGAACGAGAAGAGGGGGGGGGGTAAGGTATCGATGCTACTCCCCACCTGCCAATTTGTAGCGGACCCTCTCTCAACTCTCCCTGTGCCCGAGGCATCTCTATACTGCAACGTGAAGCTCCAGCTTGCAGGTGCTTATGCCAAGAAGCAATAGCAAGGAAATAGATTGGAAAGGCAATAGCGGGCGCAGAGTGTCTCCAATCCAGAGAGGCGTTCGGTTGAACAGCGGGAAGGAGAAAATTGGGCCCTCCAAGTGGTCTCAATGTGAGCATTTATGGTCAGGCTTGGAATCTTGAGAGCAAGCCTGATTTGCTCGTCGTCCTGATGGGATACGACAGTCGGGAAGGCGTTTTACAGTGGCGCTATTGACCCAGCTCCAACGGCATTGCTGATCCACAGCTTCAAGTGGGTGGCAGCCATCTTGGTCTGCAGCTGCAGAAGAAAGTTGGAGTTCGGACCAACAATGTTTAATTCTCGCTATAAGCTTTCGTTCTCATGCACAAATCTGAATCTGAAGATGTGTGCGTGCACATGAAAGCTTATACGAAGAAGAAGAAGAAGAGGAGGAGGAAGAGGAAGAGAAGGATGATGATGATGATGAGGAGATTGGATTTATATCCCGCCCTTCACTACCGAAGGGAGTCTCAGAGCGGCTTACAAACTCCTTCCCCTTCCCCTTCCCACAACAGACACCCTGTGAGGTAGGTGGGGCTGAGAGAGCTCTTGACAGAAACTGCTCTTTTTCAAGAACAGCTCGGTTCTCCCAGATTAGAGTCTGCACGATTAACCACTACACCAAACTGGCTTAGGGGGAACATACAGGTACTGTGGGAAGGTGTAAGTACCCCAGTTTCATCTGCTGCAAGAATGTCCTCATTATGTAGCAAGTGAGCCGCCTGGAACCCTTGTTTGCCAAGGAAAATGTGCTGTTTTGCCCCAAGAAGGAACATAAACAATGGCAAGCGAAGGACACCAGCAGAGGGTAAATCCGAGGCTGGCTGTGCCAAGATGGATAGACAGCCTCTCTTTTTTTGTGGCTGCGCTCGGCTCCCTCGCCACACAGGTTACACATATAAATGAGCATTAATTACTACAAAGGCGGCCGCTTTAATGGCACTCGCTGCTTCTCATTTGTAACCTCCCAGCTCAGCAGGTGCATGGCCTCGCGCACAGCTGGGCCGGCTGTAAGGAGCTTCATGGTGGGTAATTCATTGTCAGAGTGGCGTGGGTTAAACACATAGCCTTCCTCTGCATTTCTCTTGCCAGGCAGCTGTTGGTTTCTAATGCCTGGTCTTCTGAACTGCTATGCTTTTGAGGAAGGGTGCAGTTATGGGGTTTGGGCAGAAGGGGGTGCAGCTCCTTTCCTCCCAGCGTGACTCTCTACATTCATTCATTCATTCATTCACTCACTCACTCATTCATTCATTCAAAACATTTACTAGCCACCAGTTTGGTGTAGTGGTTAAATGTGTGGACTCTAACCTGGAACTCTAATCTGGGAGAACCGGGTTTGATTCCCCACTCCTCCACTTGCACCTGCTGGATGACCTTGGGCAAGCCTTAGTTCTGGCACAGCTGTTCTTGAAAAAAGCAGCTTCTGTCAGAGCTCTCTCAGCCCCGCCTACCTCACAGGGTGTCTGTTGTGGGGAGGGGAAGGGAAAGGAGTTTGTAAGCCGCTCTGAGACTCCTTTGGGTAGTGAAGGGTGGGGTATTAATCCAATCTCTTCTCTTCTTCTTCTTCTTCTTTCTTCTTCTTCTTTCTTCTTCTTCTTCTTCTTCTTCTTCTTCTTCTTCTTCTTCTTCTTCTTCTTCTTCTTCTTCTTCTTCTTCTTCTTCGCTTTCATGTGCACGCACACATCTTCGGATTCAGACGCAGCAGCAGCAGAACTGGAAGAAGAAGCAGAAGACAGCCAGTTTCACTGCTGGCTGATAGAAGCCCTCCGGGGGCCTGATCCGCCCCCCGGGCCGCATGTTTGACACCCCTGCCCTAGATGCTTCGCCCTGGGGTGGAGGTGTCAGAAATCTACTAGGTGTGAATACAGCGCTTGCTGGGTAAAGATTGAGCCTGTGCACACCCACTGAACTCTGGCTGAAGGAAGGAACTGCAAGGAAATATGCAGGAAGCCTTTTGGAAATGCTGTGCCCCAGTTCAAGGGCCTTCCCACATTCTCGTTTTCCTCGCTTCTAAATTCCTGTTTCTTTGGGGGTTTTTCGTATTCCACATGTGCTTTTCTCCCTCTAGTGGTTGATTCAGTATTTTTTGTTGTTCAGTCGCACAGTCAAGTCCGAGTCTTCGCGACCCCCTGCCACCCACCCACTGATACCCGGCTAATCTATGTACATCCGTGGGCTGGAATCTCCCAACGGCAAGCTGTGACTACTGATTTTATATGCTTATCATGTGTTTTAAATTTTATTGTATTTATTGAAATGATGTAACCCGCCCTGAGCCCGTTCGCAGGATGGGTGGGGTATCAATGGGATAAATAAATAAAATTGCCTTCATTTCCCTTCAGCCTCATGTTTATCTCCCTGCGCCAGCTTTGCCTCATGCCTGGATTCTTGTCCCCCTGTCTTGGAAGGATCTGGAACATTTGAACCCAGGCCTCTTGAGTAAGGACCAGGCCACTAAAGCATGCGTCACATCAGAATGTCTTGGCATGCATGTTTGATTTGGGTTCCGGAAGCTCATTTGGGGTGTGTGCATGCAGGCCCGTAGCCAGGATTTTTAAATGATTTAAATCTGGCATAAAAAATTGCAGTTTGAATCTGCAGGGAGGTATGCCAGATGTAAACCGGTGTAATATAGAATCGTCCACTAGAGGAAGCAAAGCACATGCAGAAAACAGACACCCCCCAAAAAACAGGAACTTAGAAGCAAGGGAAATTAGAATGCGGAAAAGCCCCAAGTCGAACGATAAGTTGTGAACCCAGTTAAAAATGTTCAGGTCAGGTTTCCTCTGTTACGGTCCTGTGTGCATGTATGTGCAGCTGTATTCTTATTGCTGTTCCTGTTCCATAGGTGAAACAGTGAAATGGCATGCTCAGGGTGCTGTAAAAGTTTTGGACCAGAATGTTAAGAAAAACAGGCAAACCTGGGGAATTAGACTACATAGCCCAGTTTCCTGTCTCCACCATGACCAGCCAGATGTTTCTTTAAAGCCCAGAAGCAGTACATGAAAGCAACATTATTGTGTCATCTTCCCCTAGCAACTAAAATTCAGAGATACTGTCTCTGAATATAGAGGCTCTATTTAAATAGTATGACTAGGTTAAGGTAAAGGTTTCCCTTGCTCGAAAGCCAGTTGAATCTGACTGTAGGGATGTGGTGCTCATCTCCGTCTCCAAACCGAAGAGCCAGCACTGTCTGAAGCCGTTTCCGTGGTCATGTGGCTGGCATGACCAGATGCCAAGGTGCACGGAATGCTGTTCCCACCGAAGCGGTACCTATTTATCTACTTGCAATTTCTTGCTTTCGAACTGGTAGGTTGGCAGGAGCTGGGGCCAGAGACGTGAGCTCACTCCGTCACGTGGCACTCGAGTCTCGAACTGCTGAACTACCGACCTTCTGGTCTGCAGTTCAGCATCCTAACCACTGAGCCACCGCAGCCACCGCAGCCACTAATAGCCAGAATTAGATCAATTGTTCAGCCGTGCAGTGTTGCTAGGACTTAATCATCTGGCAGCATATGATTTTTTAAAATCATTTATTTACTTCAATTATACCCCACTTTCTCCCCAATGGGGTTCCAAAGCAAATTACATCATTCTCCTCTCCTCTCCATTGTTCAGACAACAACCCTGTAAGGTAGGTCAGGATGAGAATATGTAGCTGGCCCGAGGCAATTTCTTCTTGTATCTGATGAGCTTTCGAACCTGGGTCTCCCAGAGCCTAGTCCAACACTCTAACTGCCACACCACACTGGCCCTCATCAAGGATGACTTAAAGTGAATTTTGGGGCTCAGCGCTGCTCGCGTTCTCTTTTCTTCTTGTATCTGATGAAGTGAGCATTGACTCGCTTTTGTTCTAATTCCTTCCTCTTGCGCTGAGTATAGGAGTGAGGAACTGGCTCGAGCTCTCTGTCTTCCGGGGAACGCTGAAAACCGGGATTCCCGTGGTAATTGCCGTGGTGCCCTAATGATACGAAAGCCCCTATCGCCGGCAACATGTGTTCAGCTTGTACCGCACGGGGCTGGCAGCTTGTTTAACAATGCGCGGAGCATTGTCTGGGCTGCAGCCATTACACGGCAAAATTGATATTGCTCCCAGGCAGAGGCCTTGAAGATAAGCCCCGCATGCCTTCTGCACAATGTCGAGCCGCGATACCATCGTCGCAAGGGGAAATTAAAGCTCTCTGCCGTGGTAGAAAACTCAAGGAACACTGGGTGCACCTAATGAGATCAGGCAGGGAGAGGGTGCAGCCGCACAGTCACCGGGGTCTCTTGGGTACCACATTGGAGAGGAGGAGGAGGAGGAGAAGAAGAGGAGGAGGAGGAGGAGATTGGATTTATACCCCGCCCTTCATTCGGAGTCTCAGAGTGGCCTACAAACTCCTTTCCCTTCCCCTCCCCACAACAGACAACCTGTGAGGTAGAAGATGAAGAAGAGATTAGATTTATACCCCACCCTTCACTACCCAAGGGTGTCTCAGAGTGGCTTGCAAACTCCTTTCCCTTCCCCTCCCCACAACAGACACCCTGTGAGGTAGGCGGGGCTGAGAGAGCTCTTTCGAGAACTGCTCTTTCAAGAACAGCTCTGACAGAACTATGGCATGTGATTGCATCTTTGGAGGCCTCATTTGTACTTTTATTCTGTGCCTAGTGGTTTCATTTTGGAAGTAAGTCAATATGTTTTTAGCAGAATATACTTCTAATTTATTTATTCATTTTATTGTAGGTATTTACTTTCACATTTGTCTATTTTTACAGCAACTTATTCCTGGTCCTTCCCGTATTTATATTTTATATCTGTATGATTGTACTGTACTATTATCAATCCTAAAAGAAATCAACCCTGACTGTTCCCTGGAAGGCCAGATAATGAAACTGAAGCTCAAATACTTTGGCCACCAAATGAGAAGGGCGCACTCACTGGAGAAGACACTGATGCTGGGAAAGATTGAAGGTCAAAGAAGATGGGGACGGCAAAGGATAAGATGGTTAGACAGTGTCATAGATGCAACAAACATGAAATTGAGCAAACTTCAGAGGACGGCGGAAGACAGGAAGGCCTGGCGGGATCTGGTTCATGGGGTCGCGAAGAGTCGGACTCGACTGTGCGACTGAACAACAACAACTGTACTATTATATAAACCAATCTGTTCCTCACTATGTTTGACCTCTGAAGAAGGCCTGTGCAGGCTGAAACGCGTCAGGTCAAGTCCATTAGCCCTTATGTGTTAGATTCTGGTATTTTTACATGAGGTGTGATTGGGCCCTTATATATTTTTTAAAATTCTTTGTTAATAAATACATGTATCTTTTT
>NW_015165839.1:968827-972864 GCF_001447785.1 Gekko japonicus | reverse complement strand
CTCCCCACAACAGACACCCGGTGAGGTAGGTGGGGCTGAGAGAGCTCTTGACAGAAACGGCTCTTTTTCAAGAACAGATCTTATCAGAACTACGGCTTGCCCAAGGTCATCCAGCCAGGTGCAAGTGGAAGAGTGGGGAATCAAACCCGGTTCTCCCAGACTAGAGTCCGCGCACTTAACCACTACACCTGCCCACCGACAGTTCTTGCCATACATGCGATCTCTCCCTCCTATGTGCTTCATAAGTTGGAGCAGCCTCCACAGCGCGTCCTTTTGTGCCTCCTCCTCCTCGGTAGCGACAGATGCAACAGCGACAATGCGAACGTGGATCCATCAGAGAGACAGATGGTTCCAAGAGACCCAGGGTGCATGAATGCAGCTTTAATTAAACCTACTTTCCTCGGTACGTGGACCTGGGGGAGTTGGAACACTGAGTAGCAACCCACCTTCCAAGAACGTGCTGTGCCTGTTCTGCCTTCTCCTCTTCTCGTTCATCTTTTGGGTCAAACCAGATACCTACTTTTATTTTACTTCGTTTAAACCCAACTGTTCTCCTCATGGGAACTCCAGGTGGCTCACGACATCCCCCCTTTCTCCATTTTATCCTCACAGTAACCCCTTGAGGCAGGGTTCCCTCTAAGCTGAGTTAGCGTGAGCTAGCTCACTGTTTTTTTACCCTCCGGCTCACACATTTTTGTCTCAGCTCAGGAAGGAGGGCTCCAGTCCAGAGCAAACTAACTGATGCAGTAGCCAAGTCACCTGCCTGCTCACAACTTTAATGCTGGTAGCTCGCAAAGTAGAATTTTTGCTCACAGGACTCCACCGCTTAGAGGGAGCATTGCCGTGAGGTAGGTTAGGGTGAGAGCGTGTCACTGCCCCAAAGCCCACCCAACAAGCTTCCATGGCAGAGCAGTCAGGATTCAAACCTGGGTCTCCCAGATCAGGGGCTGTCTCTCTAACTGCTGCACCCCACTGGTTCTTATGTGACTTTGGCAAATGCGTGGACCCTGCTCCATGTTTGTCAAGTGTAGTACGGACATGAGGAGAAGACAACGGGTTTATACGTTCTCATTTTTCTCATAAGTGCCTGTTTCTTCGGGGTTTTTTCCTGTTCGACATGTGTTGTGCTCCCTCTAGTGGTCGGTTCTATATCACACCAGTTTGTGCCCCTCATGGGGCTCGGCAGTGGAGCTGCAAGGCCGGCGGTGGTTGCCGGGACCGTTGGGGGCGGGGTGTGTGGCCTTATGACACACTTCCAGTGATGTCAGGGAGTGTGGCATATGCTTATGAGTTATGCTAATGAGTTCCCCTAGCTCTTTTTCTATGAAACGACCCCTGGTTTTTCCCCTGTTCCACATGTGCTGTGCTCCCTCTAGTGGTCAGTTCTATATCACACCAGTTTGTGCCTGGCATAAAAACCAGCAGTTTAAATTGGCAGGAAGACACACTGGACACAAGCCGATGTAAATAACTAATTGACCACTAGAGGGAGCACAACACATGCAGAAAAGCGCCCCCCCGAAACAGGTATTTATGAGCAAGTAAAATGAGAATGCAGAAAAGCCCAATCAGAAGGGAGGAGTGGCAAAGGGGGCAAGGGGGGGTGTTTGTCCCCAGCCAAGCTCATTTCCAGTTTTAGAGCCTGGCTGGGCAAAAAAAAATAAAAATAAAAGCTGCCCAGGGAGTGTGTGCATGTATGCGTGTGTAGGAGGGAAGTGGCAGGCAAGAATTGACAGAGAGGCAAAGGGGAAATCCTCCTCTTACCACTGGCTGCTGGTCTGCTGCAAGGGATCTTCCAGGGTGCTCTCCCCTGCTGCAGACTGAGGAGCCGAGCGGAGTTAGGAACTCACTTGCCATTGTTTCATTTGAGACCTCCGTGCGGATGTGTGCGGGGGGCTCTCCAGCAGCTAGGGAATCCCCCCCATTGCCACCCTCTCTCCCTTGAACAGGGGGGTGGCTAGAGGGGCCCGGAGAAGGGTTCCATGATGCCACAACATCATTTCCAGCTGCCTAACTGGAAATGGCATCACCATGTCACTGGATGCTTTGGATTCTTGGATTTGACTACTAGTAGTAGTAGTTAGGGATGTGCATTCGGTTCATCCGAACCGAATGCACCCCCGAAAATGGCCCATTCAGGCCCCTTTCCAGCTGCTGTGGGCCGACTCAGATTCTCTAATCTGAATCGGCTTTCCACCAAATTGCCGCCGAAATTCGGAAGCAATTCGGCCCCATTATATCCTATGGGCCATTGAAGTCAATGGCGAAAACATAGGGTATATTCTGGGGGCTGGAGGGGAGGGGGTTTGAGGGAGAGTCTCCAAACTCACAGGGTAGCTGCTGAAGCCTCTCCTCAAGATACCCACCAAGATTCAAGAACATATACCCTGTTTTCGCCATTGACTTCAATGGCCCATAGGATATAATGGGGCTGAAACTTACATTCGGCTGGCCAAAAGACTCCCGAATGCTGATGAAACTGACATGTAGGAGTCTTACTGCCGGCCGAAATTAATTCTGTCTTATTCGGCCGAATCTGAACCATACCGTACCATACCGTACTGTATGGTAACACTACAGTGTTCCCTCTAAGCTGAGTTAGTGTGAGCTAGCTTACAGTTTTTTAGCCTCCGGCTCACACATTTTTGTCTCAACGCAGGAAGGGTGGCTCCGGAGCAAGCTAGTTTATGCAGCAGCCAAATTGCTCACTCGCAACTTTGATGCTGGCAGCTCACAAAGTAGAATTTTTGCTCACAAGGCTTAGAGGGAACATTGCACCTGACAGTAGCAGGTTTTAATCCCCCCCCCATGCTGCCCCTTGGAGTGGCAGTGCGCAACAGTGTGTCAGCCAGAGGTCTCCTACCACAGCTGGAGGCCCGGCAACCCTCAGAGGGACTTGGCCACAGAACGTTTGCTGCAGATGTCTAGCACGGCTGCCCCACTGCAACGTGGCACGAGACGAGCCCATGAAGGCACCGCCATATCTGGATATGTCCCGCTGAAACCCACATCTACAAGCTGAGCTCATTTGCATGGGAAATATCCAGAGGGGCTCCTTACTCTTGCTTAATGGATTCTAATAATGAGTAGGGCCAAATTGCAGCTCCAGATGCTGAGTAATTAATCAGGGGAGCAGGGACATGCCAGCCACATTCATCTTCTGGGAACAAAGACAAACAGGCCAATCCATAAACCCGCTAATCCAGAGTACTCGGCGACAAAGTCATCCTACGCCCCAGCGAAGTCAAGTGGGCTGTGTCGCCTTGGCATCGCCAGCCAGTTGGTATTGGGAGATTTGGTTAATAGAGCAGAATGTTGCCCAGTCATCGAAGCGTTATCCTGAGTGCAGTAAATAAATCTCCCAAGACGTATATTGCAAAAAAGGGAGGTAAACTTGCATTTATTCAGGTAGATCCAGTTGCAGTCGAAAGAAGACAGAGAAGTCTAATCTAAAGAGTACTTCCCCTATCGCAAATGGCCAGCTTGTCCGGCATCGTGCGTGGGAGCATGAGGGCTTTGTATCTACAGGAGAGACCTGCAGAGATGTGTGTCTCCATAGAAGGCCATGTGAGGAGAGGGGGAGGACAGAGGGAGAGAGGAGAGGGTCAGAAGGCAGCTCCCATGTTAAGGCAAAGAGAGGCATCCCATTCAAGGAGGTAACACCTTTGTATCTACAGGAGAGACCTGCAGAGATGTGTGTCTCCATAGAAGGCCATGTGAGGAGAGGGGGAGGACAGAGGGAGAGAGGAGAGGGTCAGAAGGCAGCTCCCAGGTTAAGACAAAGAGAGGCATCCCATTCAAGGAGGTAACACCTTTGTATCTACAGGAGAGACCTGCAGAGATGTGTGTCTCCATAGAAGGCCATGTGAGGAGAGGGGGAGGACAGAGGGAGAGAGGAGAGGGTCAGAAGGCAGCTCCCAGGTTAAGACAAAGAGAGGCATCCCATTCAAGGAGGTAACACCTTTGTATCTACAGGAGAGACCTACAGAGATGTGTGTCTCCATAGAAGGCCATGTGAAGAGAGGGAGAGGACAGAG
>NW_015165839.1:963299-965922 GCF_001447785.1 Gekko japonicus | reverse complement strand
AAAAGGAAGTACTTCTCCACCCAAAGAGTGATTAACACATGGAATTCACTGCCACAGGAGGTGGGGGGGGCTACAAGCATGGAACGGCTTCAAGAGGGAACTGGGGAAACATCTGGAGCAGAGGTCCATCAGTGGCTGTTAGACACAAGGTATAGATAGGAACTCTCAGTATGGGACAAGTGATGCTCTGCATTCTTGGTGCTTGGAGGGGGGGGGAGCAACAGTCGGAGGGCTTCTAGTGTCCTGGCCCCACTGCTGGACCTCCTGGTGGCACCTGGTATTTTTGGCCACTGTGTGACAGAGTGTTGGATTGGATGGGCCATTGGTCTGATCCACCATTGACTCCTCTTAAGTTCTCTTATGTTATGTTGTTAAGTCTGGTGGGAGAAGGCAAGCCCAATCTCGTCAGATCTTGGAAGCTAAGTTTGGTGTAGTGGTTAAGTGTGCGGACTCTAATCTGGGAGAACCGGGTTTGATTCTCCACTCCTCCACTTGCAGCTGCTGGATGACCTTGGGCAAGCCATAGCTCTGATAAGAGCTGTTCTTGAAAAAGGGCAGTTTCAGTCAGAGCTCTCTCAGCCCCACCTCACAGGGTGTCTGTTGTGGGGAGGGGAAGGGAAAAGAGTTTGTAAACTGCTCTGAGACACCTTTGTGTAGTGCAGGGCGGGGCATAAATCCAACCTTTTCCTCCTCCTCCTCCTCTTAAGCATGGCCAACCCTGGCAAGCACTTGGAAGGGCGACTTCCGAGGAATACCAGGGCCGGGATGCAGAGGCAGTTAATATCAAGCCCACTCTCTGAAACATCCTAGCCCCACTAGGGGTTGCCAGAAGTCAGCATGAATTCCAGGCTCGCAAGCGCACACACAGACAAAATACTAACAAAAAGCCTGAGATGAGATGGATTATCTAGGCCAGGGGTCCCCAGACTTTCTGAGCCTGTGGGAACCTTTGGAATTCTGACACAGGGGTGTGGGGGGCAGGTATAAAATGGCTGCTGCAGGGGGTCGATCCAATTACAAAATGTCTGCCAGAATTTCTTGTATTGCAGGGAGTATCATGCCTTTAGATCCGAAGGTGGTATCATTGGGCTTTTTGAATGCATATAGTCCAAAAATCACTATAAGGATGATTGATTCTTGACTTGATCACAGCTGCAAAACTGCTGTTAGTAAAAAATCTGGAAAACTAATAAACATTTCACAATCGTATCTTGGACTCAAGTATGAGGTATTGCAAAACCATCAAAATTGTCAGGACTTGTTGAACGAAGAGATGGTTGTATTTTTTTAAAAAGCTGATAGGTGGAAATCTTTTTTTGTTAAGTTTCGGAGGAAGGAATTAAAGATGATATTAGTATTAAACGAGTTTGTCTCACTCTTACATGAAACAGGATAATGGAAAAGAGGAACTCGTCAAGACTGAACATTAATTAAAGAATTGTTATATCAACAAGCTTCAAATGGTGTCGTAATATTATAGTTTTTTTCCATAACTTTTTTGTTGTTGAGGGGGAGTTGTTTTTTTTTTAAAAGTGGTCTAACATGGTACTGTGTTGCAAAAATTTCTTTTTGAAATAAAAATTATCCTTAAAAAACAGAATGGCCGCTGCAAGTGGTGGAACCAAACACAAAATGTCCGGGAATGAGGTCACACACGGCTTTAGCAGTAACTCTTCAGCATTTCAGGTGGAAGTTCTGCCTGACAGGATGCCTTTCCAAGGGAACATATGGTTTAAAAACATTTTTTTGCATACGCACAGCTTCCCTTCAGCCACTCAGTAAAGATCCTTCTGCTGTGGTGGCAGCTGCTGCCAAAGCAACATTACAAAAATCTGCACGGCCAATCAGATCTCCAATTTTCCATCGGAAACCCTACTCAACAAAAGCCCCACCTGTCCTTGCCCACTTTTTAAAAACGACACCAAGAACAGTGTCAGCGACCCGGGTACTGTGTCAGACCCCTGGAGAAATCAGTTCCTAACAACAGTCATTCAAAGGAATAAAAGTTTATTGAGACATTGATAGGATCCAGACTCTTAATGTTTCTGTGTTAGAACTGGGGGAACATGCGCAGCAAGCTATTATACTCAAATCAAGCAGGACCATAATGGCCCAGGGCCAATCACACCTAAGCTAAAGGCCCGCCTAAATAACGACCTATGATTCCCAGGGGAAAGAGGATGCCAGTAGAGACTGGGGCTCAAGTTTACATGTCTGAGCCGAGAAAGATAACAGCAGAGTGACCAGAAATGAAAGTATGCATTCTTCTTCACACACCTCACGTCTCCCTGGCAACGAAGCCCAAGAAAGGGGCGTAGTTGACACTGCGGTGCTGGTGGGGGACCTCTGATCTAGACCCATTTCAGTCTAGAGTCAGTCCTGGTTTTGCGATGGAAATGTCTTGATAGGGAAGGGGATGATGCAGTGGGCGAGGGTCTAGCTTCTTTGCTGAGCTACTTGCTTTCCGATAGCTTGATCTCATGAGATCTCAGAAGCTAAGCAGGTTTGGCCCTGGATAGTGTTTGGATTGGAGACCACCAAGGTTGGACCAGAACCAATGGGTTGAAATTAAATCAGAAATGTTTTCGGCTAAACGTTAGGAAGAACTTCCTGCCAGAGCGGT
>NW_015165839.1:948514-963284 GCF_001447785.1 Gekko japonicus | reverse complement strand
GGGGAGGTGATGGGCTCTCCTTCTCTGGAGGTTTTCCAACAGAGGCTAGATGGCCATCTGACAGCAATGCAGATTCTGTGAACTTGGGCAGATCATGAGAGGGAGGGCAGGAAGGGTTGCTTCCGCGCTTAGTTCTTGGGGCCCTTTCTTAAATGCCACTTTGGGGGTCAGGAAACAATCCTGGAGGTTTTTTGTCATCTTCTGGGTGTGTAACAGTGGTCTCTACGGGTGTGGAGGGGGAGGTATTTGTGAATTTCCTGCCTTGTGCAGGGGGTTGGACTAGATGACCCTGGAGGTCCTTTCCGACTTTATGATTCTATGAATACCAGGGTTGTGACGTGGAGGCAGGCAATGGCAAACTACCTCTTGCCCACCAGGGGGCACCATAAGTCAGCTGTGACTGGACAGCGCTTCCCACCACCAAACAGGCTCTATAGATCAGTGGGATTCCAGAGATCTCAGTTGCAGTCCTAAGGGCCCTTTCCTAGGAGGAGGTCCCACTGAATAACATGGGACTTGCTTCTGAGTAGACCTGCTTGGGTTTGCTCCCCTAGTGTCGCATAGTGACTTCGGGGCTGGACTGTCCCCTGTCCCCAGTTCTTTTCTCACTTTAGCTGACTCCAGCACAGTGTTTCTGGCATAAGCCCTTGTCAACAACAGAAGAAGAAGAGGAAGAAGAAAAAGAAGAAGAAGAAGAGGAGGAGGAGGAGGAGGAGGAGGAGGAGATTGGATTTATACCCCACCCTTCACTAACCAAAGGTGTCTCAGAGGGGCTTACAAACTCCTTTCCCTTCCATTCCCCACAACAGACACTCAGTGAGGTAGGTGGGGCTGAGAGAGCTCTTGACAGAAACTGCTCTTTTTCAAGAAAAGCTCTTATCAGAGCTACGGCTTGCCCAAGGTCATCCAGCCAGGTGCAAGTGGAGGAGTGGGGAATCAATCCTGGTTCTCCCAGATTAGAGTCCACGCACTTAACCGCTACACCAAACTGGCTCTCATAGAGTTGGAAGGGGCCATACACACCATTTAGTCCAGTGGTGGCGAACCTATGGCACGGGTGCCAGAGGTGGCACTCAGAGCCCCCTCTGTGGGCACGCGTGCCATCGCCCCAGCCAGGCCCAGACAGTCATTAAAGTGTCAAATTCTCTGCCAAATAATTTTAAGTAGATGAAAGCATTTTGGGATTGCTTTCCTTACTTTGTTTGGATCATCTTAAGTTAATGTATGAGTTGTTTTTTCTAAAGTAAAACTTCAGTATTCAGGTTAAATTGCCGTGTTGGCACTTTGCGATAAATAAGTGGGTTTTGGGTCGCAGTTTGGGCACTCCATCTCTAAAAGGTTCGCCATCACTGATCTAGTCCAACCCCCTGCCCAATGCAGGAGCAGGATCCCGATCTAGCTTACCGGTTTGTTATATCGAGCAAACGCTCCAAGGTACTATATGCACAGGTGGTGTGATTGCTTTTTATCTTTTTTTAAAATTACAGATACAGCTTGCACGGTGAAAGAATGAACCAGGGATACACATTTGGAGCGAGGAAACACATAACTAATTATTCTGTGTCGAACACCGGCAGCCAACGGCGAGGGCGGGGAGAAGGTGGTGCTGGCAGCCGCCCAGGCAGAACTATCGAGAATGGTTCCTTCTTTGCAGAACAAACACTGACTTGCAGGGATTCGTTCCATTGTTCAGAGAGATGTAGACTTTCCAGGTACCTCTGATGGAGCTGTGGTCCGCGAGGGAGTGGCTTCGCCCTTCAAGGGGTGGGGGTTGAAAGATGGAATAGCCAGCTAGCCCCCCTCCAGGAAGTCATATTCTGCCAAAGTGACTCTATCTGCCTAGTGCCCTTCGAGAGCACATCTGGTGGAGTGGAAGACCGTAGCAAGGGGAAGGGTAACCTTAGGGGAAAGGCTAGTGAGGAGGAAGGCTGCGGTGCAGCCTCAACTCCAAAAGGGGGAGCGGAGCCACGCACTTTTAACGGCTGGCTTCGCTCGACCCCTTCAGCTGCTCACCACGTGCTCAGCCCATCCCCCGCCCTTTAGGGGGGGGGGGGGGGTAGGAAATTTTTTGCCACTTCTCTGATTGGCTGTTGATTTTTTTTAAGCTTTTATTTTCATTTTCATAAAACAGAAAAGACATATTTCCATGATACATACTTCATCAAATTCGCTTATGGAGTCTATTGTTATTCTTCTACATTAATCCATTCATACAGACGCATCCATCTTTCCGTAAACACCTTTTCATCCTTTCCTTGAAGGACTAAACTTTACTTATCCATCTCTGCTGTTTCCAACAACCTACTTACTAGGTCATCCAGTTTCGGTATATACTCTTGTTTCCAAAATTTGGCTACCAAAATCCTCAAAGCATCACTTGTCCCAGATGGAGAGTTCCTACCTATACCTTGTGGCTAATAGCCACTGATGGACCTCTGCTCCATTAGTGTTTTAGCCCCCCTTCAGGATCTTCCCCTCTTCCCCACAACCTCTGTTTCCATCCCTGCAGTTCTAGGCATGTCTTCTCCTCTCTATGGCTTAATATTTTGTTATGCTGATAAAAGCAAGTTAATTACCCAGGAAAATAAAAGCACCCCCGCCCCGCTCTGCCTGTCTTCCCCGTGGCTATATATTAATCTTTTGTTGGTTCATTTTATCGGGAGCTGAATAAATTGGAACAGCCATGGTGATTCATGTACTGTGGATTGCATATCGATTCTGCACACTTTCTTCCGTCAAGTCTCCATCCGTCACGCCAATCAATAGCACGTTAGGGTCATGCTGCTCTGCTTACGGGGCGAACGAAGGGGCTGCCACCTTTGCCTTGTAGGCAGCGGTCATTGCTGCAGCCCCCTGGTCCGAGGAATGCAAAATCCATGTGCCAGGTGGCGGAAGCACTGAACGAGCAAGACACATTCATGCGAGGCACGTGAGGTTTCATCTTTGTGTGAATGCAAAATCTAATCTGGGTTGGAGTTCCAAGAGGTCTGGAGGTTTTGTATTGTCCTGTTTCAGTTTTGGGACAGACATAAGCAAGCACCTTGGGGTGAGATAGGAGCTTTGGTGGTTTCGCTGGTGTAGGACAAGGAAAAAATGAATGTGATTTCTGAAAACTCCTTCGTCATATATTGACAGCTGTCACTGTGCCTGCATAAGAGTTTAATCATAGTATATTCAGATTTTGGTATTTAGCCCAGATGGAAGAAATCTATAGTAGAACATATACATTTTATAATTGTATTTTTCTGTATAAGAAGTTATATTAAGCAGAAGTATTATTAGGGGCCTCTGTGGGTGGAATTAGGATGCAATAGAATGGAATGCGTATTTGGAAATTACAAGGAAAGCTAACACTTGAAGGTATGTGGTGAACAGAGTTTCAGTGTTTTCAAAATAATATATTTCTTTTGTAATACAGAGCATATGGAATCGGGAAACCTGCCAAGAGCTAAGTTTAAGGTGAATCACAGCCCTTATCAGCTAGCTCTCCAAAAGCGAGGTGGAGGGAGGCTAGCTTCGCTGAGGCCAGAAAGGGTCCCAGTGTTCCCAAATGTTTCTCATTGTTCTAAAGTCAGATAATCAAATGCACTTACTGACATATATGACCAGTATAAGGAGAGACCAATAGTAAAGTTTAGAGTCGAATGATGCTACCTGTTTGGTACCTATTAGAGATTCTTTAATGTGTAAACTATATGTGATGTCATCTGGGGTATAAGACCTTCTGCCTTTCCTGGTTATGGCAGAATACAGCTTGGTGTCGCTGGGGTCCAAAAGGTACTCAGCCCTGTATCTCCTGTTTCATTGCAATAAACAGATCTATCTAACTCATTGGACTCTGACTGCGTGTTTCCAATTCGGACCCAGGAGCACATGGGCACAGATTTGTGCATCAATAGCCACCATTTCCCAACCCTTGTCAGGGGCCGGGGTTTCCTCTGTTGTTGCTCCTCCCCTTTCCTGAATTAGAAACAGAGTTACATAGAGCTGAAAAGGCCCCAAAGGCCATCTAGTCCAACCCCCGTGCAATGCAGAAAATTCACAGTTCCCACCCACTCACCCACTACCCAGTGACTCCTGCTCTATGGCCAGAGGGAGGCAAAAAACCTCCAGGATCCCTGGAGCAATCTGGCCTGGAGGAAAATTCCTTCCTGACCCCGGAGTGGGAGCTGGCATTACCCAGGGTGTGTAAGAAAGGGCCACAAGAGCTGAACACCAGTTTATCGTTTCCTGCCCTCCCTCTCATGGTCTGCCTAAGTTCACAGAAACAGCATTGTTGTCAGATGACCATCTAGACTCTTTTTTTATCATCCTGAAAGAAGTAGACCCCACCACCTCCCGAGGAAGCCTGTCTCACTGAGGAACCACTCTAACTGTCAGGAAGCTCTTCCTAATGTTTAGCCGAAAACTCCTTTGATTTAATTTCAACCCGTTGGTTCTGGTCCGACCTTCTGGGGCAACGGAAAACAACTCCACCCTGCCTTAATCCGTAACAGTCCATGAACAGGGTGGTGTGTGTTTGTGTGTATACACATACCACACACATCTTCTAGGTTGGATCTTAACCAGCTTTTCTGCTTGATTTCACCTGATTCCTGCCCCCCCCCTCATCCTGAATGTAGGTCCCCAATCCTAAGATTGCCAGCTCTGGGTTGGGAAATACCTAGAGAATTTGGGGGTGAAGCCTGTGGAGGGCAGGGTTTAGAGAGGGGAGGGACTTGTGGGGTATAATTCCATAGCTCAGACTCTAATCTGGGAGAACTGGGTTTGATTCCCCACTTCTCCACTTGCACCTGGCTGGATGACCTTGGGCAAGCCATAGTTCTGATAAGAGCTGTTCTTGAAAAAAGAGCCGTTCCTGTCAGAGCACTCTCAGCCCCGCCTACCTCACTGGGTGTCTGTTGCGGGGAAGGATTTTGTAAGCCGCTCTGAAACTCCGAATGAAGGGCAGGCTATAAATCCAGTCTCCTCCTCCTCTTCTTCTTCTTCTGTAGCCATTTTCTCCAAGCGAACAGATCTCTGTAGTCTGGAAATCAGTTGTAAGATGGGGAGAGCTCCAGCCAGTACCTGGAGGTTGGCTACCCTACCCAATCGCCAGCATAAACATTTTTTGGTGTGGTCAGAAAGGGGTCCATCTTCATTCCTTCGTCAACAGAAAAGTTGGTAGACTCCGACCTTCCATAAGCAACCAGATTGACTCTATGACAAAAGCAACAAAAAACAATCCCGGGCTGCGGTCACACGGAGCATTAGGCACGCTAGAGAGACGGAAGATAGGCGGATTTTCCGTGCGCGATCTCACCACCACAGGAAGCGTAGAGCTCCCGTGGCTCACCCGAGGCTTCACTCCGAAGATGCGCGGTTAAAAACTAGTACCTCGGAGGTACTAGTTTCCGGAAACCGCGGGGCCAGGGCGGGTGCGTGATCGCGTTTCCGGTGGAATCCCATGGCATCTGGCACCCACCCACCCATGTCCCCTTGCAAAAAGGTTTTTTTTTCCAAGTGTCCTCAGAATGCGCACAAGCACCCAACGGGGCATGCGCACACATCAGTGTACAGAAAAAACCCACCCGTTTGCTGCGACAAGCTGCTTCTTTGCCGCACCGCAGGATTGTGGTGTGATTGGCACCTCCCCCCTACCACGGGACCTCCACAGGATGTCTGCTCACGCAACCGCACGTTATTTTGCCCCGGGGCAAACAGCCACGCTTCCCCCCCGCATTTTCCTGCCCGTGTGACTGCAGCCCAGGATAACTAAGGGCCCTGTCCACGTGTATATTCTTATGAGGAATGCTGAAAAATTACAGAAAAGGGAGCATTGTCAGAAAGGGTTGTGGGAAATGGATGTTTTTGCTCAGCTTTCTCTCCAGTGAATGTGTACTTGTACTTTCAGAATTGTAACCTACCTCCTGCCTCCAAGACAGGCAAAATTAGTATAGATGTAGTGAGTGGGGGAGCCCCTCCACTTTTATGGACCTTCCTCAAAGTATTCATGAAAAAAAAATTACTTTTATATCAGCTAAAAATATTCACTCCCACCTATTGTCTGTTTTACCATTTTTGGTCATCTTGGAAGCACCCGTCCTTCAGAGCATTGCTTGGATTGTCATGATGTCATGGAATGTTCATGATGGCGAAACTCAGACCTAGACTGTTGAGAAACACAAGTTGTTTTTTAAATCTTTATTTGCTTAAAATATCGCTAGACCATCTAATTTTATTGCCATGTATGTGAACCTAATTTTATTGCATGGATTTAAACTGGGGCCCAAGGCATTTTACATGCATACAATACAATCAAACAGAAGAAGTAAAATCAAATATACCACATTTATATCTATAGCTATACATGCATGTACATAAGAACATAAGAACATAAGAGACGCCAATGTTGGATCAGGCCAAAGGCCCATCCAGTCCAACACTCTGTGTCACACAGTGGCCAGAAATACCAGTGCCATCAGGAGGTATCTATAGCTATACATGCATGTGCATGCTAACACACCCTTTTGTATTAATAATGACTAGTGGCTTTATCCCATGATGAGGTTGCAAATATTCTTTGTACTTCAGTTCTTAGGGCCATGGGATAAATGGCTTGTTTTTTTTGTTTTCTTTCTTTCTTGTCACTATAAAAACCAATAAAAATGTTAAAACGGGATAAATACAAGTGAAGGTGGGGTTTTGTATATCATCTGTTTTTTGCAGACAGATGCTATCAAATATATCAAGATGGGTAGCTGTGTTTGTCTGTCTGTAGCAGTAGAAAAGAGCAAGAGTCCAGTAGCACCTTAAAGACTATCAAAATTAACTAACTAACTAACTAACTAACTAACTAACTAATGGCAATGTCCGTGATGTGGATATTCTTATGAGGAATGCTGAAAAATGACAGAAAAGGGAGATTTTTCAGCATTGTTGGAAAGGAAACTAACAAAATACCAGATACCTGAAGGAGCGAGCAGTGACTCACGAAAGCTCCAATACTACCCCAACTTTTGTTAGTCTTTGCTACTGGACTCTTGCTCTTTTCTGCTATGATCAAATACGAAAGCGTGGCATTGTGGGTCATGAAGATTCCTTGCCCTGCTATACATTAGACCTATATGGTCAGGGACCTGCCTACTTGAGGGACTGTCTTTCCTCACATGTGCCCCAGAGTGCACTGAGGTCAGGAACACAGAATCGCCTGACTCTTCCTGGCCCAAGAGACATCAAGTTGGTGTCCACTAGAGCCAGAGCCTTTTCAGCAGCGGCCCCACGCTGGTGGAACAAGCTCCCGGATAACATCAGGGCCCTGCGGGACCTTTTACAGTTCCGCAGGGCCTGTAAAACAGAGCTCTTCCACCAGGCTTTCGATTAGGGGCCGCCGCTGATGAGTGGGCCACTGACAAATGTGCCACTGACGAATGCTCCGCCAGAGTACATTTTGGCCTGCATGAAACAACAACTGGTTATTGCCTTTGTTTGCATATTAAAGGCCCGGGTCACACGGGCCGGATATTGCAGGGGGGAGGCGTGGCTAATTGCCCCGGCGCAGTTTGATTCGCGATTACGCGATCAGATGCGCTGGTGGCACACCACGGGTCCTTCCCTTGGCGCCAGTAGGTAAACGAGGGACCGGAGGGGAATGCCGCGCACCTGCGCGATCACACCACGGGCGTCTGGAGGCAGCCTGTGGCAAACGTTTACTAGTACCTTAGAGGTACTAGTTTTTTAACACGTATTGTCGGCGGTAAGCCACGGGTGCCCTCCACTTCCCAGATGTTGGGGTGTGATCGCGCCCGGATAATCCGCCCACCTTCCGTGCCTCTCCCATGGCAACTTTGCCATGTGACCGGGGCCATACACCGCCATCTTTATCACTAGCACTGTTTAGTTGCTTAGGCTTTGTTGTATATTTCATTGTATTTTAATGTATTTATTGTTTTAGTGTATTAATGTTGTCAGCCGCCTTGAGCCAGTTCTGTGGCAAGGTGGGATGAAAATGGAAACAAACAAAGAAATAAATAAAATACAGGCTTAAGAGGTATATGGCCTCCTGTAATCTTTCTATCTGGCACCACCTGCTGGGTTAGCTGGAGCCCCCCTGCTGGCGAACCAGGCCTGGACCACTTCTCTGACTTGTCCGCCTACCTGATACCATCCTCCCACTGTCTCTGCCACTGCCGCACAGACATGTTCTGCCTGCCAACTTCGGGGCAATCGGCAGCACACAGCTGACAGGCAGCTGCTTCTCTGTGCGTTAAACATTAATAGCTCTCTGGCTTCGCCGCATGGTTGCTTGTCGTCGGGGACCCGGGATGCGTCTCCAGAGGTGTCACACCAACGAATGCTCAGCTTTCTGGGTGATCGTCTGCGTGCCGCTGTTGATTGCGGGCCACAAAGGGGCAGCGTCTGGAGGACCCAGCTATCTGACGCAGGGACTGGGATAACAGCGAGCAAGGGTGTCAGGGAAGAGGGTAATCAGTATTTGATGTGGGTTTCGCGTTCTCAAAAAGTGATGCTGGCAGGCGTCTCCAAGGAAGCCAGGAGTGTTACTAGGAGAATGTTGCTAAGAGATAACAATAACTCTTTCCTGGCTCCCAGCACAACCTACAATCTGCCCGCTGAAGAACGCTAGCCTTCCCGTTGTGGTTTAGATCAGATCCACTAGAAAAACACTTTATTATTTTTACAAACAACTGTTTGGAAAGACTCAGACCAGAGGGAAGCCTGCCTGGAAAACAGATTACGCAATATTTATGGGGCTTCATGGTCACATGAGACAGGGACTGAGTCCTGACCAGTGTTCCCTCTAAGCCGAGTTAGTGTGAGCTAGCTCACCGTTTGTTAGCCTCCAGCTCACACATTTTTGCCTTCGCTCAGGAAGGATGGCTCCAGAGCAAACTAGTTGATGCAGTCGCCAAATCATTCACTTGCAACTTTAATGCCAGTAGCTCACAGAGTAGAATTTTTGCTCACAAGCAGGGGTCATTTGGTAGAAAAAGAGGTGCAGGAGCTCATTAGCATGACTCATTAGCATAACTTATTTGCATATGCCACACCCCCTGACATCACTGGAAGTGTGTCAGAAGGCAACACCCACTGCTCAGGCTCCACTGGACTGTTTTGGATTGCTAGCTATTGGGGGTGGGGGAACGTGCAGATCTGTCCTCGCAGAGGAGGGAGAGCTTGTACCTGAATAAAACTTGGTCTTAAAGGTGCCACTGGACTGTTTTGGACCGGGAGGCGGGGGTTGGGGCTCTGCAGCTTACCTGGCTGCTTCTTGCTCTGACTGAGGGCTGCTGGGAGCAGGGGGCGGGGCTTGTTACATGTTCCCGCCCCCTGGGCTCTTTACTGCCGGAGCTCCGTTCCTGTGCGCTCCTGCAGGAAATGACCCCTGCTCACAAGACTCCACAGCTTAGAGGGAGCATTGGTCCTGACCGGTCAATGAAACAGTATATGCTACTGGAGTTGGTCAGATCCTGAAGTATGCTGCCGGGCAGTCTAGAATGGGTTTCTACAGACCTTGGCAAGTCTGCCCAGTGGAGTGGGTTCTGCATTGGTGCCCGTTCTCTGCAAAATAGCAGTTGTTGTTCTGGCATTAACTACATGTGGAATAACAGCCATGGGCCCACATATTGTTGGATACTGAACTTTAGAAATTTTAATTCCTGTATTTTTTTGTCCATGCAAAAGGGTCTGTTCTGATCATGAAACTGTTTTCCCTTCTGTTTACTAATTTCCTTTCTGTTTACTACATACATCTATTGTTTCCCAGTCTGAGTGGCTATGCATGGTTACTTGGGGTTGCCAATCTCCAGGTGGGGGCTGGACGTTTCCAGGAATCACTACTGATCTCCAGACTACATAGATCAGTTCTCCCAGAAGAAATTGGAGGGGGGACTCTATGGCATTATACTTTGCTGTGGCCCCTCCTCTTGCCAGATTCTACCCCTAAATCTCCAGGGATTCGCCAATCTGGAGTTGGTAACCCTAGGTTACATCATGATGCCAGGAATGTACCCCTAATGGGCTTATGAAAGAGCTAATAGAGTTATGTCTTGCGGCTGCTAGGAATGTTATTGCATTTCACTGGAAATCTAAGAAGACGTTACAACTGAGCGACTGGTATCTGAAATTGTGGGACTTTTTTTTACAAGACAAAGTTTCCACTAGTATCCTTCGATCTGAAGATCAACCCGTTCCTGACAATCTTCAAGAAAAATGGATGCCTGTCAGCAGCCCATAAAATTGACACCTCCCTGTTTGCTCTACATAAACATCAGGATCTACTTTCTTATTTTTAACTGTTTTTTTAAAAATTAATTAAATAAAAAAAAGGAATGTGGCCCAGTGGTAGAAACAGAAATGGCATCAATTCACATTTGAAACTTTGGTTAATAGTACCACAATCAAGAATTTGAAAAGGGTTGCCTTGGCAATACGTTCAGAGGTTGTTGGCCGGAATTCTGCTTTCTGATATGAGACAAAATATATGACTTCAAGAGAACATGGAAAGGTCGTAGTGAGCGTGAGGCCAATCCATACTCTAAGAAACTGTTGTTCTGTTCTTCACAAAAGCAAACAATTGTAACTAATTACCTCTCAGGAAAGGAAATGAGACTGTAAGGGAAAGAATGGAAGAACGCTGGACAGATGACAGGATTACAGTTTTCCCACATAAGGGGTAACCCCTGTGCCAGCACTCCCCACCTCTCAGCCACGCAGAGGGAAAATGGGGTGGGGAATAGTGTCACAAGATGCCATAATGCTACTTCCACCTAGAATCCAAAAGTGACATCAGCACAATGCAGCGACACTCTAGGAATTTTCCAAATCTCATTGGGTTTTTTTGCTACAGAGACCCATGCAAATCCTAGAGCAATGTGGCACAATGGCACTTCTGGTTTCAACTGGAAGTGACGTCATAGTGCTATGCAATGCTGTTTTGAAGTCTTTCCCCCAGTGTTTGCACCACAACTTGGAGATGCGCTGGCCACCGTCCTTGACTCTCCCCATATAACTTTGGACTTTTCTGCACACATGACTTACTCCTGATTTTCTTGGCTGTTGATCCACAAGCACTGGGATCGGCTTGGGCAAGGTTTCCCTGCAATTCTGTCTTCCCTCTGCATTTCCACAGTTGTGGAGTCAGTTTACGTATTTTCTTCTGCACATGCCTTCAATAATGAGGATTTACAAGGGAAGTCGCTGCCATCATTAGTGGTGTCCTTGGTGGTGTTACAGCAGCCCCCTTTTTATTTTTCACATATACTTTGGTGTAGTGGTGAAGTGCGTGGACTCTAATCTGGGAGAACCGGGTTTGATTCCCCACTCCTCCATTTGCAGCTGCTGGATGACCTTGTGCAAGCCATAGTTCTGGCACAGCTGTTCTTGAAAAAGAGCAGTTTCTATCAGAGCTCTCTCAGCCCCATCTACCTCACAGGGTGTCTGTTGTGAGGAGGGGAAGGGAAAGGAGTTTGAAAGCCGCTCTGAGACTCCTTTGGGTAGTGAAGGGTGGGGTATAAATCCAATCTCTTCTCTTCTTCTAACATGCAGATATTGTGGCTTAATTTTAAGAATGATCCAAAATGAACACAGGCTTAGTCTCCAAACCATAATACTGTTGATGCAGATATTGTGGCTGAATTTTAAGAACGATCAAAAATGAACACGGGCTTAGTCTCCAAACCATAATACTGTTGCCCCTGATCATGAAGAGTTGCTTCCTTCCTTCCTTCCCTATGGATAATCTTCTCTTTCAGCCTTTAGCTTGTTCATAAGAACATATGAACCTAAGAGAAGCCATGTTGGATCAGGCCAGTGGCCCATCCAACACTCTGTGTCAGACAGCGGCCAAAACCCAGGTGTCATCAGGAGGTCCACCAGCAGGGCCGAAACTCCAGAAGACCTCCCACTGTTACCCCCTCCAAGTACCAAGAATACAAAGCATCACTGCCCCAGACATAGTGTTCAGAACTGCTCAGTTAAGAATATAAAAACATCTGAAGAGCCCTGCTCCTGGATCAGACCAATGGTTCATCTAGTCCAGCAGCTGGTCTCACACAGTGGCCAACCAGTTCCTCTGGATGGCCAGCAACAGGGCACAGAGGATTAGGCTTTCCACCGGTATTGCCTTCTGGCACAGGGATTCCAAAGTTGACCTCCTCTGAATGTGGAGGTTCCCTCAGTTGCCAGCTTCCTCTTGTCAGGCTGAACATTCACTACCTTCCCTTCCAAAACTGTATCCACAAACACATGGGAGCATTTCAGCTGATTATATATGACTTTACGGCTACACGATTTTGCTTCCTAACAGGTTACTATTGATATGATGAAGGCTCAGAATAGTGGATTAGTTGGGGCCCCACAATACGCATCTCCCTTATATATAAAAGCCGAATGGTGGTGGCACTTCTCTAGAACATTCCACACGCTTCGGAATTGGTTGGCACCCTGGTGTGTCACTCAGAATCTGTCCCTATCCACTGGCTGCATTGCTTGAGTCTCGCCTCCAATATTCTAAACAGTTTGATGTTCCTCTCCCCCCCATAGCCAGTCAGAACACAGAGGTTATTTGCATATGCAGCCTCATCGGCCTTTGCCTCGGAACACAGAGGTCGTTTGCATATGCAACTTGTTTGGCTTTTGCCTCTAACATTCTCAACAGTTTGCTGTTTTGAGGTAAAATGTGTCCAATCTCCAGGTGAGGGCTGGAGATCACTCAGAATTACAACTGCTTTCCAGACGGCAGAGATCAGTTCCCCTGGAGAAAATGGTGGGCTCTGTATCCTTCTATGCTGCTGAGGTGGCCCCCATATGACAGCCAATGTGACGTAGCAGTCAGGGCTTCAGAGCACGGGAGAGGCTGCAGGTGTTTGGAGGGTAAAAAGCTGACGAGTGAGGGGGAAATAAAGGTAGGTTGATGATTGGCTGGGAAGGAGATAGGGTTGCCAACTCCAGGTAGGAAATTCCTGGAGATGTGAGGGATGAAGCCTGGAGAGGGTGAGGTTTCAGGAGGCGTGGGACCTTGGACAGGTACAAAGCCATAGACTCCACCCTCCAAACCAACTATTCCCTTCTGGGGAACCATTGTTGCCAATCCCCAGGTGAGGGCTGGAGATCACTCAAAATTACAACTGTTCTTTAGGTAGCAGAGATCAGTTCCTCTGGAGAAAATGGTGGACTCTGTGTCATTATACCCTGCTGAGGTCACCACAGCAAATTGACACTGAGATGTCCAAGGCCAGGGCACCCGCCCAGAGCCTCTTTCTAGAGACCGTTGTATTTATTTCCACAACGGGCCTTTTCCCTAGTTTGTATCTATTTCACATTGCAAACTCTTTTCATTTGGCGTACTCCACATGTTGGGGGGCTCCCTTCTAGCTCAGCAGTTCCCAACTTTTTTGGTTTGGTGACCCACAAGTCCAGATATACTTAGTAGGGTGACCCATTCAGGGCTGGCCCAAAATTTTTTGGTCACTCTAGGCAGACTACGACCGTGACACCCATCTAGTTCAGCATTCCATTTTCTACAGTGTCTAACCAGATGTTTTTGAGAGACCAAATGGCACTGTTGCCCCCACTCTGAACCCTCAGCAAGTGGCATTCCAATGTACACAGCCTTTGCATCTGGAGCTTGGGGTCCTGACCCACAGGTTGGGAAACACTCTTCCAGCATGCGCCTCTCTCTCTGTGCGCTCGCACGTGTGTGAAGTGTCTCGCATTAGGAGTAATCTCAAACCCTAATTGAATTCAGCAGGTAAAGACCATGTGGCTTTAATCTTTAGCTGCCGTTTCTTCCTCTGATGAAGGCATAAATGGAAGTCCCGATTAGCTCCTCATTTGGTTGCTTCATCTGAGAAGGTAATCAAGGGGAAAAGGGGCTGGGGGAGAGGATGCAGAGGCCTGGGTTAATTAAACCGAGTAGATTTCCCCCTCGGGCTGCTTTCATGTCAAGACTCTTGACACAGGTCCAGACTGCTTCTTATGGCCTCCTGAGAAGGTGCAGGGACAGATCTACAAACAGGCAGGTTAGGTGTGCACCCAGCTCCCCCCTTTTAAAGGTAAAAACAGGGAGCAGTGGTGCAGGCAGTAAAGAGCCTGCAAAAAAGTTAACATCTATCAACGAGCAGCCACTAGGCTGTTCGAGTCCCACCGCGGCCGGGGTGAGCTCCCAGCCCTTGGCCTAGCTCCCGCCCAGCCAGCGGTTCGAAAGCTTGCAAGGGGGGCACCCGCCTTCAGAACGGTGACAGGAAGGAGTGGCGGTGTCGGCGACGGCGGAGCAACCCGGCAATCCAGCGGAGGATGGCGGCGAAACATCGAGCAGGCGAGCAGGGATTGGTCCGAAGGCGTGGCGACGTGACGGCATGGGCTCGGCTGGAGCCAACCAGGACACAGGCCAGTGCAGTGAGCGTCACATAGCCGCAGACAACGGAACCACCCCAGCAGGAGCCGCTACAGAGCCAAGCCAAAGCCACCACGCAGAAGCAGAGGAGAGAAGAGCCGCTGAAGAACAGCTAGCCGGTAGGGTGCCTGGAAGGCATTCCCCTCCCCAATACTGTGTGTGGCCCTAGTTAGAAGTGTAAATTGTACTATGTAAACCGCTCAGAGCCCTTCGGGGGTGAGTGGTCTAGAAATCGAAAGTTAAATAAAAATTAATTAATTAATTAATTTCTACACTTGATCTTAGCCAAAAGGCCGAGAAGCACGGCTATAGTGGCTTCCTTTCTAGCTGCGGTGATTAAGAAAACAAATCTCCCTGAGTTTAATTAGTTTATTGCCG
>NW_015165839.1:944310-947467 GCF_001447785.1 Gekko japonicus | reverse complement strand
CTGAACGGCAGGCTGTGGAAGGTTGGTAGTTCAGCAGTTCGAGACCCGAGTGTGCCGCATGATGGAGTGAGCTCCCGTCTCTCGTTCCAGCTCCTGCCAACCTAGCAGTTCGAAAGCAAGAAATTGCAAGTAGATAAATAGGTACCACTTCGGTGGGAAGGTCACAGCGTTCCGTGCACCTTGGTGTTTAGTCATGCCGGCCACATGACCACGGAAACGTCTTCGGACAGCGCTGGCTCTTCGGCTTTGAAACGGAGATGAGCACCGCAACCCTAGAGTCGGATTCGACTGGCTTTCGAGCAAGGGAACCTTTACCTTTACCTTTACATGGGCATTTTAACCCGACTGAGACTGGCCCCACACCAGAAGCGTTACAATACACACTTACAGTACCCTCCTCAGCAGTGTTACATCCTTCTAAGTCCACTGAAGTCAATGGTTTTAGAAGGGTGTAAGTCTGCTCTGGATGGCACCCACAAAGCTTGCAAATCTCTGCTTCATCTTCAAGCACAGAGGCAGAGCAGGAGTTTGGGTTTGGAATCAAGGCCTTCACTTGTAAAATACTATTTCTGGGGCCGCTTTAACTGAACATTTCAATACTAAGAAACATAAATGTGACGATTTTAGATAGACTGTGCTTTTTGTGGCGGACAAAACTGCGAATGGCCCCGGTCACACGGGCTAGATAATGCCAGGGGGAGGTGTGGCTCTTTGCGCCGGCGCAATTAGACCCGCCAGAACGTGATCAGATGCGACGGTGGCACACCACGGTGCGTCAAGGAGGACAGCCGGGGGAAAGCTGCGCACCGGCGCGATCACACAGAACGATTCCGTCGGCAGCCCGTGGCAAACCATTTGCTAGGACATTTGTTGAGATACTTTTTAACCGCGCAGCTTCGGCGGCACGCCACGGGCTGGCCACGGGTGCGCTACACTTGCCAGATGTTGCAGTGTGATCGTGCCCTGAAAATCTGCCCAGCATTTGTGGCAAATTCAGCGTGTGAACGGGGCCAATGTACGGCAAGTTCTCCTTCAGGAGGAGGCCAGATGGATTCATAAACTTAATTCTCTTACACCCAATGGGCCAAATGCTTCTGAATTGGACCTTAGCTGCTTTTTGTGAGGTTGTGAGTTGGCCACACCCAGCTGGAACTCATTAGCATAATAGGTCACACCCAGCAGCAGAAACTCATCAGCATATTGGGCCACACCCATAACAGCACAGCTCATTAGCATATTAGGCCACACCCCCGTGTTACCAGAAGTGTGGTCATCCAGCCACACCCACCTTTTGCTTCTTATTCTGTTGACCTTGTTTGTTGTCAAAACCCAGGGCCTTTTTTTGGAGCAGGAACTCCTTTGCATGTTAGGCCACACACCCCTAATGTAGCCAGTCCTAATTAGTTCCTGCTGTTGGGTGTGGCCTATTATGCTAATGAGTTCCAGCTGGGTGTGGCCAACTTGGGAGCCAGCCCCAAAATAGCCCTGGGCTTGACTGTCAGGATGGCAGCAATTACTGATGTATTTGAAATGGTAAAAGTGTGTAAAACCTCATTTGGTTTTTCTACTCCTCAGGGCCTTTAGCCTTTGTAAATGGGATTTGTCCCTTTAAGATGCAGGTCTGGCAAGCAGCCGGCTGGCAGCAATTAAGGGTTTTAGATATGTATAAGTAAATAGGAAGAGTGAATTTACATTACACTAATGGTTTTGATGAGTGTCACTATGAGATACTACTAGAGAGTTTGTCAAATGGATTAATATTGTAAGTCTGTTATATATCAGTCTGTGGTTTGTACAGCCTCTTACTAATACTAACAATAGAATTATATTTTTGTAATTAAATGTAGGTATTTCAACGCCACTCACCTTGAAAAAGTTATACATGAGACGAGACAATATGCATGATCTGTTGTGTTGATGGCATTTAAATTTCTTCCAGTGAACTGAAATATTGGAAAAAGAAATTTCTAGTCTTTGGAGACTTTTTTTGGCATAATACATCACGGTTGCTTACTTCTTTCCAAACCTACAGGGGGTGGCTGGAGATCTCCCAGAGTTCCAACTGATCTTCAGGCCACAGAGAACACTTCCCCTGGAGAAAATGGCTGTTCTGGAAGGTGGACTCGATGGCATTCTGCCCAGCTGAGGCCCCTCCCCTTTTCGGACCCTGCCCTCCCTAGGCTCCTCCCCCAAACCTCCAGGAATTTCCCAACTCAGACCTGGCAACCCAACAGCCTCCCCAAGTCTAAGCTAACTCATTCTCTCAGTTGTGCTCCCAGAATTCTCTTCATCTGAACTACTCCCTGGAATTTGGAGTTCCACATTATCGGCTGCTGTCTGCAAAATGGAATGGATGACTTAGGAATTCTCTGTTGTTCTCTTTATTCCTTTGCATTTTGCCCAGGCGCAGCATGAGCATAGCTTGCTGGGGCGTTCAGATGCGGAGCTTCCGCTTCCTCCTCTTCTTCATGCCACCAGTGTATACTGTAATAAAGTGCGGCAAGAGACCAGTCTCGGCGTGATTGTACCGAGATCCTTTCCAGCACGGTTTTCTGCCCAAGCACAGATGCATTATTGGTGCCTCAGAAAAAGGCCACACAAACCAAATCTCGATACAATCAAGTGATTGTCCCATCACAATCGCTTTTCCATAATATTTTATCAATGCACAGCTGGGCACAAACAAATTGCAGGTCTGAAAAAGATGCAGTAAACTGTCTGTTCCAGTTCTGGAACTAAATGTAGAAATTGTCCGAGTAGAGAAGGGGTGAAAAACACTAAGAAGACAAACTGAGGAGCAGCCATGTTCTGTAATGATAACCTAATGGAACCAGGGGGATCCGCTCAACCTCAGAGTAGATCAGCGATGCCCAACCTTTTTGAGCCTGTGGGCGCCTTCTAAATGTAGAAATTGTCCGAGTAGAGAAGGGGTGAAAAACACTAAGAAGACAAACTGAGGAGCAGCCATGTTCTGTAATGATAACCTAATGGAACCAGGGGGATCCGCTCAACCTCAGAGTAGATCAGAGAGGGCCAACCTTTTTGAGCCTGTGGGCGCCTTTGGAATTCTGACACGGCACGAGGGACACAGCCACAAAATGGCCGCCACAAAATGGCTGCTGCAAGAGCAGCGTTGCCACGTCCCCTCGTCTGTCTG
>NW_015165839.1:940758-943370 GCF_001447785.1 Gekko japonicus | reverse complement strand
CGGCGGTGGACCTGCAAGGCCAGCGGGAGTGCGAGGAAGCCCCGCCAAGGCCCTCCCTGGCCCCAGGCAGGCAGGGGTGGGGAGAGGCGGGGAGGAAGCAACTTACCCTCCCTCTTCTCCTGCCTCCTCCTGGCTGAATGAGGGCTGGAAGCGGGGTGGCCGGAAGCAGGGGGCGGGGCTTCGTCATGTGCCCCGCCCCCGTACCTCACCCGGGGGAACTGCGATCCCCCGCGATCCCCCCCGAAATGACCTCTGGTTGAGAATATATTCAGGAAAACCTGATAAATGTAAGATTTACGTTTTGCTGACAACCCAGAATCACGTGATAATTTAAAGTGTTGCAAAATTTCTGTATGAAGCTTCAAGAAGACGTTCAGTATTCCTTGCAAATTGAGTCTTATGTTCTGTATGTTATGCCAATAAAGGTCGATTCATTGATGATTGATCGTGGGGAGGGAAAGGGAAAGGAGTTTGTAAGCCGCTCTGAGACTCTGAGTGAAGGGCGGGGTATAAATCCAATCTCCTACTCCTCCTCTTCCTCGTCTTCTTCTTCTCCTCCTCCTCCTCCTCCTCTTCCTCCTCCTCCTCTTCTTCTTCTTCTCCTTTGTGTGCCCATGGGCACCATGTTGGTGACCCCAACAGTAGATGTTTCCCCATGAAAGGTCCATGGGATTAAAAAGGCACTCCACTGCACAGCAAACCTGTTTCAATCCAATTCTTAGGGTGGGAATTTGGGGCTGTCCCTAAACAGACCCCCCAAATTAGATTCATTTCTCACACTAGTTATCACAGTGGATTAAGACTTGACAATCATTTCCCGTTTCGATTTCCTCCGCTCATCTAACCTTCCTTTTAGGATTCTCTTGTAAAGCAAATCCCGACCGTAATAAGCGCTTCCAGCTGTGGTACATTTCAATTTCAATATTAATTGTTGGGCTTTTCCTCTCCTTTCTGGTAATAGGATCTGCAATAAATGTGATGGATTTGCCGAAAGAATTTCCACAGATAATATTAAAAAATAAAGAACTTGAAATGTCATTTGTATCATCGGTTTTTAATTTCACGAAGTTTCAGCCTATTGCGTTTTGGGAGGGGAAAGTATAAATTGACTGCCCCTCTGTTGAATCTCGCTGCCGACATCGACATGTCAAGAATGTGTTCTGCTTGATATTTCCGCTCGTGTAATCCTGACAATAAGAAGGAAAGATTAGCTCCATGTATTCTTTAGATTTTTTTCTAATAGACCCGTTTTCCCCCCCTCCATTAATGAAATAATAAAGAATTGTGCAAACGAAAAACCTGCCCGCAGCCTGAAAGGTGATGTGAGAGTCCCCAGACTGGAAAAACAACTGCGTTCGAGGAAAGAATAAAGAGCGAATATAAGATCTATTGTAACAAAAGAATCCTTTTAATTTCTTTTTTTAAAAGATTGCTTTTCAGTGATATGTGGCTGGCCTTTCGCCGCTTGGAAACAGACTGTTGGATTGTTCACATTAACTACCTGTGCCTGCGCCCAGATCGTGCTACGGTAGGGTTGCCAGGGCTGGGTTGGGAAATACCTGGAGATTTTGGGGGTGGAGCCTGGAGAGGGCGGGGTTTGGGGAGGGGAGGGGCCTCAGCAGGGTCCAATGCCATCGAATCCACCCTCCAAAGCAGCCATTTTCTCCAGGGGAACTGATCTCTGTTGCATGGAAATCAGTTAGGGGATCGCCTTTCCCCACATGTTCCCCCAAGAGCCCTACGGTTGGGGCCCCAAAATTTGTTGGTCATCCCGGGCCCCAAGGATGCTAAACTAGCTGCGACCAGGGCCAGGGCTTTTTCGGGGGCGGCTCTTACCTGGTTAAACGAGCTCCTGGGGGAGATCCGGGCCCTGCGGGAACTTATGCAGTTCCGCAGGGTCTGTAATACGTAGCTCTTCCGCCAGGCCTTTGAGTAGGAGCCGCCCCCCCCCACTATACCACCACCGTCACGGTACCTTAAAGGATGCACTGACGAGGCCCTGAGGAAGAACCTGGAATTGGATAGGAGACCGGATAAGGCGTCTGTCTCCATGTGGGCATAACATCGTAGGACACTTGGAACTGAGTTGATCCATCTTGGAGTTACGATATTAATAACTGACTGAGCACCGTTGTTTTTAATAATGTTGGATGTTTTTATTATGATATGTTTTAATCATGGCATGGGTATACCTTGCCCTTGTGAGCCGCCCTGAGCCCATCGGGGAGGGCGGGATACAAATATGAAAAATAAATAAATAAATAAAAATAGAAGGCCTCCAGGCCTCACCTGGAGGTTGGCAACCCGACTTTTAGGATTTGCTTCCATTCCCTTCCTCAGCTGTATTTCCATTTCTTCTACAATGGTGGGAAATGCAATTGTGTGGTTCTAGAACAGAAATTAGGCAAGGCATTAATTGTTTATTTACTACCCTTATACTTCACCTTTCTCGCCACTAGGAACCCGGAGATGCTTATAACATTCTCCTTTCATGATTTTGTTCTCACAAGAGAAGGAGAAGGAGAAGAAGAGGAGGAGGAGGAGATGGGATTTATATCTGTGCCTGCGGCTTGATGAAATTTTCCACCGCCGGTAAGAGGGGGGACAAATAA
>NW_015165839.1:933969-940730 GCF_001447785.1 Gekko japonicus | reverse complement strand
ATGTTAAAGATAACACTTCAATCAATATTGTTCTAGATACAATAAATTGTGTTTAACATCCCAGTTTTCCTCTAGAGAGTCTTTAAAATCTTTCCAGTCTTCAAAAAATTCTCGATCTTCTTTGTTACTTAACTTTCTTGTTATTTTGTCCATTTCTGCCATAAATAACACTTTTTGAATCCAGTCTGAGATCTCGGGCGTTTTCTCTTGTTTCCAGCATTGTGCATACACCATTCTCGCCGTTGTTATCAGGTACCAGAACATAGGGGTTTTTTTTGTATATTTGACTCTTCCATTTTCAATCTATACTTCACCTTTCTCACCACTAGGAACCCCAAGATGCTTATAACATTCTCCCTTCATGATTTTGTTCTCACAAGAGGAGAAGAAGAGGAGGAGGAGGAGACCTCCTCTTCTTGTTTCTATCTATCATCTATCTAATCTAGTACTGCTCATACTCCTATCACCTTAAACAGAAGTCAGAACCAGAGAAAACATTTTAAAATACCTTATTCAGTATTACTTCTCTTATATTTGATCATTGCACCTATGAATTTTGCCACTGAGAAGGGGACATGATCATTGGTATCCGATCGTAGCCATGACACCTGGGCTCACACATTTAGCCGTTCCATATCTTTAAGTAAAGGGATGACTAAATTAGCCCTCAGCTCATCAAATAGAGGGCACTCCATCATCATATGTTCAATGGTTTCCCAGCAAGCTTCCATGACAAAGATCTGAACCTGGGTCTCCCAGATCTGAGACAGTCTAACTGTTACGCCATGCTGGCTCTTGGACGAAGGATAAGATCCAAGACCTCCAAATCAGCATTTCCAGAACTGTTGCCTGTTCCATATCTGGGACCATTTGTACAGGCAGAGATCAGGGATTTCAATGTGTTGATGAGATGGAGTGCACGTGTCAGGAGGAAGAGTTCCTTGCATACTGGGGAGCACTGTGGGACAAGCTGTCCCTGTTCCAAAGAGATGGAATTACTGTAATTTGTTACATAAGAACATCAGAGGAGCCCTGCTGGATCAGACCAGTGGTCCATCTAGTCCAGCATCTCATCTCACACAGTGGCCAATCAGTTCCTCTGGATGGCCAACAACAGGGCATAGAGGCTGAGGCCCTCCCCTGATAAGAACATTAGAAGAGCCCTGCTGGATCAGACCAGTGAAGGTCCATCTAGTCCAGCATTCCGTCTCACACAGTGGCCAGCCTGTTCCTCTGGATGGCCAATAACAGGACATAGAGGCCGAGGCCTTCTCCTGATGAGAACATAAGAAGAGCCCTGCTGGATTAGACCGGTGGTCCACCCAGTCCAGCATCCCATCTCACACAATAGCCAACCAATTCCTCTGGAGGGCCAACAACAGGGCACAGATGCCGAGGCCTTCCCCTGATAAGAACATCAGAAGAGCCCAGCTGGGTCAGATCAGTGATCCATCTAGTCCAGCATCCTGCCTCACACAGTGGCCAACCAGTTCCTCTGGATGGCCAGCAATGGGGCAGAGAGGCCGAGGCCTTCCCCTGATGATGCTTCCTTGCAACAGAGCTTTAGTGCCTCTGAATGTGGAGGTTCCCCTCAGCCATCATGGCTAACAGCCGTTGATAGACTTCTCCTCCATGAATCTATGTAATCCCCTTTGAAAACTGTTAGTCCTTTGGCCATTACTGCATCCTCTGGCAGTGAATTCCACCTTTTATTCACTCTCTGCGTAAAGTAGAATTTCCTTTTGTCTGTCCTAAACCTACTGCCCACCACCTTCATTGGATGCCCTTGAATTTGGACAGCTGGTGCTGAATATCAAAAAAAAGGTGCACAGCAGCTTTTATATTAACACCTGCGGGAAAGCTGGCTGGAGCTGGGGAGCCTCTAGCTCAGGATGGCTCACCTCTAAAGGATGATGGAATAATTCTGGATCATCTAACTTTGGAGAAGCTAAACCTTCCTCCTAAACCCAGATTCCTGCTCTTCACGAAAAACAGCTGAGAAGCAGGGAGCTCCCCACCACTCAGCTGTTTGGTTTAAACACGGGGAGCAGAAAGCAGGGGTTTAAATGGCTCCCAGCCATTGAGACTGAACAGTTGAGCGGCAAGGAGCTCCCTGCTGCTCAGCTGTTTGGTTTAGATGCCCCCCTACAGCTTTTCATGGGGAGTAGAAAGCAGGGGGTGAACTGGCTGGGAGCCATTTAAACCCTGCTTTCCCACAAAAACTCTTGGGGGGCGAGCAGAAAGTAAGGGTTTAAACTTTAAATGGCTCACGAACCAATATGAACTGGGTTGGTTCGTACGGGTTTGTGGTTTGGTTCATGGTTCAGCCAGGAACCACAAACTGAACCGAACCGCAAAAATGCCGTTCGTGCCCATCCCTATCCACTACTGCTCATTCAATCAGACACACGTCCTGTTAGTGGCAAGGCTTCACTGCTTCAAGAGCAATGGAATAGTTCTCAAAGTGTGGATCAGGACCCAAGCATGGGTTGGGGCTCTTCTTGAGGCCCAAGAGGGAGGCAGACCAACCTGGTGAGATGGAAGAGGAGGCTCTAAGAGGCTCTGGGGGCAAATTTGGGTTTGACTTGGCATAAGTGACAAAGAGGGCATGAAACACAACCAAATGCAACAACATATGAATTTGTTCACATGAACACATGAAGCTGCTTTATACTGTCCATCAAAGACAATATTGTCTACTCAGACTGGCAGTGGCTCTCCAGGGCTTCAGGAAAAGCTCTTTCTCATCATGTACTGCCTGGTCATCATGTACTGCCTGGAGATGCTATGGGTTGAACCTGAGACCTTCTGCATATTGAGCAGATGCTCTACCACTGAGCCCCATCCCCAGGGTTAACTGATGTGAGATACCAGCATTTTACACCAGGGAGGGGGAAAGTAGCGTGGAGTCATTTCACAAGTGGATCTCAAAAATGGCAGTCAATTTTGAAGTGTGTCCTACTGCACAAAGTGTGGGCACCATGGCAGGAAGGAAGACTGAACCAATTTTGTTCTTCATTCCTCAGATGAGGGGGTTCAGGCCTTTTTGTGTCACAAGCCTTTTCACCCCGAACCCCAAGGGATATGGGGAAGAGTCAGGATACTGGAAACAACCCATGAAAAAACACTCTGTACGTTCTCAAGGTCCTTTGAAATGTGATGCTGGAGGAGAGTTTTACAGACAAATAAGTGGGTTCTAGGTCAAATCAAGCCTGAAGTCTCCCTAGAAGTGAAAATGACTCAACTGGTGACATTATGAGAAGACAAGAGTCACTGGAAGACAATAAGGCTATCTATCTATCTATCTATCTATCTATCTATCTATCTATCTATCATCTGTCTGTCTGTCTGTCTGTCTGTCTGTAGTGGTTAAGTGTGCGGACTCTAATCTGGGAGAACCGGGTTTGATTCCCCACTCCTCCACTTGCGCCTGCTGGATGACCTTGGGCAAGCCATAGTTTTGGCACAGCTGTTCTTGAAAAAGAGCAGTTTCTGTCAGAGGTCTCTCTGTAGTGGGGAGGGGAAGGGAAAGGAGATTGTAAACCGCTCTGAGACTCCCTTGGGTAGTGAAGGGCAGAGTATAAATCCAATCTGCTCCACCTCCTCCTCCTCTTCTTTCTATCTATCATCTATCTAATCTGGTACTGCTCATACTGCTATCACCTTAAACAGAAATCAGAACCAGAGAAAATATTTTAAAAGACCTTATTCAGTATTACTTCTCTTATATTTGATCATTGCACCTATGAATTTTGCCACTGAGAAGGGGACATGATCATTGGTATCCGATCGTAGCCATGACACCTGGGCTCACACATTTAGCCGTTCCATATCTTTAAGTAAAGGGATGACTAAATTAGCCCACAATTCATCAAATAGAGGGCACTCCATCATCATATGTTCAATGGTTTTGATTGTATGATATGAGGATCTGCCTGTTCTATTAGAGTTTACTTTGTTATATTTGCCCTCCAAAAGTGCCAAGGGAAAGAATGTTCAGTCTTGCCAAAGGAAAAGCTCTTCTTAGTTTTGGGACTGCCAATTGATAAAAGACATTTAGGCAAATTTGAAGGCAGCAGGAAAAAGAGGAAGACCCAACAGGAGGAGGAGGAGGAGATTGGATTTATACCCCACCCTTCACTACCCAAAGGAGTCTCAGAGCGGCTTACAAACTCCTTTCCCTTCCCCTCCCCACAACAGACACCCTGTGAGCAATGTTCCCTCTAAGGTGTGGGGTTTTGTGAGCAAAAATTCTGCTTTGTGAGCTACTGGCATTAAAGTTGTGAGCGAGTGATTTGGCTACTGCATAAATCAGTTTGCTCTGGAGCCATCCCTTCCTGAGCTGAGACAAAAATGCGTGAGCCGGAGGCTAAAAAACTGTGAGCTAGCTCACACTAACTCAGCTTAGAGGGAACACTGCCTGTGAGGTAGGTGAGGCTGAGAGAGCTCTTGACAGGCACTGCTCTTTTTCAAGGACAGCTGTGCCAGAGTTATGGCTTGCCCAAGGTCATCCAGCCAGGTGCAAGTGGAGGAGTGGGGAATCAAACCCAGTTCTCCCAGATTAGAGTCTGCGCACTTAACCACTACACCAAACTGGCTCTCTAGAGGGAGAGGGAGGGACTCAATGAAGGAAGCCACAAAGGCCCTCCATCTGCAAGACCTGAGCAACGCTGTTAATGAGAGGACATTCTGAAGTACCTTAATTCGTAGGGTCACCATAGGTCAGAAACAACTTGAAAGCACTTGACACACACGTACATCCTCAAGGCCATTGTTATTACTCCCATGTCTGGGCCCTGATATTTGAAAAACAGCCCAGGGGATAAACCCCCATACAGATCAGACCTCCTCTTCGGCCCCTAGCGCACTCTGTCCTCCATCACTCTTCAACAAGAAGATCCTCTTGACGGACTGCTTATCGCTTCATCAGAGGAAATTAATTCCCACCAAGGAGAGATGTATCTTTCATGAAGGCACTCAAGTGCAAGGCACTTCTTCCCCTGGTTCCCAAGATTTCCTCCTCCTCCCCGATGTGGGCTCCTCCCCTGGGAGTTGTCGGCAATGCTTCAGGTGTGTCTCCATTAATTATCGAGAGCCGCTTAACGGCCGTGGTAATGATGCTTCCCTCTCCTTTGCTGATGGCCGCCAAGTGGGACGAGAGGGAGCCATCTATTCCCCATCACCAGGGAAAAGGCAGAGTCCTGCCTTAAGACTGCCACTCTGCCTGGCTGGAAGTTGTTGTTGTTGTTTTTTTAATGCCTGCAGAAGGTCTCCAAAGAAGCTGGATTTGGGGCAGCCGCCATTACATGTCATTAGGACAGGTCCCTGTTGGGCCCAAAAATTAATGGGATGCTGGGAGAGTCCTAAGTTGGTCTCCCTTGTTTTTATAAAAGAAGAAGAAGAAGAGAAGTGGTTGGATTTATACCCCGCCCTTCACTGCCCAAAGGCGTCTCAGAGCGGCTTACAAACTCCTTTCCCTTCCCCTCCCCACCACAGACACCCTGTGAGGCAGGTGGGGCTGAGAGAGCTCTGACAGAAACGGCTCTTTTTCAAGAACAGCTCTGACAGAACTATGGCTTGCACAAGGTCATCCAGCAGGTGCAAGTGGAGGAGTGGGGAATCAAACCCGGTTCTCCCAGATTAGAGTCCGCGCACTTAACCACTACACCAAACTCCAGATCCCCTGGAGAAAAGGCAGCTTTGGAGGGGGGGACTCTGTGGCATTAGACCCTGTCCTCCACAAACCCCACCCTCTGCGGGGTCCGCCCCCAAATCTCCAGGCCTTTCCCAACCCGGAGCTGGCAACCCTAGTAGATCAGACGAGTGGTTTGTCTCCGTATAAGGCTTATAATATATGTTCCACTGAGAAGGCGACGGGGCGAGGAAGTTTCATAGCACAGCAGGCATTCCTGGCAGAATCGGGGATTAAGGGCTGTCGGGTGCATTGTAGAATGTGCAGGCAGACATATTAACATATACCCATGTGCCCACTTCTCCGTGATGCTGGGAACCAAGATTGAGGTCTGAGCGCCTCACTCCAGGCCAAGGTTGTGCGTCAGAGTCCTCGTTCCTGGCCGAGCGCAACTCCATTACAGCTGAGTAAATAACTCCCTCCGGATCCTTGTGTTAAACCGGCTTCATGACCCGTGCTAAAGTGCTCAAACACAAGACAGGATCATTGTGTTAATTGCAATCCTCTTGTTATGCAAAGTCATAAGCGGACTAATGTCCCATGTTATTACCCGAAATCAGAGACGCCGCAATTCAAACAGAAAGCGGAGCGCAAGTGAGCAAACACGGGTCCCCCTCGGGAGTGACGTGCTTATAGAACAATGCCGGCTTCGGGGGGAGGGTTCTGTTGGGAGGGAAGGGGCAATTGCGTTGCTCATTTGATGGCTGGAGGGGAGAGACGGCAGCGGTGCCTTTGTCCTGCATTGCTCACACGAGGCTGCCATTGTAAGATACAACACGGCCTGTTGTGCTAAGGTGGGTGAGTAAGAAACCCTCATTGCCCAGCCAGACACACCCAGATTCAGGGACAGGGAGGTGTAGAGGGAACAGACTAAGCAGGGGTCATTTCCTGTAGGAGCGCACAGGAACGGAGCTCTGGCAGTAAGGAGCTCAGGGGATGGGCACATGCAACAAGCCCCACCCCCTGCTCCCAGCAGCCCTCAGTCAGAGCAAGAAGCAGCCAGGTAAGTTGCAGAGCCCCCCCCCCCCGTCCAAAACAGTCCAGTGGCACCTTTAAGACCAAGTTTTAT
>NW_015165839.1:933041-933511 GCF_001447785.1 Gekko japonicus | reverse complement strand
TGCTTTTGACACACTTCCGGTGATGTCAGGGGGTGTGGCACATGCAAATAAGTTATGCTAATAGATTATGCTAATGAGCTCCTGCACCTGTTTTTCTACAAAATGACCCCTGAGACTAAGCATCATGATTCTCCTCCCCCCCCCAGTAATACCCATTGAGCCATATTATAAGGGCTCCGAATCTAAAGATGGTCACTGCAGACATTTGGGAATGGCTCCCTCTCTGGCATTTGCGGCTCAATTTCCCTTGGCAGTTCCCTTGGCAGCGGGAGGCGGGAAGGCAGTGAAAGGAGGTGGAGGAGGAGATTGGATTTATACCCCGCCCTTCACAACCCGAAGGAGTCTCAGAGTGGCTTACAAACTCCTTTCCCTGCCCCTCCCCACAACAGACACCCTGTGAGCAATGTTCCCTCTAAGGTGTGGAGTCTTGTGAGCAAGAATTCTACTTTGTGAGCTACTGGCCTTAAAGT
>NW_015165839.1:923310-932882 GCF_001447785.1 Gekko japonicus | reverse complement strand
TTCCAGAACTGTCCTTGAGAGAACAGCTCTGACAGAACTATGGCTTGCCCAAGGTCATCCAGCAGCTGCGAGTGGAGGAGAGGGGAATCAGACCCGGTTCTCCCAGATTAGAGTCCGCGCACAACCACTACACCACTGCACCAAACTGGCTTTTTTATATGCAAGAGACCCCTTCAACCACCCAACTCTCAAAGCAGAGCACTGGTGTAGCAGGGACCGTTTTATCCCCTGTTTAGAATGAACAAATAATGTGATAGATCTAGGGTTGCCAACGCCAGGGTGGGAAATTCCTAAAGATTTGGGGGTGGAACCCTGAGAAGGATGGGATTTAGGGAGGGGAGGGACCTCTGCAGTGTGGAATGCCGTAGAGTCTACCCTCCAAAGCAGCCGTGTTCTCCAGGAGATCTCCAGGCCCCACCTGGAGGCTGGCACCCTTAACACTGAGGAGGGGAGCGACCTCTGCAGGGTATAATATCATAGAGTCCAGCCTCCAAAACAGCCATTTTTCTCCAGGGGAACACATCTCTGGAAATCAGTTGTAACCCTATGGCAATCTTATGTCGCTGGTACAGGGGAAGGCCTTTCACTGCCCAAGACCCTGGAAAGCCCTTCCCAGTCAGGACAGACAAGATGGACTTTGACGGATTCTGAACTGACATAAGGTAGCTGAATGTCTTCCACTCAAGGCTGCAGACAAAGCGGCAGTAAATTTTATTGGGATATTGGGTTAATATAGCAGAGTTTGCCCAGTCACAGAAGCATGGTACTTCCGCCCCGGTCACACAGGAGACTTTGGCCTGGGAGAGGGACGGATCGGGGGCGAAGCAAATGGGCGTGGTCTCACCGCAACATCTGGGAAGCGGCGCACACCCGTCCCTGATCCGTCCCTAAACCCTGAAAACCCGCAGCGAAAAGTAACCTCCTACAGAGGAGGACTTACCTGAAGCACCGCTGCAAGCGTGGCCGTGGGATCGCCACCGTGCCCGTCGTCCGGATCAATCCAGGCTCCCCGTCGAACTGTGCATGCGCACACATGCGCAGTTCGGCTGTCGCGCTCTTTCTTTAGTGGCTTCCCCCCGGCATCTGATCGTGCCAGGGAGGAAGTGCGTGGAAGCGCAGGGAATCTATGTGATCCCGCCGCCGCATCTCTTTTGGTGAGGCTTTAGAAAGCCGCACCTTGCCCGTGCTATTCCCCCCCCCATGTGGCAGTGGCCTGAGTGCACTAAATCAATCTCCCCAAAAGTATGTTGCAAAATGAATGTAAACTTGCATTGATTCCAATAGATCCAGTTCACATTCAGGTTGCAGTTGAAAAAAGCGACAGAAGCCTAGTCTAAAGAGTACTTTCCATATCACAAATGCCCGACTTGAGGAGAGACCTGCAGAGACATGTGTCTAGGGTTGCCAGTTCCCCCATCCAGGTGGGGGTTCCCCCGCTTTTGCGGGCTCCTCCCCACTCTCAAATGCTGAGGAATGACATCCCCCGGAAATGACATAATCACATCACTGAAGTCATGCATCAATGCTCTAGTTTTTGGGCAAAACTCTATGGTAATTTTGGGCTCAAACCATAGAGTTTTGCTCCAAAACTAGAGCGTCACCGCATGACATCAGTAACGTGATGACGTCACTTCTGGGTGATGTCATTGCACCATGCCAGGAAGAAAGTAGGACCTGGCAACCCTGCTTAAGTCTCCATGGAAGGCCATGTGCTACAAGTGAGAGGACAAAGTGTGAGAAAGAGAAGGGTCAGAGGGCAGCTCCCAGGTTAAGACAAAGGGAGGCATCCCATTCAAGGAGATAACACCTAGACACACATAGAGTGTTTGTCTGGCATACATGTGTCGGTGTGTTAGGGCATTATATCTATAGGAGAGACCTGCAGAGATATGCAGGGGTCATTTCCTGCAGGACCGCACAGGAGTGGAGTTCCGGCAGTAAAGAGCCCAGGGGGTGGGCACCAATGCTCCCTCTAAGCTGTGGAGTCTTGTGAGCAAAAATTCTACTTTGTGAGCTACCAGCATTAAAGTTGTGAGCAGGCAGGTGATTTGGCCACTGCATAAATTAGTTTGCTCTGGACTGGAGCCATCCTTCCTGAGCTAAGACAAAAATGTGTGAGCCGGAGGGTAAAAAACTGTGAGCTAGCTCACACCAAAACAGTCCAGTGGAGCCCGAGCGGTGGGGGTTGCCTTCTGACACACTTCTGGTGATGTCAGGAGGTGTGGTACATGCAAATAAGTTATGCTAATGAGTTATGCTAATGAGATCCTGCACCTCTTTTTCTATGAAATGACCCCTGGAGATATGTGTCTTCATGGAAGGCCGTGTAGGAAAGGGAGAGAGAGGAGGGGTCAGGGCAATCCCAGGTTAAGCCAGGCATGCCATTCAAGGAGATAACACCTAAACACGGTGGCTCAAGTGGTTAAGACGCTGAACTGCAGGCTGTGGAAGGTCAGTAGTTCAGCAGTTCGAGACCCGGGTGCCGCATGATGGAGTGAGCTCCCATCTCTAGTTCCAGCTCCTGCCAACCTAGCAGTTTGAAAGCAAGAAATTGCAAGTAGATAAATAGGTACCACTTCGGTGGGAAGGTAACAGCGTTCCGTGCGCCTTGGTGTTTAGTCATGCCGGCCACATGACCACGGAAACGTCTTCGGACAGCGCTGGCTCTTCGGCTTGGAAACGGAGATGAGCACTGCAACCTTAGAGTCGGACTCGACTGGCTTTCGAGCAAGGGAACCTTTAGCTTTACTTTTACACTTAGAGTGCTTGTCCGGCATATGTGTGTGGGCATATGTGGGCATCATATCTACAGGAGAGACATGCAGAGATGTGTGTCTTCATGAAAGGCCATATGCATAGGGAGGGAGAGGACAAAGCCAGAGAGGAGGGGTCAGACAGCCGCTCCCAGGCTGACAAAGAGGGGCATCCCATTCAAGCAGGTGATGCCTATACACACTTAATGTTGCACCCTCCTTACAATGTGCAGGCATGCTGAGTTGTTCTATCCAACAACTTTAGCCCATTCTCAAATTAATTTCCCCAGTCCCCTTTGCTGTAATTCGCCCCGGCCCAAAACGGTCCAGTGGCACCTTTAAGACCAAGTTTTATTCAGGTACAAGCTCTCCCTCCTCTGCGAGGACAGATCTGCACGTCCCCCCCCCCCAACAGCTAGCAATCCAAAACAGTCCAGTGGAGCCTGAGCGGTGGGTGTTGCCTTCTGCCACACTTCCGGTGATGTCAGGGGGTGTGACATATGCAAATGAGTTATGCTAATGAGTTATGCTAATGAGCACCTGCACCTCATTTTCAACGAAATGACCCCTGGGGGGGCTGCTTAGTGATTGTTTTATGTTGTTTTTACAGTCTTGGCTTGTTGTTAATATCTTCTTGTATATGGATAATTTATTATGCTTTTTTACAATTTTGTTCTTTATTTTTTAAGCTGCTTCAAGCTAGACTCTGGAGAGGCGGCATGGAAATTCCATAAGTGAAATAAACAAACTCACTTCCCAAGCTGGTTCTTCGAGAGATCCAAAGTCTTCAGTTGCCTGCAGGACCACTTTTCTTGGGAAGGTAAGACGGTTAACTGATTTCCTGAAAGTTTCAATGATACCAAAGCCTAAAAGGGAAAGGGACATGGTTGAAGAGCCAATGGTGTTTTGTTTTTGTTTTTTTTGGGGGGGGAGTTGTCTGTTCCAGTACATTTCAATGGAGCCATTTTAGACTCACACAATACAGTTTACCTACTTTTCTTACAGTTATATCCCACTTTTCCAATCAGAACTGCTTTCCAAAGCATCTTACAACAGCTGACCCAGCAGAAATCAAACGGAATAAGTCAAAAAAAGGAAGAATTAAAAGAGCAGCAAATAATAATTTTTAAAAATCTAGATCTCCAACTATCTCCCTGAGAACCTTTTCCACAACGGATTCATGATTCATACAATGATATCAATGAGCATTAAGCAACTCTTCTTTGCAGTGTCAAGGCCCTTGCCCCAAGGAGATTACATTCAAGTCAACATTGGGTTCTTCTGGAATTGAAATATGAATTTCTGGGGAAGTTCTACCCAGCTTGTTGGATTCCATTTGCCCCCAGTCAAAATGAAGACTGTTTGCTAACGTCTTCATTGCCATCTCTCCGATATTACATACTATAACATCATCTATATGTAATATTACATATTTTCTCCCATCCCATCACAGTCAGTCTGTGTCACTGGTTTTGTAGTCTACTGCAAAAATACAAAAATCCATAACATCTTGTTAAGTCGCTCGCTTAACAAAGCAGTCGGAGAGTGATTCAGCAAGAACACAACTTTATTCTTCAACTCGAACACAACTCCAACACGGATCAACATCTGATAGCCAGAACAGCCTTTACATTGCAGCTGTCCTGCTTTTAAACGTTCCCGGCAAATGTAGCCACACCCACTGTACAAATACCAACCAATAAGGTTGTTCACATAAGGACCAATCACGGATGTTCCCGCTCAGGGAGCTTGCTTGAAAGTGATTGGTTAGGTGCTTCCTGGGCTAGTAACACAATTGGATGGATTTGGGTCCTAGCCCAGGACGAAGCTTTACATTACACTTCAGTTAGATGTTTCACAACATATCATGCATTCAAGGCAGCTTTGAATACACTACACTTCCTCTACAGAGTCTTCTTTGGTGGTCTCCCATCCAAGTATTGACCCTGCTTAGCTTCCAGTTTATGGTGGCCCCAGCCAGGGGCTTCCAAGGCAAGGGAGAAGCAGAGCTAGTTTGTCATTACCTTCCTTTGCAGAATCTTCTCTGATGGTCTCCCATGCAGGTACTACTGATCCTCTGAGATGTGACAAGATTGGATTATACCATACTCTCTTCCCTCCCACAAATATCTTACATCCATTGAAATAAACGAAATTCAGGGTTCAGTCCCATTAACTTCAGTCTCCCAGCCGTTATTTGTCCAAGGGGGAAGCAGGTTATATGGGCTGCATTTCATCTTCCAGGCAGGTACATACAGATGCCTTGTTCCATAAACACTCAATCCCTGTGCGGTGGCATTTTCCCCAAACTGTAGCTGCTGAGATATATTTTGAGCTGCTGCTAACATCTTGTTGAACAAGCACGCTTTGCTAGTATGCCTTTAAACCAAAGAATAAACACACTCTTGGCTCCCGAATCGGTGCAGGACAAAGTAAACGAATACGGAGCACACGACAGATGGAAGAAGCCTTCGGCGATCGGCAGGAGGAGTCAAGAGGCTAGGTAACGATTCTTGTTAATCAAACGAGGGTGTTTGCATATCCCCATTTCCACGTGTGGAACATTGCAGGGTGCAATAGGGTCCTCCACCCGCGTTTGAAACCTGTATTGTTTCAGGAGGGGACTGCACCATGACTTCTTCTTCTTCTTCTTTTTTTGCACAATATGTACTTTAGTGTCTGTCTGTGATTTCTTTTAAAAAGAGTCCTGGCTCTGGATTTATTTTTCTCCCAAGCAGCCTTTTTCTTTTCCACAGACTGGACTCTTCCAAGCAGCAAGCTGACATTTCAACACCCATGGGGGGAGGGTGTTACTGGGATATTGGGTTAATATGGCGGAGTTTTCCCAGTCATAGAAGCATGGTACTGAGTGCAGTAGATAAATCTCCCAAGAAGTATATTGCAAAAGGGGTAAAATTACATTTATTTGAGTAGATCTAGTTCACATTCAGGCTGCCGTTGAAAGAAGAGAGAGAAGCCTCCTCCGAAGTGTACTTTCCTTATCACAAATGGGTGGGAGTATGAGGGCCTTGTACCTACAGGGGCGACCTGCAGAGACATGTCTCTCCACGGAAGGCCATGTGAAGTGGGTGATGGGACAAAGCAGCTAGAGAGAAGGGGTCATAGGGCAGATCCCAGGTTCAGACAAAGAGAGGCATCCCATTCAGGAGACAACACCCAGACACACTTAAGAGTGATGTCTTAAGGCATGCGAAATCGCTCACTCCAACAGGGAGAAGAGAAAAGCAAAACAAAACTATTAAGGGAGAGGGCGGAAAGCACCTTTGGCAGGCAAGGCATGAGCAACCAAGCACTGTCAACAGTGGGGATCCGGAGGGAAGGGATGAATGAAGGGTGGAAACAGACACCGGGCACTTAAGAAGCCAAGTCAATATTAGAATGCCCTGTGCTCCCACCAGTGCTGCTAGCAATCTAATATTTGCCCAGATGCCTGATTTCTAAACACTGAGATGGATTATGATCTCTGCCTGCAGATTTGTCTTGCTGTTGGCCTTAATACGTGGAAGTGCTTCGAAATACAAAGGGACGCGGCTGGTCACTCTTGGGCAGATCGGTGCAACTTGAGGCACGCCAAGCGGACGCTCTCTGGGCATTTGGCATAGCATACCGGGTGATAGACAGCCTCTCTGTTTTTGCAATCCCACGGAAGTGGGAGGGAAACTATCCGTTTCTCATCCCCCACTATCTTGACTCCCAAATGACCATGTTGCTGCTTCTTTGGGCAGGTGGGGGTTTGGGATACAGTTGCCAGCTCTGGATTGGGAAACGCCTGGAGACTTTGGGAGTGAAAACTGAGATGGGTGGGGTTTGGGGAGGGGAGGGACTTCGGTGGAGTATAATGCCATGGAGTTCACCTTCCAAACGGCCATTTTTTCCAGAGGAACTGATCTTTTTTACTGGGAGTTCCGTTGTAATCCCAGGTGATCTCCAGCCTAGTTTGGGAGAGGGTGAGGAAGCCATTTTTCTCCAAGCCAGCTGTTCCCTTCCCACCGAAGTGGTCCCTATTTATCTACTTGCAATTTCTTGCTTTCGAACTGCTAGGTTGGCAGGAGCTGGAACTAGAGACGGGAGCTCACTCCGTCACGCGGCGACTCGGGTCCCGAACTGCCGAACTGCCGAACTGCCGAACTGCCGAACTGCCGAACTGCCGAACTGCCGAACTGCCGAACTGCCGAACTGCCGAACTGCCGAACTGCCGAACTGCCGAACTGCCGAACTGCCGAACTGCCGAACTGCCGAACTGCCAACCTTCCACAGCCTGCAGTTCAGCGTCTTAACCACTTGAGCCACCGCAGCCTGTTACTTTCGCATTAACTCACAGTAGCGGGAGCTTCTCTGATTTAGAAGCCGAGTGTTTGTTCCTTTAGTGAAAGATGTTCCAGAGACAAAGATAAATCACCCAATGATAGGTGTTGAAGCGCTGTAAATATACCGCACACCTTCCCACCATTTCATAGGCGAAAATAGGGACATGGCTATAACCGTCTCATTCACATCCTGAGGATCACTCTACAAACCAGCTCCACCTTGCTGTTATCATTCAGCTGCCCTTCCTACCTGCACACTCGTTTCCCCCTGCTCCTTCCTATCCCCAGCAATCGCCCCACCTTACACGGATTTAAAAGCCAAGATGCCAACAGTCGTTTGGGGTAAAGATAGACTAGGAGAAGAAGAAGAAGAAGAAGAAGAAGAAGAAGAAGAAGAAGAAGAAGAAGAAGAAGAGATTGGATTTATACCCCGCCCTTCACTACCGAAAGGTGTCTCAGAGCGGCTTACAAACTCCTTTCCCTCGCACAGTTTGTAGTCAAGGAAAACAGCAGGCTTCTGTATCGCCTGGTGCTTGGCTGTCCATGCAAGCAGGGCTATTTTGGGGCAGGAACGCACAGGAACGGAGTTCCGGCTGGCTTCAGAGTTGGCCACGCCCACTACAGCCAAAACCTCTGCGTGTGTGGCTACAGAGGGAAGACCTGGAGAGCAACCCCCTCCCCGGCAACTCTCAGGTGGCTAGGCCAGGGGGGCCATGGAAGGATCAGGGAGGTATTTAAATGCCTCCCCGTGCCTTCCCCACCTGTCCAAGGGCCGGCTTGCCTGGGCTCCCCGCAGATTTGTGGCACCCAAGCAAGCCAAGGGAAGGCATGGGGGTGTGGCCTAATATGCTAATGAGCTGTACTGTCAGGGGTGTGGCTTAATGTACTAATAGGTTTCTGCTGTTGGGTGTGGCCTATTATGCTAATGAGTTCCTGCTGGGCTTTTTCCACAAAAAATGCCCTGCATGCAAGACTTCTCGAGACGTGGCCACTGACGCCTGTCACTCAGAGATTGAACTGCTAGAGACCAAGAGAGGGAGCCGGTCCCTGAATACAGGTGATGCGGGCCACTGGAACCGATTTCAAAGACAGCCATTCCCAAAAGCAAAACAAGAAGAAGGCAGGTAGAGAGAATTATAAGGCACAGAGGACCATCCCCTAGGCTTGCCAACTCCGGGAATGGGAAGCACTCAGAAGTTTGGGGGTGGAGCCTGTGATGGAAGGGGAGGGACCTCAGTCGATGTAATGCCATAGAGTCCACTCTCGAAAGCACACCATTTCCCCCCTAGGGGAGCTGTTCAATGAGATGACTTCTCACTTTTGTCTCCAGCATGGTATAGTGGTTTATAGCGAGAGCCAGTTTGGTGTATTGGTTACAAGCGGCGGAGAACTGTAGTCTGGAGAACTGGGTTTGATCCCCCACTCCTTTGCATGCAGCCAGCTGGGCGATTTGGGGTCAGTCACAAGTTCTCTCAGAACAGTTCTCTCAAGAGAGCTCTCTCAGCCCTACCTACTTCACAGGGTGTCTGTTGTCGGAGAGGAAGGGAAGGAGACTGTAAGCCGCTCAAGGGGCAGGATATAAATCCAACTTTTGTTGCTGTTCTTGTTGTTCTTGTTCTTCGATCTGGAAGACCCAGGTTTGGATCCCCACTCGTGCCATGTAAGCTTGCTGGGTGACCTTGGGCCAGTCACAGACTTTCACCTTCACAGGGTTGTTGTGATGACAGAACAGAAGAGAGGAGAGGAGAAAGACGCAAGGGTCGAATTGGGGGGATCACGGGGGGCGGGGCACACGATGAAGCCCTGCCCCCTGCTTCCGGTTGGGGTAAAATGGTGATTTGACGCACCCTGTAAGTGGTCAGGGTGGACGGGTGTTCCGTACAGCAGTTTGGATGGTATTTTGGTCCAACGCAGCTTCCCCCAGGCAGGGGGAATGACTGGCAGGCATCAAGACCCAGGAGAGGGTTGACATTGGTGTGATCAAGTCTCGGAGGAGGCTTGTATTACACTTTGATCCCCTCTCCCGAAGCGGGCGAGCCCATTCAGGGGGTGTCGGTGATGGCAGGGGGTGTGGCATATGCTAGTGAGTTATGCTAATGAGTTCCCCTAGCTCTTTTTCTATGAAGACCCCTGGAAAGACGTAAGCTGCTTTGGGTCCCCATTAGGGAGAAAGTCAGGACATAAGTAAATAAATCGTTTGGAATTCAGTTGTAATTCGGGAAGATCTTGTTGAAAATAGTTGTTGTTAAGGTTTCTCGTGGAAGACTCAAAATAACCACACCAAATACGGTTAAGTCAAATGGTGTTTATATAACTATTAACTGGTGAATGATTAAACAATAACTTTGTATATAATAACTGATCAACATAGAGCTAATAACAGTTAAGCTCACAGACACACCAACTGACAGAGAGTAACTGAATAACTGTCACTCTCAGAATCTCTGTGTATGACCAAGACAGTCGCGACAGCCAATCAGACTTCAGGCTG
>NW_015165839.1:919471-922624 GCF_001447785.1 Gekko japonicus | reverse complement strand
TTGCCAGGTCCCTTAACTTTTTCGGTGTGTGTGTGTGGGGGGGGTTGGTCCTGGTCTGGGACCTGGAAATGATGTCATCATGCTAGGCACACTGCTGGTGGACACTCTAGCATTCAGCTTGAAAACTCTACAATACCACAGAATTTTCAAGCTGAATGCCAGAGCGTCCCCACGGGTGACGTCATCGCGCCGGGCATGTCGGCCGGCCTTGGGCACTTTGGGGGCAGGATTCCCCCTTCCAACCGGATTTGGGCCGGTGGGTCGGGGGCCCTTCGAGTGGTCAACCCCCCCCCCCGGCAACCCTATGGAGTTTGGGCAGGTAAGACAGCGCTCTGTAGGGATATGTTTCCAGAGAGTCCACTCTCTGAAGGTGCTGTTTTCTCTTTTGTTGTTGCTGTTCAGTCGCACAGTCGAGTCTGACTCTTCGTGACCCCATGGACAAGATCTCGCCAGGCCTTCCTGTCTTCCGCCATCCTCTGAAGTTTGCTCAACTTCATGTTCGTTGCATCGATGACACTGTCCAACCATCTCATCCTTTGCCGTCCCTGTCTTCTTTGACCTTCAGTCTTTCCCAGCATCAGGGTCTTCTCCAGTGAGCGCCCCCTTCTCATTGGGTGGCCAAAGTATTTGAGCTTCATTTTCATTATCTGGCCTTCCAGGGAACAGTCAGGGTTGATTTCTTTGAGGATTGACTGATTTGATCTTCTTGCAGTCCAAGGGACTCTCAAGAGTCTTCTCCAGCACCATAGTTCAAAAGAATCTGTTTTTCGGCGCTCGGCCTTCCTCTCTAGGGGGACTGATATCTGAAGTCTGGAGAGCAGCTGTAATTCTGGTAGACTGCCAGGCTCCAACTGGAGTTTGGGAATCCGGAAATGGCAGCTCAAGCAATTCACAGCAATAAAAGATCCACCAGGCAAAGAGGCAAACCATGATGAACCAGTGACCTGAAAGCCGTGTTTGTTCCTGGTAAACGGGGGCAACTGGAGCTTCTGTGAGTCTGTTAGCCCTCCTTCCTAGGGTTGCCAGGTCTCCCCTGGCCACCAGCGGAGGATGGCAGGGTCAGGTTGCCAGGTCCAGGTTGGGAAAATCCTGGAGAATTGCGGGTGGAGCTTGGGGAGGACCTCAGTGGGGTACATCACCATAGAGTCCGCCCTCCAAAGCATCCCTTTTCTCCAGGGGGACTGAACCCTGAAGCCTGGAGATGAAACTGTCATTCCAGGGGATCCCCAGGTCCCACCTGGAGGAAGCTCCTTGGAGCCAGAGACTTAACCTGATTGCTTCCGTTCCTCTCTAAAACATCGTGCTCAGCACACTGCAATGCTCCCTCTAAGCTGTGGAGTCCTGTGAGGAAAAATGCCACTTTGTGAGCTACGGGCATGAAAGTTGTTGAGCGAGCGATTTGGATACAGCATACATTAGTTTGCTCTGGAGCCCTCCTTCCTGAGCGAAGACAAAAATCTGTGAGCCGGAGGCTAAAAAACTGAGCTAGCTCACATTAACTCAGCTTCGAGGGAACACTGGCACACTGAAGGCTCAGGATAGATCTAGGCTAGAAAAGCAAGGCATTTGCAGATGCCAGGGAAATGGAGGCTGAGTCAAATCCTCGGCACGAAGAGCCAGAAGGGGCAGGTTGGAATTTGATGTATCGCCCGCCGCCAGGCCGCAGCTCAGTTAGCCAGGCAAACAGGTGGCCAGGAAGATCCCTCAATGTTCCGCAACGCGATGCAATCTGTCTACCGCCCAGGTTTCCTCCCGGGTGCAAGGAGGAAAAAGTGGGAAGGTTGGAGGCTTCTCAGTTTATCAATCATTCCTTAATGAAACAGGTGTCTCCGGTCTCTCCCCTTTTCCCTCGCCTCTGGCTCGGGGCATTTGGATCGTTGTTGAAAACAACCTGTGCTTAGACAACGCTGCTTTTTGAACAGCTTCCCTGCAATGCACTTGGTGAGTTTATCAAATGGTTTCTGGCCAAAGGGATGTGGGCATTTCATTAGGGTTGTCTGCCCCCTGTTGGACGTTCCGGGTGTGAGATCCCCTGTCTCAGACCTCCAGACTTTGTGGCAAGAGAGGCTGGATAGCTAGATAGGCACATTGACCTTTCTTCCTGTCTTTTCTCTTCTGCCACAGTCATAGGGTTGCCAAGTCACTTACTGCTAATAGTGGGGAAGAGTTGGTCCCTGCCTGGGGCATTTGCGCATGTGCAACGTGCGCGTGTGCCGCGATGATGCTATCCAGAGGTGACATCATCGCACCGGGCACGTCGCCAGCTGACGCTATAGCAATCAGCCTGAAAACTCATCATTGGGCCGGGCACATCGGCCCGAACTGGGCACTTTGGGGGCAGGGTTCCCCTGCTGGCCTTTTCCGGACCGGTGGATTGGGGACCCTTTGAGTGGGGGAACCTCCACCCTCCCGGGGGACCTGGCAGCCCTACACTGTCATCTTTGGAATGCAGATCGTGTTCTCAGGGACGATTTCCCCTTCCTTCCATTCTCTCACTCACTTGGAGACGATCTCTCTCTCTGCACACACCAAGAGAGAGACACGCGGTCCTCTCTTGGCACCATGAGGCAGATGGGCCTCTTGCCATCTGCTTCCATCCTTTAGCTAGTAAGTTAGTATTCTATCCTGTTTCTACTCTTTCCTATCCAAAGTGTACTTCTCAAATAAAGAGAGAAGTGTTTCTCTTCTAAACTTGCAACGTGGCTCTGTGTAGCTCTGTAAACTGAGGAACCCAGTGAAGTGACGTTCCTGCATTTGTAGCTTTATTTAAGTGCTAGGGTTGCCAAGTAAAAACATCCTACCGGCGGGGGAGCCTTGGCGGGCTCCGGGAGCCGTCCTTCGATGCGCGCGCGCACGCCACCAGCACGTCACCAAAAGTGACGCGCAACATCAATCACTTTGAAGGCGTGGCCCCAATCGTCGGAGGGAAAACCATAGAGTTTTCCCTCTGACGATCGGGGCCACACCCCCAACGTGATTGACGTGGTTGCATCACCTCTGGTGACGCAGCCACGCTGCGCTTCAGGGGGCGGAGTTCCCCCCGGGGCCCAATTCCGTGGAGGCGGAAATCGGGCCTCCGAAGTGGGGGTTTACCCGCCTCCTGCCCTAGGGTTGCCAAGTCCATCTTCCACACCCAGCGGGAGTCTTTGGGGG
>NW_015165839.1:910089-919447 GCF_001447785.1 Gekko japonicus | reverse complement strand
GAGGGAGTGGGGCATCCCCAACGTGATGACATCATGTTGGGGACGTCTGCCGCCCCCGCCCCTGCCCGTGCGCCGGATCTCCAGAAACAGCAGTTCCCTGCACTTAAAGTAGCCGGCAGCCAGCATTTCCCCTTTAAGAGCAGCTGTGTTTCCCTTTTAAGAACGAAGCTGGCATTTCCCTGCAAGCTTGCGGAGTTTGAGTTTGGGATGAAACAGGGTTGCACACACTTAAAGGGAGAGAGATGGGTGGCTGTGGGTGTTGGGGGTGGGGCTTCCCCCGCCGGCCATCTGGCCGGCAGCGGATAGAACCCCCCCAAAAACGGGGGACCCCTGGCAAACCGGGGGGGGGATTTGGCAACCCTACCCCGCCCCCACTTGGCAGCCCTATTAAGCGCTCTGCTAACTACTGGTGACCGGACTAACAAACCAGTTAACCTCAATAGTCCCCCTTGGCCACTGGTGGGAGATGGGAGTCCTAGGGTCGCCAGGCCCAGAAACTCCTGGAGATTTGGGGCTGGAGCCTAGGGAGGAGGGGGAGCTCAGTGGGGTACAAGGCCACATCCTCCTTCCAAAGCATCCTTTTCCTCCAGGGGAGCTGATCTCTGTAGTCCGGAGCTGTAATCCTGGGAGATCCCCCAGGTCCCACCTGGAGGCTGGCATCCCTAGGTTTCATTCATTGCCAATTCTGTGATGGGAAATTTTGGAATATTTTTTTTTGGGGGGTGAATCCTGGGGAAGGAGATGTTTGGGGGGGGGGAGCTCAGCAGGGCTCCTTGGCCACTGGTGGGAGATGGGAGTCCTAGGGTCGCCAGGCCCAGAAACTCCTGGAGATTTGGGGCTGGAGCCTAGGGAAGAGGGGGAGTTCAGTGGGGTACAAGGCCGCATCCTCCTTCCAAAGCATCCTTTTCCTCCAGGGAAGTTGATCTCTGTAGTCCAGAGCTGTAATCCTGGGAGATCCCCCAGGTCCCACCTGGAGGCTGGCATCCCTAGGTCTCATTCATTGCCAATTCTGTGATGGAAAATTTTGGGATATTTTTTTTTGGGGGGGGGTGAATCCTGGGGAAGGAGAAGTTTGGGGGGGGGAGCTCAGCAGGGCTAGGATTGCCAACTCTGGAATGGGAAATTCCTGGAGATTTGGGGGGTGGAGCCTGGGGAGGCCAGGATTTGGGGAGGGGAGGGACCTCTGCAGGGTAGAATGCCACCAGGTCCACCCTTCTGATGGAGCCATTATCTCCAGGGGAAACTGATCTTTCTGGTCTCGAGATCAATTTGTCATAGCGGGAGATCTTCAACTGCTGTCTGGTGGTGGGCGTGGATGTGCGGCTTAATGTGCTAATGAGCTGTGCTGTCAGGGGTGTGGCCTAATATGCTAATGAGTTTCTGCTGTTGGGTGTGGCCTATTATGCTAATGAGTTCCTGCTGGGCTTTTTCTACAAAAAGAGCCCTGGCTGCACACATGGAAAGTTATAATTCAGGCCTGTTCAGAGCCTTACCCTTCTGCCCTCCACTGTCTGCCTCCTGTGGGGGGGGGGGAACTCGGCTCTTGTATTTTATGTCTTTGCTTGCAGGATGTGATTCAGACAAAGGGCAGGTGTGACATTTCAATCAGTCAATCAAGCGAACACACGAGCTGGTCTTAGGCACTGGCTGGGAAAATGTCACGCTCGAATCCTGGCTGCCCCATCCATAACCTGAAAAAGGCCGACAGGAAGCTGGAAATAGAGGCTAAATATCCATATACAGGAGCTGTGGTGGCTCAAGTGGTTAAGACGCTGAATTGCAGGCTGTGGAAGGTCGGTAGTTCAGCAGTTCAAGACCCGAGTGTGCCGCATGACGGAGTGAGCTCCCGTCTCTAGTTCCAGCTCCTGCCAACCTAGCAGTTCAAAAACAAGAAATTGCAAGTAGATAAATAGGTACCACTTCAGTGGGAAGGGAACAGCGTTCCGTGCGCCTTGGTGTTTAGTCATGCCGGCCACATGACCACGGAAACGTCTTCGGACAGCGCTGGCTCTTCGGCTTTGAAACGGAGATGAGCACCGCAACCCTAGAGTCGGATTCGACTGGCTTTCGAGCAAGGGAACCTTTACCTTTACCTTTTTATCCATATACAACACTATTACAGTATACTTAGTAACTACTGCATATACAGTATCGTTTCAGGGGACTTGTGAATGGCTCCAGACAAACAATCTCGTGTCTTATTCCTTATTCATCATTGGATGCATTAATTTAGCAGCAGCTTCTTCAAGGACATTTCAAAGGTTGTTATGCTTATTCACAGTGTGTTCAAACTGGGCACGCCTGAAGGAGGCACTGTTTGTATGGTCCCTTTCAGAAGAAGCCTCCACGAAACGGTACGTCATTCTGGAGAACTCCGTGAACTGTTTTTAGACCTCCTATGCACTGTATAACTGCTTTTGGACCTTTTCATGCACTGTATCTGCAGTAGTTACTAAATATACTGTAATAGTGTTGTATATGGATATTTAGCGTCCATTTCCAGCTTCCTGTTGGTCTTTTTCAGTGTATTCAAGCTGCTACCCTCCGTGTATCCATCTATAACCTGGCCAAATTGCTTTCTTGCTAAGGTTGCCAACTCCGGGTGGGGAAATTCCTGGAGATTTGGGGTGATGCCTGGGGAGGGTGGGGTTTGAGGAGAGGGACCACAGTGGGGCATCATGTCATAGAATCAACCCTCAGACGCTGCTGTTTTCCCCAGGGGAGATGACCACTCTCATCTGGACACCAGTTGTAATTCCAGGAGATCTCCAGGCCCCACCTGGAGGTTGGCAAGCTGAGAACAGACTGATCTGAAACAACAGTTTTTCCACTTACATGAAACAAATCCATTTGGGAGTGATTTTCTTTTGTGAAAATTTCAAGTTCTTTTACGCATCCTTCAGTTCAGTTTGGTGTCGTGGTTAAGAGCACGGACTCTAATCTGGGAGGACCGGGTTTGATTCCCCCACTCCTCCACTTGCACCTGCTGGGTGACCTTGGGCAAGCCATAGTTCTGACAAGAGCTGTCCTTGAAAAAGAGCAGTTTCTGTCAGAGCTCTCTCAGGCCCACCCACCTCACAGGGTGTCTGTTGGTGGGAGGGGGAGGGAAAGGAGTTTGTAAGCCGCTCTGAGACTCCCTTGGGTAGTGAAGGGAGGGGGTATAAATCCAATCTCTTCTTCTTCTTCAATCGCTTTGATTCCCTGTTGCCTTCACTTGCTTTCTGGGACGTCGTCATATCCTGAAATCTGATTGTCTGGGATTGATGGGACTGGACACATGACGAATGAAGGAAAGGAGAAGCGGCTGCATCAAGGACAGGAACAAGCAGGGTTGGGAGAAAGGAGAACTAACTGTGTAATTTCTAAATTCCAGTTCAGTGGAGTGGTTAGGAGCACAGACTCTAATCTGGGAGAACCGGGTTTGGTTCCCCACTCCTCCACGTGCAGCTGCTGGCATGACCTTGGGTCAGTCACAAGTTCTCTCAGAGCCATTCTCTCACAAGCAGTCCTTGAAAGAGCTCTCTCAGCCCCACCCACCTCACAGGGTGTCTGTTGTGGGGAGGGGAAGGGAAGTAGATTGTAAGACACTCTGAGACTCCTTCAGGTACTGTGTAAATCGAGTCCCCTCCTCCTCCTTTTCCAAGGGACTGAATGGCCATCACCTCCAACAAGAACCTGTGCAAGATTACCTTCTTAGACCCTTCTTCGGGGGCTCCCATCTTTGGAAGTCGAGTGTTTGGTTAGTAGGGCCAAGCGATCCACTAGGTCAGGGGTGTCAAACATGTGGCCCGGGGGGCAGATCAGGCCCCCGGAGGGCATCCATCAGGCCATCTCCTGCTTCCAGTTCTGCTGGTGCTGGTGCTGCTGCATCACAGCTTGCTTCACCAGACTCTCTCAATCGCTCAGCCATTTCATGTTTTCCCCTGGGTCCTAGACTCAGAACTCTGAGCATGAGATTCCTGTGGTGAATGTCAATAAATCAAAAGTAGGTTTGCAGCTTTCAGAGCTAATGTGTTAAGCATGTTTTTATTTTCAGTAAAAAAAAAATCTTTGTGTCCTTTATGAAGTTTACATCTCCGCTACCTGACATTAAATTTATTGACACACATGGCCCGGCCCAACAAGGTCTCATTTATGTCAGATCCGGCCCTCACAACAAATGAGTTCGACACCCCTGCACTAGGTGGATCGAGGTGACTGCCCAGGGTGCCAGAGGTGGAGGAGTGCCAGGCATCCCTGTTGCTGCTGCCTCATCCACATGTGGTTTTGGGGTCTGCTGCAATGAGTGGCAGGAACACACAGGAACGGAGTTCTGGCTGGCTTCCAAGTTGGCTATGCCCAGCAGGAACGCATTAGCATAATAGGCCACACCCAACAGCAGAAACTCATTAGGATTGGCTACATTCGGGGTGTTTACAAAAAAGCCCCTGTGTTTTGACAACAAACAAGGTAAGCAGAATAAGAAGAAAAAGGTGGGTGTGGCTGGATGACCACACTTCTGGTAACATGGGGGTGCGGCCTAATGTGCCAATGAGCTGTGCTGTCAGGGGTGTGGCCTAATATGCTAATGAGTTTCTGCTGTTGGGTGTGACCTATTATGCTAATGAGTTCCTGCTGGGCTTTTTCTACAAAAAAAGCCTTGAGTGGCAGGCTCCTTCCTTGCAGCATGCATGGAGGGAAGGAGCGCATGCAGTGGGCCCATAGGTATGGTTGCCATGGCAGTGGGCCATGGGTTTGGGTTGAGAAATACTTGGAGAATTTTGGGGGAGTCAGGAGGCGTGGCATATGCAAATAAGTTATGCTAATGAGTTATGCTAATGAGCTCCGGCAGCTCTTTTTCTACAACAAGACCCCTGATAAGAAGCAAAAGGTGGGTGTGGCTGGATGAGCACACTTCTGGCAACATGGGGTGTGGCCTAATATGCTAATGATCTGTGCCGTTGGGTGTGGCCTATTATGCTCATGAGTTCCTGCTGGGCTTTTTCTACAAAAAAAGTCCTGCAAAAATCTGTGAGCTGGAGGCTAAAAAACTGTGAGCTCACACTAACTCAGCTGAGAGGGAACCCTGGTTGCTAGGCCTTACCTCCTCGCTGGCGGAGGGTGGGAGGGAGCTTTCTAGGAGTGGGGGAGGGGGGCGTTGCCATGTGTGACATCCCCAACATGATGACATTACGCAGAAGTGACACCACCACTCTGGGGACATTGTGCAGCGATGCTCTGGTATTTGGGGCAAAATTCTATGGTAACCATAGAGTTTTGCCCCAAATACCAGAGTATTCCTGCGTGACGTCCCCAGCATGGTGACATCACTTCTACTTGTTGCTGTTAAGGACGGGGCTCACCCCGCTGGCCAGCCCGTGAAATCAGGGGATCCCCCGCTCCCACCTGGGGGCTGGCTACCCTACTGTAGTTTTGTGACTGTAGTACTGAGAGGGCTGGAGAAAAAAGGAAATGAAGAAACAACTGAGCCACACACACCACTGAAATGGACCTGTTCCTTAGCGCAGGAAATGACCCCTGGGGGTTACTGAATTTTGATGGGAGAAAGCTCAGGACCTCTGCTGGTTAGGCAGGGAGTCCAGTTGAGATTTTAGGTATTCTGAAGCTAGGTAGGGTTTGGGTGCTGTTCCTGTCAAAGCAGTTTAAAAAGGAGGGAAAGTCTATCTGCTCTGGGTTCTGAAGGCAACAAGTTAAAAGCCTTTCTGTTCCATCCTATAAGTCTGGATCAGTCAAACAAGAAACCCTGCTTTGTAGCTGTTGTGCTTTCTCAGGCCCCAGCTCATCTGTAGTTTATGGTTGCTAGCAATGCTCCCTCTAAGCTGTGGAGTCTTGTGATCAAAAATTCTACTTTGTGAGCTACTGGCCTTAAAGTTGTGAGAGAACGATTTGGCTACTGCATAAATTAGTTTGCTCTGGAGCCATCCTTCCTGAGCTAACACAAAAGGTCCGGAGACAGGGTGTTGTTGCTGTGGGCTGCCTGCCTGCCTCGTAGGGAGAGGAAGAGGGGTGCTGTGCAGAAATGGTGGCAAGCAGGGCCGGCCCGCTCACTAGGCGAGCTAGTCTCTCGCCTAGAGCGCGAGGCCATCATGGGGGTGCCAGACTGAGCCACTTGAGGGCCCTGCTGCTGCCGCCCACCCGCGCCTGCAGGAGCTGCCCCCACCACCCCAGTGTGAGCGGGCAGGCTCCCAGGGAGGAGGGAGGTGCTCCTCAGTCTGCCCCCCGCCCCACCAAAAGCTCGGCTCCAAGGGCCCTGCTGCCCCGCTGCACACCGCAGAGAAGCAGCCACCCTTCGGAGCCCTCCACCCTCCACGCCCTGCAGCCCCCTCCGCGGGCTGGCCGCTTTGCCCCGCTGCCCGCAGGTCCAGGAGACCACCGCAGGCACCACTGCCTCCCTTCCCGGCCAGGGCTGAGCCGCACGGCTTTCCCTTCCCCCTGAGCCTCACAGCCTTCCCTTCCCCCCTTCCAGCCTTTCCCTTCCCCCTGAGCTGCACGGCCGGGACTGAGCCATGGCTAGCGGATCCTGCGACCCGGGGAGCCCTCGGTCCGCTGCCTCCGGCTGCCCCCCGCAGCAGCCCTGCTCGGTGCTCCTGCTCCCACCTTGCCGCCACCAAGGAGGAGGATCCCTTTGTTAGGAGCAGCAGCCGCCCAAGCCGAGCCTCGCCAAGCCCCGGAGCAGCTGCCAAGGGTGGGGAGTAAGCCGGGACTGGGAAGCGCCGGCATGGGGACTTCTCCTCTGCCGCCGAGCTGGCTCACGTGGGGCGCGCTGGCTGGGGGTAGGGAGGAACCTCTCCAAGTCTCGGGCAAGCGGGAAGGGGGGTGCGTGCGCATGTGGACCTCTCGCCATGCACCAGGCAGGTCTTTAGGCCCCACAGGGAGGTTGGCATCTGTGCTCGCTTAGGGCGCAGGAACACCTTGGGCCGGCCCTGGTGGCAAGCACTGTCAAGTCACAACCGACTATGGTGACCCTGAATGGTTTTCCAGGCAAGAGGTGGCTTGCCGTTGCCTGCCTCCTCATAGCAACCCTGGGCTTCCTTGACGGTCTCCCATCCAAGTACTAACCAGGGTTAACCCCACGTAGCTTCCAAGAGCTGTCCAGACTGGGCTAGGCTGGGCCATCCAGGGTAGGGCAGGGGTGGCCTAGGGTGCAAAAACCCCTTGGGCTGGCCCTGGTGGCGAGGGAGAGAGGGCCTTTTCAGGGGGCCTCTCGGGAACACACGGCCGTACAAAGCCGTCTCTGAGTCTAACCGTTGGTCTGTCAGGATCAGTCTGGCTGTAGCTCTCAGAGGTCTCAGGCAAAACTCTTTCACATCGCAGGGCTCTTTTTGTAGCAGGAACTCCTTTGCATATTAGGCAGCACACCCCTAATGTAGCCAATCCTCCAAGAGCTTACAGAGCTCTTCTTACAGGGGCTACTGTAAGCTCTTGGGGGATTGGCTACATTAGGGGTGTGTCGCCTAATATGCAAAGGAGTTCCTGCTACAAAAAGAGCCCTGCGACATGGCCAACTTCCTGGTTTTGTCCGTTGAAGATGCCATGGATCGAACCTGGGACCTTCTGCACACAAAGCTGCCACTGAGCCAAGTGCTGGAACCAGAGCTCATTTCGGGGGGATCGTGGGGGATCGCAGTTCCCCCAGTTGAGGTACGGGGGGCGGAAGCCGCTCTGAGACACCTTTGGGTAGTGAAGGGCGGGGTATAAATCCAATCTCCTCTTCTTCTTCTCCTAATGGGCCAAGTGAAAGCCAGGTGCTACCATAAAAAAAACAAAATTTTGTAGGGTGTGAAGTTTAATAAAATAATTTTGTTGGGTGTGAAATTTAAGACTCTAGTTTCTAGGTCTGGAGACAGGGTGTTGTTGCTGTGGGCTGCCTGCCTGCCTCGTAGGGAGAGGAAGAGGGGTGCTGTGCAGAAATGGTGGCAAGCAGAGCGCGAGGCCATCATGGGGGTGCCAGACTGAGCCACTTGAGGGCCCTGCTGCTGCCGCCCACCCGCGCCTGCAGGAGCTGCCCCCACCACCCCAGTGTGAGCGGGCAGGCTCCCAGGGAGGAGGGAGGTGCTCCTCAGTCTGCCCCCCGCCCCACCAAAAGCTCGGCTCCAAGGGCCCTGCTGCCCCGCTGCACACCGCAGAGAAGCAGCCACCCTTCGGAGCCCTCCACCCTCCACGCCCTGCAGCCCCCTCCGCGGGCTGGCCGCTTTGCCCCGCTGCCCGCAGGTCCAGGAGACCACCGCAGGCACCACTGCCTCCCTTCCCGGCCAGGGCTGAGCCGCACGGCTTTCCCTTCCCCCTGAGCCTCACAGCCTTCCCTTCCCCCCTTCCAGCCTTTCCCTTCCCCCTGAGCTGCACGGCCGGGACTGAGCCATGGCTAGCGGATCCTGCGACCCCGGGAGCCCTCGGTCCGCTGCCTCCGGCTGCCCCCCGCAGCAGCCCTGCTCGGTGCTCCTGCTCCCACCTTGCCGCCACCAAGGAGGAGGATCCCTTTGTTAGGAGCAGCAGCCGCCCAAGCCGAGCCTCGCCAAGCCCCGGAGCAGCCACCAAGGGTGGGGAGTAAGCCGGGACTGGGAAGCGCCGGCATGGGGACCTCTCCTCTGCCGCCGAGCTGGCTCACGCGGGGCGCGCTGGCTGGGGGTAGGGAGGGACCTCTCCAAGTCTCGGGCAAGTGGGAAGGGGGGTGCGTGCGCATGTGGACCTCTCGCCATGCACCCAGGCAGGTCTTCAGGCCCCACCGGGAGGTTGGCATCTGCGCTCGCTTAGGGCGCAGGAACACCTCAGGCCGGCCCTGGTGGCAAGCACTGTCAAGTCACAACCGACTATGGTGACCCTGAATGGTTTTCCAGGCAAGAGGTGGCTTGCCGTTGCCTGCCTCCTCATAGCAACCCTGGGCTTCCTTGACGGTCTCCCATCCAAGTACTAACCAGGGTTAACCCCACGTAGCTTCCAAGAGCTGTCCAGACTGGGCTAGGCTGGGCCATCCAGGGTAGGGCAGGGGTGGCCTAGGGTGCAAAAACCCCTTGGGCTGGCCCTGGTGGCGAGGGAGAGAGGGCCTTTTCAGGGGGCCTCTCGGGAACACACGGCCGTACAAAGCCGTCTCTGAGTCTAACCGTTGGTCTGTCAGGATCAGTCTGGCTGTAGCTCTCAGAGGTCTCAGGCAAAACTCTTTCACATCGCAGGGCTCTTTTTGTAGCAGGAACTCCTTTGCATATTAGGCAGCACACCCCTAATGTAGCCAATCCTCCAAGAGCTTACAGAGCTCTTCTTACAGGGGCTACTGTAAGCTCTTGGGGGATTGGCTACATTAGGGGTGTGTCGCCTAATATGCAAAGGAGTTCCTGCTACAAAAAGAGCCCTGCGACATGGCCAA
>NW_015165839.1:908163-909663 GCF_001447785.1 Gekko japonicus | reverse complement strand
CCACCGCCGGCGGCCGGGACCGTTGGGGGCGGGGTGTGTGGCCTTATGACACACTTCCGGTGATGTCAGTGGGTGTGGCCTTATGACACACTTCCAGTGATGTCAGGGGGTGTGGCATATGCTAATGAGTTATGCTAATGAGTTCCCCTAGCTCTTTTTCTACGAAACGACCCCTGGCTGGAACTCTCTCTCTGGGAAGCTCAGCCTAGTGCCTACATTACAGGTGTACGGTCCCATTCCCCTGGTGGGGAGCAGTGGATACCCCACCCCCGCTCCCATTGCCTGAATAGGGAATACCCTCCACGCCCTGCAGCCCCCTCCGCGGGCTGGCCGCTTTGCCCCGCTGCCCGCAGGTCCAGGAGACCACCGCAGGCACCACTGCCTCCCTTCCCGGCCAGGGCTGAGCCGCACGGCTTTCCCTTCCCCCTGAGCCTCACAGCCTTCCCTTCCCCCCTTCCAGCCTTTCCCTTCCCCCTGAGCTGCACCGCCGGGACTGAGCCATGGCTAGCGGATCCTGCGACCCCGGGAGCCCTCGGTCCGCTGCCTCCGGCTGCCCCCCGCAGCAGCCCTGCTCGGTGCTCCTGCTCCCACCTTGCCGCCACCAAGGAGGAGGATCCCTTTGTTAGGAGCAGCAGCCGCCCAAGCCGAGCCTCGCCAAGCCCCGGAGCAGCCACCAAGGGTGGGGAGTAAGCCGGGACTGGGAAGCGCCGGCATGGGGACCTCTCCTCTGCCGCCGAGCTGGCTCACGCGGGGCGCGCTGGCTGGGGGTAGGGAGGGACCTCTCCAAGTCTCGGGCAAGTGGGAAGGGGGGTGCGTGCGCATGTGGACCTCTCGCCATGCACCCAGGCAGGTCTTCAGGCCCCACCGGGAGGTTGGCATCTGCGCTCGCTTAGGGCGCAGGAACACCTCAGGCCGGCCCTGGTGGCAAGCACTGTCAAGTCACAACCGACTATGGTGACCCTGAATGGTTTTCCAGGCAAGAGGTGGCTTGCCGTTGCCTGCCTCCTCATAGCAACCCTGGGCTTCCTTGACGGTCTCCCATCCAAGTACTAACCAGGGTTAACCCCACGTAGCTTCCAAGAGCTGTCCAGACTGGGCTAGGCTGGGCCATCCAGGGTAGGGCAGGGGTGGCCTAGGGTGCAAAAACCCCTTGGGCTGGCCCTGGTGGCGAGGGAGAGAGGGCCTTTTCAGGGGGCCTCTCGGGAACACACGGCCGTACAAAGCCGTCTCTGAGTCTAACCGTTGGTCTGTCAGGATCAGTCTGGCTGTAGCTCTCAGAGGTCTCAGGCAAAACTCTTTCACATCGCAGGGCTCTTTTTGTAGCAGGAACTCCTTTGCATATTAGGCAGCACACCCCTAATGTAGCCAATCCTCCAAGAGCTTACAGAGCTCTTCTTACAGGGGCTACTGTAAGCTCTTGGGGGATTGGCTACATTAGGGGTGTGTCGCCTAATATGCAAAGGAGTTCCTGCTACAAAAAGAGCCCTGCGACATGGCCAA
>NW_015165839.1:900982-907665 GCF_001447785.1 Gekko japonicus | reverse complement strand
CACACTTCCGGTGAGGTCAGGGGGTGTGGCCTTATGACACACTTCCGGTGATGTCAGGGGTTGTGGCCTTATGACACACTTCCGGTGATGTCAGGGGGTGTGGCCTTATGACACACTTCCGGTGATGTCAGGGGGTGTGGCATATGCTAATGAGTTATGCTAATGAGTTCCCCTAGCTCTTTTTCTACGAAACGACCCCTGGCTGGAACTCTCTCTCTGGGAAGCTCAGCCTAGTGCCTACATTACAGGTGTACGGTCCCATTCCCCTGGTGGGGAGCAGTGGATACCCCACCCCCGCTCCCATTGCCTGAATAGGGAATCGAAGGTTCCTGACACCCAAATCCGTTGCAGCAACTGGAGGAGCAAGCAGAGAGAAGGAGAAACACAAAGGTATAGGTCAGCGTGACTCACCTGGGGGGAGGCAATCATAGGTTGTTTTTGTTTTTTTTAAAGAAAACAGCATTGTGTGTGGTGCCATGTCATTTCCAGCTAAACAAAGAACCCTGCTAACACCAATGCCTTTCTGGTGATTCCAAAACTACATGTGTCCCTTCCGGTAAAAAGTGGCATCACAGCTGGTGTCATGTCCCCCCCCCCCCATTATCTCCCCACAGCCCTCCTGCCAGTCGACAGCTACTGCCTGGTAACTATTTATGTGCCAGGCAAAACCCACCATTCACAATTCCAATAAAAACTAATTTGTATTTTTTTATTGAACCTGAACCACTGCTGGACTGGTTGCCTATGTCCCTGCATGGATTTTATTGATGATTTGTTGTGATTTAAAATAAATAAATAAACGGGAGTGAGTTCCCATCTCTAGTTCCAGCTCCTGCCAACCTAGCAGTTCGAAAGCAAGAAATTGCAAGTTGATAAATAGGTACCACCTTGGTGGGAAGGTAACAGCGTTCCGTGCACCTTGGTGTTTAGTCATGCCGGCCACATGACCACGGAAATCTCTTCGGACAGCACTGGCTCTGCAGCTTTGAAACGGAGATAAGCACCGCAACCCTAGAGTCGGATTCGACTGGCTTTCGAGCAAGGGAACCTTTACCCTTTACCTTTAAAAAATAAATAAGGTGTGCAAGTCACTGAGGTTTTTCCTTCAAGCACAAGGGGCAAGATATAAATTTTGCTTCATAAATCAATCTATGCTTTGGGGGACAGAACACGGGGAAGGGTTAAAATTCTGTTGCATGCAAAGTACTGGTTTTTGATCAGCAGAACACACCTGAAGAGAACATCAGGTACAGCTGTGGTTGTGCGTGCTTTCTTCTATAAGTGGTGGGTGGACTGAAAAAAACAACAACACAACACCTGCTCTTATATCCACTGATAGTTTCCAATATCACTTTTCTCCATGATGGAGACCAATATGCTCCATGTTTATTTCCCCCCTTTTTTTTTTGAAAAAAACCCAGAGAATATTTTCTGAGTGTAATAGAAAAAGATATCCTCTTTGTCAAATTGCCGTCCGTCGGTGAATGCAGAGGATCGTTTCTCCAAGCTAAAGAGCCCTAAGCGCCTTAACCTTTCCTCATAGCCCTCATAGTCTGCCATCGCTTTCCTCTGCAGAGCCTTCCTTGGTGGTCTCCCTTCCATGTCCTGACCCCGCTTCGCTTCTGAGATCTGACAAGATCGGGCTGTACCATGCCTCCTTCCTTCCTTGTTTGAGAGTAGTAACCATTAGGAAAACCCATCTTGAGGATTCCCCAAACACACATAGCTGATCACTTCTGAGAAGCAGGATTCTGGCCTGGAGGGACCTTTGCTCTGATTCAGCGAGGCTGGTTTTAATCTTCCCTCGAGGCAGCCTAAACAGCGGGAGAGATTGTGCCCCAAACTGGCCGGGGGTGGCACAGAAGGCAAAGAGGCAAAGCACGGCAAGCAGCGATTGAGAGCTGCTCTATAAACACGGCATGCAGGCAAATATTCCAGCAGCCTCCTCCTCTTTCTCCTCTTTTGGATGATCAAAGCAAAAGAAATTGAATATAGCAGTAATCACGCCCAGGGTAGTTTGCTTAAAATCCCCCTAATGATGGAAGTGTAGGAAATTGCAGCTCCGTGGTGTCCTGAATGGGGAATCGAAGGTTCCTGACACCCAAATCCGTTGCAGCAACTGGAGGAGCAAGCAGAGAGAAGGAGAAACACAAAGGTATAGGTCAGCGTGACTCACCTGGGGGGAGGCAATCATAGGTTGTTTTTGTTTTTTTTAAAGAAAACAGCATTGTGTGTGGTGCCATGTCATTTCCAGCTAAACAAAGAACCCTGCTAACACCAATGCCTTTCTGGTGATTCCAAAACTACATGTGTCCCTTCCGGTAAAAAGTGGCATCCCAGCTGGGGTCATGCCCCCCCCCCCCATTATCTCCCCACAGCCCTCCTGCCAGTCGACAGCTACTGCCTGGTAACTATTTATGTGCCAGGCAAAACCCACCATTCACAATTCCAATAAAAACTAATTTGTATTTTTTTATTGAACCTGAACCACTGCTGGACTGGTTGCCTATGTCCCTGCATGGATTTTATTGATGATTTGTTGTGATTTAAAATAAATAAATAAACGGGAGTGAGTTCCCATCTCTAGTTCCAGCTCCTGCCAACCTAGCAGTTCGAAAGCAAGAAATTGCAAGTTGATAAATAGGTACCACCTTGGTGGGAAGGTAACAGCGTTCCGTGCACCTTGGTGTTTAGTCATGCCGGCCACATGACCACGGAAATCTCTTCGGACAGCACTGGCTCTTCAGCTTTGAAACGGAGATAAGCACCGCAACCCTAGAGTCGGATTCGACTGGCTTTCGAGCAAGGGAACCTTTACCCTTTACCTTTAAAAAATAAATAAGGTGTGCAAGTCACTGAGGTTTTTCCTTCAAGCACAAGGGGCAAGATATAAATTTTGCTTCATAAATCAATCTATGCTTTGGGGGACAGAACACGGGGAAGGGTTAAAATTCTGTTGCATGCAAAGTACTGGTTTTTGATCAGCAGAACACACCTGAAGAGAACATCAGGTACAGCTGTGGTTGTGCGTGCTTTCTTCTATAAGTGGTGGGTGGACTGAAAAAAACAACAACACAACACCTGCTCTTATATCCACTGATAGTTTCCAATATCACTTTTCTCCATGATGGAGACCAATATGCTCCATGTTTATTTCCCCCCTTTTTTTTTTGAAAAAAACCCAGAGAATATTTTCTGAGTGTAATAGAAAAAGATATCCTCTTTGTCAAATTGCCGTCCGTCGGTGAATGCAGAGGGGAAGGTGCCGCCATCTGCTGCACCTGGGCCTATCCATCACCCGTGATTGCGGCTGGAAGCACCAAAGGAAATCATATTTCACGTAATTTATATTTATAAACACCCACCCCCTTCCTCTTCGGCACCTTCTCCCCCTACCTTTCTCTTCCCAGACAGCCGAGGTACCTGGGAGCTTTGTTGAAACCTCGGCGGTAAGTATCAGATAAAATATCACTCGCGATGCGGCGTCAAATACATCACGCCGTAATCGCCGGGAAAGTGGACGGGGCAACTCGACAAAGCCCATTTCTCCATCAATCTTGCTGAGTGGGGGAGCTCATCCCATTCCCGGAGCCTTCTGCATAACCGCTGGGGCAACTATGATTCCCCCCCCATTCCCTCCCCCCAGGTGAGTCACGCTGACCTACGCCTTTGTGTTTCTCCTTCTCTCTGCTTGCTCCTCCAATCGCTGCAACGGATTTGGGTGTCAGGAACCTTCGATTCCCCATTCAGGACACCACGGAGCTGCAATTTCCTACACTTCCATCATTAGGGGGATTTTAAGCAAACTACCCTGGGCGTGATTACTGCTATATTCAATTTCTTTTGCTTTGATCATCCAAAAGAGGAGAAAGAGGAGGAGGCTGCTGGAATATTTGCCTGCATGCCGTGTTTATAGAGCAGCTCTCAATCGCTGCTTGCCGTGCTTTGCCTCTTTGCCTTCTGTGCCACCCCCGGCCAGTTTGGGGCACAATCTCTCCCGCTGTTTAGGCTGCCTCGAGGGAAGATTAAAACCAGCCTCGCTGAATCAGAGCAAAGGTCCCTCCAGGCCAGAATCCTGCTTCTCAGAAGTGATCAGCTATGTGTGTTTGGGGAATCCTCAAGATGGGTTTTCCTAATGGTTACTACTCTCAAACAAGGAAGGAAGGAGGCAAGGTACAGCCCGATCTTGCCAGATCTCAGAAGCGAAGCAGGGTCAGGACATGGAAGGGAGACCACCAAGGAAGGCTCTGCAGAGGAAAGCGATGGCAGACTATGAGGGCTATGAGGAAAGGTTAAGGCGCTTAGGGCTCTTTAGCTTGGAGAAACGATGACTGAAGGGAGACATGATTGAGGTTTATAAGATTATGCCTGGGATAGAGCAGGTAGAGAAAGAGGTACTTTTCTCCCTTTCTCACAATACAAGAACTCGTGGGCACTCCATGAAACCGCTGAGCGGTCGGGTTAGAATGGATAAAAGGAAGTCCTTCTTCACTGAAAGAGTGATTAACACTTGGAATTCACTGCCACAGGAGGTGGTGGCAGCTACAAACATGGACGGCTTCAAAAGGGAATTAGATAAGCATATGGAGCAGAGGTCCATCAGTGGCTATTAGCCACAAGGTATAGATAGGGGCTCTGGGGCAAGTGATGCTCTGTCATCTTGGTGCTTGGGGGGGTCAACAGTGGGATGGCTTCTAATGTCCTGGCCCCACTGGTGGACCTCCTGATGGTACCTGGTATTTCTGGCCACTGTGTGACACAGAGTGTTGGTCTGGATGGGCCTTTGGCCTGATCCAAAATTGGCGTCTCTTATGTTCTTATGTTCAGACCACCTCTACCTCTCTCTTGATCTGAAAGCCCCTTGCTGGGGTGGCCATAAATTGGAAGCTAAGCAGGGTTGGTACTTGGATGGGGGACCACCAAGGAAGGCTCTGCAGAGGAAGGCCATGGCAAACCATCCCTGCTTCTCCCTTGCCCTGAAATCCCTTTGCTGGGGTTGCCATAAGTTGGAAGCTAAGCAGGGTCGGTACTTTGATGAGGGACCGCCAAGGAAGACTCTGCAGAGGAAGGCCTTGGCAAACCACCTCTGCTTCTCCCTTGCCTTGAAAACCCCTTGCTGGGGTGGCCATAAGTTGGAAGCTAAGCAGGGTTGGTACTTGGATGGGGGACCACCAAGGAAGGCTCTGCAGAGGAAGGCCATGACAAACCACCCCTGCTTCTCCCTTGCCTTGAAAAGCCCCTTGCTGGGGTGGCCATAAGTTGGAAGCTAAGCAGGGTTGGTACTTGGATGGGGGAACACCAAGGAAGACTCTGCAGACGAAGGCCATGGCAAACCACCCCTGCTTCTCCCTTGCCTTGAAAGCCCCTTGCTGGAGTCACCATGTCAGCTTTGACTTGATGGTACTTCACACACACAATTTCCAAACACCTGGAATTTAGACATATGCTGCATCAGCATGCCGTGATTCCATTTAGCCATCATGGCCAATATCCACTGACAGACAAACACCCCACACATTTCTGTAATCATTTTTAAAGCTGTTTAAGCCAGTGAACATGTCATATCCCAGGGGTCCGAATCGTGGTGCCCATGAGTGCCACAGCAACCACCAACACTTTCCCCAGCACCCACCAAGTGGGTGGAACCAGGTGGGGCTTTCCCCCAACTGGGCTTCTGATTGGCTATTGGAAAGCTCACTGGCTGTGCAGATTTTTAAATCAATTGCTTTGGCAGCAGCTGCCACCACAATACAAGGATCTTCCCTGCATGACTGAACGTAAGCTGTATGTTTGTTTTTAAAGGCATTCCGTTAAGCACTGTCATGACAGCAGCCATGAAATTAAAAGACGCCTGCTCCTTGGGAGGAAAGCGATGGCGAACCTAAACAGCATGATAAAAAGTAGAGACATCACCCTGCCAACAAAAGTCCACATGGTCAAAGCAATGGTATTCCCAGTAGTCATGTATGGCTGCGAGAGTTGGACTATAAGGAAGGCCGAGCGCCGAAGAATAGATTCTTTTGAACTATGGTGCTGGAGAAGACTCTTGAGAGTCCCTTGGACTGCAAGAAGATCCAATCAGTCAATCCTAAAAGAAATCAACCCGGACTGTTCCCTGGAAGGCCAGATAATGAAGCTGAAGCTGAAATACTTTGGCCACCCAATGAGAAGGGAGCACTCACTGGAGAAGACCCTGATGCTGGGAAAGACTGAAGGTCAAAGAAGACGGGGACGGCAAAGGATGAGATGGTTAGACAGTGTCATAGATGCAATGAACTTGAAATTGAGCCAACTTCAGAGGACGGTGGAAGACAGGAAGGCTTGGCGTGATATGGTCCATGGGGTCGTGAAGAGTCGGACTCGACTGAACAGCAACAACAACATTAAGCACAGCTTCTGGCTGAGTCGTTGAAGAGTTACTATTAGAGTTATGCCTAAACCCACTCCCTGATGATAGATCGAGATGGGTCGCCTTGTTAGTCTGTCTGTAGCCGTAGAAAATAGCAAGAGTCCAGGAGCGCCTTAAAGACACACAAAATCTGTAGCTCTTGTGAGTCACTGTTCGGAAGACGTGAGCCGTGAGTCACGAAAGCTCCTCCCCTGCCACAAATGTTGTTTGTCTTCAAGGTGCTCCTGGACTCTTGCTCTTTTTCTGTTCTGAAGGAGTGAGCAGCGACTCACGA
>NW_015165839.1:895268-899204 GCF_001447785.1 Gekko japonicus | reverse complement strand
CTTCAAAATCCCTTGGTATATACTTGGACTGTTGGATGTTCCTGAATTTGGTAACTATGAATCTCATTAATGTGTAGTTAAGGCAAATTGCCCTAGCCTTTGTTATTTTGTAATCTCCTAGTCTGTTTGCTGTGCTCTGTACTGAATAAAGATCCTTCTTATTTCTAATGGTCTCTGATTTTGTAACTTGGATTCCAAGTCTAAAATCTTGTGCCTAACGCTCACCACATACGCTACCATTGGAGGGTAAAAAGCGTGCATCTCTGGATTGAGATTAAGAGTAAAAGTGTGCATCTCTGGATTGAGTTGCTAATGTGTTCTGTCCCAGATGCCAACTAAGGGTTTGGAATCTCTTCCCTTAGGAGAAGCAGGGACTAGCGAAAAGAGGTTCTGGTGGCAAATTGTCTGGAAACCAGAGAGGGTATAGACCATCTTGTGGTTTGTTGTTTAATGTACTGAAAAGTACAGGATTCCCTCTCATCCCTGGCCTGGCCTGAGTGGGCTAATCCTGTACACTTGGAAACGGAGATGAGCAGAGCATCTCTAGAGTCGGATTCAACTGGATTTCGAGCAAGGGAAACCTTTGCCTTTACCTTTATGGGCACTGCTATAAAATACACGCCCTGACCTTGACAGCCCAGGCAAGGCCCATCTCATCAAATCTCAGAAGCTAAGCAGGGTCAGGCCTCCTTAGGATTTGGATGGGCGTCCACCAAGGAAAACCAGGGTTGCTATGCGGAGGCAGGGACGGCAAACCACCCGTGAATGTCTCTTGCCTTGAAAACCCTACAGGATCACCATAAGACAGTTGTGACTTAGCCAAAAAAATAATAATAATTGCAAACACTGGTTATGAAAGGTCCTGATTTGTAGAGATCACTGCTGTTTCCTTTAAAATATGTGGTGGTATGGACTCCGTCAGGGCTATTTTGGGGCAGAAACGCACAGGAACGGAGTTCCGGCTGGCTCCCAAGTTGGCCACGCCCAGCAGGAACTCATTAGCATAATAGGCCACACCCAACAGCAGAAACTCATTAGGATTGACTACATTAGGGGTGTGTGGCCTAACATGCAAAGGGGCTCCTGCTACAAAAAAAGCCCTGGGTTTTGACAACAAACAAGGTAAACAGAATAAGAAGCAAGAGGTGGGTGTGGCTGGATGACCACACTTCTGGTAACATGGGAATGCGGCCTAATATGTTAATATTGTTGGAAATGCATGTGTTTACAAGGTCTGACAATTCAGTCATTATAGGGTTAACTTGTTTGCCTAATATTGCTATTGTTTAGACTGACCTGGCAGTAAGCCAATGGGGAATTAGCCCGGGAAAAGTAACTTCTGTTGTGATAAGTGATTGGTTGTTTGTTCCAGGTGACTTCCTTTCTAGGGGTCGAGAAGAAGGACAGATTCTTTATTATCTCTGTGTCAGTGTTGACTATAGACAGCTTAGTAAATGTAGCTGTTAGTGTTATGTTTATTTGTAGTTATCCTGTGTATTTTTTACCCTTAGAAATAAAGGTTTTTTAAAAGCAAAGAAATCTCTTATTTCCAATAGAGCAAGATCCATTGATAGTCTGAGTATTAAACACTTTTGACTATTTTACAACAAATATGCTGTGCTGTCAGGGGTGTGGCCTAATAGGCTAATGAGTTCTTGCTGTTGGGTGTGGCCTATTATGCTAATGAGTTCCTGCTGGGCTTTTTCTACAAAAACAGCTCCGTCCTGGTCTGCATTTTGCAAAATGCAGCAGTTTAAATGCGCATAACTCTTTGCAATAACAAGTGTGCGTTCGTGTGTGCGTGTGTGCATATCATGCAGAACACTGTGGGATAAAAAGCTATCCTAAGGATTAAGAAAGCAATCCTAAACTAGTTTGCTTAGAAACTTACTCAGGTCTATTCAGTAGGGCAAGGATGGATCCGGGAGCACACCCTAAGCTTGTCACTGTGATCCGGCAAGGTCAATTTGACCCTCAGAGGATTTAATCCTTGAAAATAGGGTTGCCAGTCTTCAGGTGAGACCTGGAGATTTCGTGGAATTACAGCACCTCTCCAGAATACAGAGAGCAGGTCCCCTGGAGGAAATGGATACTTTGGAAGAGGGACTCTGTGGCATTGTACCCAGGGGTCATTTCGTAGAAAAAGAGGTGCAGGAGCTCATTAGCATAACGCATTAGCATAACTCATTCACATATGCCACACCCCCTGACATCACCAGAAGTGTGTCAGAAGGCAACACCCACCACTCAGGCTCCACTGGACTGTTTTGGATTGCTAGCTATTGGGGGGGGGGACGTGCAGATCTGTCCTTGCAGAGGAGGGAGAGCTTGTACCTGAATAAAACTTGGTCTTAAAGGTGCCACTGGACCGTTTTGGACCGGAAGGCTGGGGGTGGGGGCTCTGCAACTTACCTGGCTGCTTCTTGCTCTAACTGAGGGCTGCTGGGAGCAGGGGGTGGGGCTAGTTGCATGTGCCCGCCCCCTGGGCTCTTCACTGCCGGAGCTCCGCTCCTGTGCGCTCCTGCAGGAAATGACCCCTGATTGTACCTCACTGAGGTGGTCCCTGTCCTCCTCAGGCTCCATCCCCAAATCTCCAGGAATTACCCAACCTGGAGCTGGCAACCCTACCCCGCCGCCTGCCAGTGGCTAGATGGGACCAGGTGACCTACTTGAAGAACACCTGCATTCCTAACTAGCACCCTCTCGTGCCTAGTCTGGATTCAGTTCAGACCTGAACGAAGAGCTCAGTTTAAATCAAGTTTTATAGAGTTGCCACGCTGCTGCGTTTCCAAAGCCCGAGCTCCTTCTACTTCACAGGCTGTTTATCTTAGAGGTGATAATGATGTTACCTGTGACTGCAGCAAAATGGACTGTGGAAGAGAATAGCTGCAAAGCCCGGCCCGAGACGTTTGAGCGCCTGAGAATAAATCCAAATGCCCCTTTCTGCTGCTAAAAGGGGGGGAAAACAACAAGAAAATGATTGACACTTTGCTCACCTTTCATGCCACTCTGACATCTGAGCCAGGTTGCGGCACCCTGCTTCAGGGCAGAGCCAGCCCGGATGTGGAGATCAAAGGAGGGGGAAAAGAGATGTCAGCCTTGAAGGTGGGCATCTTCCCGGGCTAAGAGGTAGTGAGAGTGGTAGGTGAGAACACGACGGGCCACAGAAGCAGAGCAAATGCTGCAAAGACGCCACACAGCAAGTGAACCGGCACACATTGGTCTCATAACTCGTGCGCCTGCAGAGGAAAAATCTCTCCTTCTTTCATTCCTGTTTTTGAAGGCAGGCCTGTTTGTTTGCTCCCCAACACTTCCTCGCTGGGCAGTCAAGCCCGATGCATTAATAGACTATTAATGTATCCGATTTTCCAGAGCAGCATGTATGGGCTTCCCATAGGTTAATTAGGCCATATTTCAAGATAATCACGGCTGTATATTTCGGTGCTAATTAAGTGGCTTTAAACCGTATCCACACTGTGGCTCACTGAATTATAATTAAAGTTCTCTTCTTCTTCCTATTATGTACCGCAAGAACTAATACCCATAAAGTCCCAAATGCCGTTCCTTGCCAGAAGCAAATTAAGCCTCACGGCGCCATCTTACAAAATGTACCTTTAAAAAAAAAAAAAGAGCGAGAGAGCCGTGCACAAATTATTCTGAATGAATGTTGCATGAATCATCAAAATATCTTTGTCTTGCTCTTCTTAATCTATATTTATTTCCAGCACCATTCATTGCTGGCAAAGAACGAATAGAGAAGAGAAGAAGAGATTGGATTTGTACCCCACCCTTCACTACCCAAAGGAGTCTCAGAGTGGTTTACAATCCCTTTCCCTTCCCCTCCCAACAACAGATATCCTGTGAGGTTGGTGGGGCTGAGAGAGCCCTTTGAGAACTGCTCTTGAGTGAACAGCTCTGAGAGAACTTGTGACTGAC
>NW_015165839.1:864655-895210 GCF_001447785.1 Gekko japonicus | reverse complement strand
AGTGTGATTAGGAACCATATATCAAAAGTTGGTTTTTTGTTTTAGAAGTTGTGTCCCAATTGAATTTGTCAATTGTGATCTTGTCTAATACTGGAGTCCACTTATCCAAAGGGTCATAAAAATCACATTCGTTTTGATATTCAGTATTGTAAATAAAATACTTTTCTAAAAGAAAAAAATCCCAAACTTTGTGGATCCATTGTGCTGTGGTAGGTGTTTGCTTGTCTTTCCATTTCTGTGCGATAGCCATTTTGGCTGCAGTAAGTAAAACATATATTAAACTTTTTTCCCTTAAGGTGTAGGTGTCAGATGGCCATAAATTTAACAAAATTATTTCTGGCTCCAGCGGTATATTGTGTCCTGTAAGACTTTTAATATTTTCTAGAATTAGTTTCCAAAATTGCTGTATTTTGGGGCACTTCCACCATATGTGGAAATAGTCCGCTCACCCCTAATGTAGCCAATCCTCCAAGAGCTTACAGAGCTCTTCTTACAGGAGCTACTGTCAGCTCTTGGAGGATTGGCTACATTAGGGGTGCATTAATATGCAAAGGAGTTCCTGCTACAAAAAGAGCCCTGCCACACTTGAGATAATGCAAGGGGGAAGCGAGGCTATTTGCTCCGCAGGAATCTGACCCGCATTTGCACAATCACAAGTCCCTGGGAGCTGCGTGATCAGACACAACCACGGGTGAATCGGGGTTTTTTTTGGCCACGTGTTTGTGGTGCACTTCAACGGGGGATCGACGATTTGCATCTCTGCACCGAGTGCTCCCTATGCAGTGTGCGATGATACACATACTGAAATGGGGGGGAAATACAATGGCATGGAGTCGGGATGGCCCGATCAGACCATCCAAACGCCGTGAGAGTGCGCACAGGGGAAAGTCCATTCCTGGCCCATATCCTTCTGCCAACCAGCTTCCTTTCATCTTCCAGGAAGTACATTGCACTTTGTGTGCGTGTGTGTGTGTGTGTGTGTGGGTTGGTGGTGTTGGAAAAATTGGCAAAATAGTTAAATATTCAGAGGTGGCAATGGATCTTTGCTTCACTGGAGAGGAGGCATTTTCTTCTATGTAAAAATCTTTATTTCTAAGGGAAGGGTTCACAGGAAATCTACAAAACAACAAAGATGCCTAAGGCTACATCTTTACACTCTGACCACACGGTCTACAACAATGGAGATTCTTCTTCTTCTTGACCCCTAGAAGGAAATCACCTGAATGCATTAACCAATGATTGTGAGTAAATAGGCTTCAGTTTTCCCGGGCATTCTTCCCATTGGCTCGGTGCCAGGTTTCCCCGGTGTCTTTTGACTCCGCTTCTGTAGTGGAGCAAATCGGGTTGCTGGTGGCTGCGGGACACTTCACAGTTGTTTGTGTTTGATCGCACCGTTAAAAACCGCCCGGCATTCACACCTACGACGCAGCTTACTCTGCGTGTGATCGCACCCAGAGATGGTTTGCCGTTGCCTGCTCCTGTTTCATAACCTTGGACTTCCTCCGTGGTCTCCCATCCAAGTACTAACCAGGGCTAATCCTGCTTAGCTTCTGAGATCTGACCAGAGCTGGTTAGCCCGGGCCGTCCAGGTCAGGGCAGGGCAGAAAGGCGGGCTATGCCTTTTGTAAAATACATCTATAAATAAATAGGGTTGCCGACTGAATGTCGATTTCGATTCAGAGCTCCCCCACTCCCACCCCGGCGCCTGAACCACAGTGCCACACTGTTTTCAAATGACACATAATTATCCTCCACCAGCACCCACCTCTCTGGCTAACTTATTGTGTATACTGGCTAAGCGGCAAATTACACGTTACTAGCAAAACACACGGAACAAAGCTGCAATAGTTTTGGGGTGTGTGTGTTTTGTTTTTTTAAAAAAAGAAAAGCCACCGCGGGAGTTCCGAAAGTGTAATTAGCTTTTCTGCCATGAATCTGGAACTCCGCGAGAGGGTCAGGAAGCGGAGAGGAACTTGGAGTGGGAAAGGGGCTGGCGGGGAAAGGAAAGGTGCCTCCCGCTCTCCGGCTCCAAAATTGCAGCCTTCCAAGGCTGCTTTTCATTTAAAAAAACAAACAACAGTTCTTTTATTGCTTTCGGGTGTAAGGTATAATCGGCCCCCAAGAACCAGGAACCCTTCCCCCAGGCAGTTCTTCCTTCTCCCCTCAGTTTTCTAAATGACAAAGGTCTCTTGGCCTCAGCTCCCACCCTCCATCTTCTGTACGGAGGTAATAATACTGATAGACCAGACCGGTCTCTTGCAAATGTTACCAGCGTAATGTATGCGAATGCTCAAGCGCCAAACAAATAAGTGTTATTCTGAGTTCTACGTCCAGCGCCTGTTGTAATCAGCAGTTAAATGAGCTGCGATGAATGGAGAAGGAAGAAACCCCTTTTCTCTTTTTCTTTTTAAAGGTGGCCATGGAGAGGGGAGGATGACTGTTTTGCATGTGCTGATAATACTGATATAAATCTGATAAGGTTCCAGGATGAGGTTGAGCCATGGGTGGATGTACCTGAACCTGGCCCTGGAGGGCTTATGGTTCACTGGTTTGAACTGGAAGCAGTTTAGGGTTTCCCAACTCCAGGTAGGGATGCCAGCCTCCAGGTGGGACCTGGGGAACTCCCCCCCCCCGGAATTACAGCTCATCTCCAGACTACAGAGATCAGTCCCCCTGGAGAAAAGGGATGCGTTGGAGGAGGAGGAGGAGGAGATTGGATTTATACCCTGCCCTTCTTTACCTGAAGGAGTCTCAGAGCGGCTTACAATCTCCATTCCCATCCCCTCCCCACAACAGACACCTTGTGAGGTAGGTGGGGCTGAGCAGGGGTAATTTCCTGCAGGAGCGCACAGGAGCGGAGCTCCGGCAGTAAAGAGCCCAGGGGGCGGGCACATGCAACAAGCCCCGCCCCCTGCTCCCAGCAGCCCCAGGCCACGAGGAGCAAGAAGCAGCCCTTCTTTCCTTCTCTCCTTTCCCTCCTTATTTCCTTCTCTCCCTCTTTCTTTCTTCCTATCTCTCTTTCTTTCTGTCCTTTCCCCTTCTCTCTTTCTTTCTTTCCCTCCTTCTTTCCTTCTCTCCTTCGAATCCGTGCTCCTAACCGCTACACCAAACTGGCATTGTACTCCCCATCGAGGACCTTGTCTTTCCCAGGCTCCATCCCCAAATCACCAGGAGCGCCCCAACTTGGGAACCCTACCTCCAGGTGGGGCCTGGATACCTCCTGGAATGACAACAGATCTCTAAACCACAGAGATGAATTCCCCTGGAGGAAATGGCCGCTTCAGAGGATGAACTTTGTGGCATTATATTCTGCTGAGCTCCCTCCCCTCCCCTCCCCACTCCAAGCCCTGCCCTCCCCATAGGGTTGCCAAGTGTGAATTGAGCCGCAGCGGGGGACTCCCGGGTGGCAGCTGGAGCGCGTGGCGCATCCATGTCACCTGGAAGTGACACGGGCACGCCAGGCATGCTGGGGCGGGGCCACGACCATCCGAGGGAAAACCCCAGCGTGCCCGCGTCACTTCCGGGTGACATGCACGTCAGGGTGGAGTTCCCCCCAGGGCCTGATCTGCTGCCGGCAGGGAACGGGCCTCTGGGGCGGGGGTTTCCCCGCCCCCCGGGGGGACTCGGCAAGCCTACTTCCCCAGGCTCTGCCCTCAAATCTTCGGGAATCCCCCCAACTTGTAATTGGCAACTCTACGAGCAGCTGGAGCCCAAGCGGAACAACTGGAAAGTTCTTCTCCACTGACCAGACAAAGGCAGAGGTTCAGGCCCTTCATCTTTATTTCCACCAGGCCTAGCTAGTAATGGCTGTGGCTCAGTGGCGGAGTGTCTGTTTTGCATGACACTGTCCCCAGGTCAGTCTCTACCATCTCTGGTTAAAGGGTCTTGGGTGTTGGCACGGTTACCAGCTGTGGGTTGGGAAATGCCTGGAGATTTGGGGGGTGGAGCCTGGGGAGGGTGGGGTTTGGGGAGGGGAGGGACTTCAGGAGGGGACAATGTCACAGGTTCTACCCTTCAAAAGAGCCACTTTCTCCAGGGGAACGGCTCTCTGTGGTCTGGAGATCAGACGTAATTGCAGGACGTCTCCAGGCCTCACCTGGAGTCTGGCAACCCAAGGAGTTGGGGGGATTGCTGGGACCTTGGATGGCTGCTTCCAGTCAGAGAAGGCAGTGCTGAGCTCAACGGACCAATGGCATGATTAGACAGAATGGAGCCTCGTATTTTCCAGTTGCAGGTATCAGCATTGCATACCTCTGTCCCTTCTGAAGAAGTGAGCAATGACTCACGAAAGCGCCTCCCCTGCTGTGAATTTTTCTTAGTCTTTAAGGTGCTATTGGACTCTTTCTTTTTTCCGGGGCTTTTCCTTTTGGGAAAAGAGGCACCAGTACTCTCAAGAGGGAAATGAAGTTTTCAATCTGTATACTGAAAACTCATGAACTTTTAAATATATTTTTTAAATTTTTTTGTCAAAGAGGTTCCGGGGCTCCGTTCTGGTGCATTCCCCCAGAAAAAAAAAGCCCTGCTCTTTTCTACACTATCCCTTCTGTTGCTGAACTGGGCTGCTTTGTCTTGTTCCAACATTTGCAGTTTTAATCTTGACTTTATCCCAGAGTCTCTGGGCGATTTCGCACTAGAGCTGCCTCGCGGCACAGCCGCCATTTGCCCCAACACAAACATGTCAATTTCACACCCGAAGCTGCGGGGCTGCATTTTGACTCGCGGCTTCGCCTGATTTCCTCCGCAGTTTCGTGATCCTGGTTTTTGAGGATCACGAAACTGCAGAAGAAATCGGGCGAAGCTGCAGGTCAAATGCAGCCCCGCAGCCTTGGGTGTGAAAGAGGAAGCTCTAGTGCGAAATCACCCTCTCCTTTAACCAATGCTGTCGATTTCTCTCCCCCAGAAACCTGAAACGGTGCTTGTCATCACACTAATTTCTCAGAGTCCCTGGTGGGTTAAGGGACCATAGTCACATGACGCTGGGCAACTAACAGCAAACTCTAGAAGTCATTAATTCTGAACTTTGAATGTCAGGCTACTCAGCTCGAAAACAGGCAAAATGTTGAGTTATGTAAATTTTGCCAACATTGCAAATTTGATCAAGTAGGCAAAGGTCAGAGATTCGAACGTGGACCTGGAATCAGTTCTTGCCTCTGAAGCTGTTGACTTGGTAGATTCTCAGCCAATAGGTGCACTGCAATTTTTTTGACCTGCAAAGCCCAGTCTTGCAAAATTCAGATGTTTCCTTTCTTTTTAGAGATGTTAATGAAATGCTCTCTTCTCTCTTCTCTTACTGTCCTTTTGACTCAAAGGTCTTGAACAGATTGAGATCCATACCTCTTACAGGCAATTACTGCAGTGAAATATTTAGCAACTGCTAAGGTAGTTTTCTCCTGCCAACCTAGCAGTTCAAAAGCAAGAAATTGCAAGTAGATAAATGGGTACCACTTCGGTGGGAAGGTAACAGCATTCCGTGCGCCTTGGTGTTTAGTCATGCCGGCCACATGACCACGAAAACGTCTTCAGACAGCGCTGGCTCTTCGGCTTTGAAACAGCGATGAGCACCGCAACCCTAGAGTCGGACTTGACTGGTTTTCGAGCAAGGGAACCTTTACCTTTAAGGTAGTTTTCTGATCCTCACCGACAAGGAAAAACGGAATAATGTTTTGAGATGGTAAATTCACAGAACCTGTTAAGAGATCTCTGAAGCTAAGCAAGGTCAGCCCTGGCTAGTATTTGATGGGAGACCTCCAAGGAATACCAGGGTCACTACACAGACGTAGACCATGACAAACTACCTCTGAATGTCTTGTCTTGAAAACTCTACAGGGTCGCCATAAGTCAGCTGCGGCTTGATGACATTTTCCACCGCCGTTAAGAGGGTGGACAAATACCCTTCTCTGAAAGTAGACCAGATTTCACATTCCAATAAAGTCTGTTCTAAGGATTCAAGTTGACCAAGTCTACATTTTCAAACTCTGTCTGAATACACTATTCCTGAGAACTGGCCTTCCAGTGTGGCTGAGGGAAAAGATTTTAATGGAGTGAGCATAAATACTCTTTTGTGTAAGAGAGCTAGATTGGTGTCGTGGTTAAGTGTGTGGACTCTAATCTGGGAGAACTGGGTTTGATTCCCCACTCCTCCTCTTGCACCTGGCTGGATGACCTTGGCCAAGCCATAGTTCTGGCACAGCTGTTCTTGAAAAAGCACAGTTTCTGTCAGAGCTCTCTCAGCCCCAGCTACCTCACAGGGTGTCTGTTGTGGGGAGGGGAAGGGAAAGGAGTTTGTAAGCCGCTCTGAGACTCCTTTGGGTAGTGAAGGGTGGGGTATAAAGCCAATCTCCTCCTCCTCCTCCTCCTCTTCTTTTGTAATGAAGGATCTTGAGGTCTTTTAAGAAGCTCAGAATAGAACAAGAAGGGAACTCCAAAGAATACTGGAGAGCCGACATACCATTCAATACTGAGGGGCTTTGTTTTCTGTTGACCAAGATTTTCTATTCCTTGGCTCCATCACCAATGAAAAGGGGAGAATGCAACTGAGAATGAAGCGGATTGAGACTGGGAAGGGCAGCCATGACGAAGCTAGAGAAGATCCTTTAGTGTAAGGATGTGTTGCTGGTGACCAGGATCAAGTTAATTCATGCCACGATATTCCCCATTACCCTGTACAGGTGTGAAAGCTGGACTATGAAGGAAGCCGAGAGGGAGAAAGTTGATTCCCTTGAAAAGTCTCGTTGGAGAAGAGTTTTACGGATCCAGTGGATCACTAAAAAGAAAAATAAGTGGGTTCTTGAGCAAATCACGCCTGGACTCTCCCTAGAAGCTAAAATGGCTCAACTGAAGCTATCGTATTTTGGTCACATGATGAGAAGACGAGAGTCCCTGGAAAAGACAATCATGCTAGGGAAAACTGAAGGCAGCAGGGAAAGCAGTGAGGAAAGAGGAAGACCCAACAGGAGAGGGATGGACTCCATCAAGGAAGCCATGAGGGCCCTCGGTTTGGAAGACCTGCGAATGAGACTCATGGAGGAGAGGTCTATCAGTGGCTACCAGCCATAGTGACTAAAGGGAACCTCCACATTCAGAGGCATTAAGCCTCTGAAGCCCACAGCCCAGAGGCAACATCAAGGGAAGGCCTCAGCCTCTCTGCCCCCTTGTTGGCCCTCCAGAGGAACTGGCTGGCCACTGTGTGAGACAGGATGCTGGACTGGATGGACCACTGGTCTGATCCAGCAGGGCTCTTCTTATGTTCTTCTGAAGGTTTCGGCCTCTTTGCCCTGTTGTTGGCCCTCCAAAGGAACTGGTTGGCTACTGTGTAAGACAGGATGCTGGACTAGATGGACCACCACTCTGATCCAGCAGGGGACTTCTTATGTTCTTATGAAGGTCTCGACGTCTCTGCCCTGTTGTTGGCCCTCCAAAGGAACTGGTTGGCTACTGTGTAAGACAGGATGCTGGACTAGATCAACCACCGATCTTATCCAGCAGGGGACTTCTTATGTTCTTATGAGCTGGGGTTTGACTGCAGTTTCCAGAACGTAACCCAGGGCTATTTTTGGGCAGGAACGCACAGGAACAGAGTTCCAGCTGGCTCTTGAGTTGGCCACGCCCAGCAGGAACTCATTAGCATAATAGGACACACCCAACAGCAGAAACTCATTAGGATTGGCTACATTAGGGGGTGTGGCCTAACATGCAAAGGAGTTTCTGCTACAAAAAAAAAGCCCTGGGTTTTGCCACAAACAAGGTAAACAGAAGCAAAAGGTGGGTGTGGCTGGATGACCACACATGGGGGTGCGGCCTGGTATGCTAATGAGTTTCTGCTGTTGGGTGTGGCCTGTTATGCTAATGAGTTCCTGCTGGGCTTTTTCTCCCACAAAAGCCCTGATGTAACCCAATGCTTTATGCACCGCACCACAGTGTCTTTCTCTCCTGCTGGGAAGTCACTTTGGAAACCACTGCCATAAAGGCTAGAGATGTACAACTATGCCTTTTAAAACTGCTTCTTCTTGTCAGAGGCTGGCCATTTTCATTTCACCCTTTTTCATTGCTTGTGTTGTCAATTATTCCTCTTGCAGGGTGTGTTCATATGTCATGCCGCTTTTATGCCATTTGAATGCTGTTTCTCTGCAACTGACACACCACCAGGCATCAATTTTAACAGTAAGAGTTCTATCAGATGTTGCTAGAATGGGAAAGGAAGGGAAAAGACAACTGCAGATGGGTCCCACCCAGAAAGAAACCGTGTCAAAAGCCTGATTTTTTTTCCAAACCAATATTTTCAAACCAATAGTGACGTCTTCATTAAAGGCAAATCTCGGTATCGAAAAAAGACGGGGTTGAGCTGCAACAGCACCCAACAGGAATCAAAACCGTTTTCTATAGCAGGGATCCCCAACCTTTTTGAGCCTTTGGACACCACTGGATTTCTGACACAGTGTAATGGGCACAGCCGCAAAATGGCTGCCACAAAATGGCTGCAACGGGATGTACAGCCACAGACAAGATGGCTGCCATGCCTTACCTTCCATCACACAGTGGAGGAAATCACTGTGCTGTAGTGGCAGCTGGTGACAAAGCAAAGAAGAAAAAAGGGGGGGAAAACTGAACCTAAACCTAGAATTCAGAACCTAAAAAGGTTAGTCAAGAATAGAAGAGGGCCAACTCTAAAAATCTAATTATGAAACATACAATAATACACATGTATTTATTCAACACAAATTAAAATAACAAGGGCCCATTCCTACCTCATATACAAATATAAAAACATACAAGGGCTAATAAGATAGACCTAACGCGTTTCAGCCTTTACAGGCCTTCCTCAGAGGTCTAATACAGACAGAACATGTTGGCTGATTTGTAAAAATATATACAATCATACATATATGAAATAAAGACCAGAACCCAATTGTTCCAAAGTTTAACCACTGGGCAAAGAAAAGAAATACAAAAATACAAATGAAGCCTCCAGTGCAATCACATGTCCAGTAGTACTTCTCTCTGGTCAACTGTATATTCTTCTGAGATTGTACAGCCAAATGTTCCCAATAAAATGTTCCTTAGGTTAAAAGCAGTGTTGATCAAAAAGGTGTTGACAATTGGTTTCTGGTTTCTTGGGCCCTTATTTGTTATTTTAATTTATGTTGAATAAATACATGTATATTTTTGTATGTTTCATAATTAGATTTTTAGAGTTGGCCCTCTTCTATTCTTGACTAGCTGGTGACAAAGCAACATTTTTTAAAAAAATCTGCAAAGCCAATCCAATCACCAATAGCCAGCCAGAAGCCCCATGTCGCCCTGCTCACTTTCTAAAAACAAAACAAAACATGCAGCGGGCACCAGGAAACTGTTGGTGGGCACTGTGGTGTCAACAGGCACCATGTTGGAAACCCCGATGTATAGCATATAAAGCAGCTGCTGTCTTCAGTGATGTCCAGTCACATTCCCTGCATTCGCTCTTGCTCACCTTGAGTTGGCCTTAATGACATGATCCGATTGTCGAGTGTTGTGAGATTTTTGGAGGTGTGGGTGTGTGTCTGCACATTGTCTGTGAAAGCGTGCTTACCCATGTCACCCACACTCCCCCCTCAGTTCGTGTGTGTCTCCTGAGTGTCGCCCCATACCAAAGGCAGATGTGCAAGCTTGGAAATCACTAAAATAAACTAATCTTTATTATAGCAAAACATTCAGAGTTCTAATTCCTAAACATTTGATATAATACACACAGAAAAATAAACATGCAAAGCAAAGTTTTTCCCACCCCATGCAAGCGCGTCGAGAGGCCTCTCTCTCTGGCTGTCTCCTTTGGAGTCAGCTAAAATCTGTGGGCTCTGACCAGTATTTAAACCCAACATCAAAGAAGTCCCTTAACGATTGTATCACAGTTAACATCTAGAAGTGGAAATTGCTTATTACAAATTGTTTCCTAGAAGTAGGGATTGTAAATCCCTTCCTTGGTTTCACACAACAAAAGTTCACATTCCAAAAGGATCAATACAGTGTCATTGTTTCTTCCAGGTGTTCCCCAATCAGGGAAATAAACTGTGCTTTGATGTTTATCAGAGAGATGAAAGCAGGGTGTGTGTGTGTGAACCCTCTGTATTTCAGGAAATTAGCTTGTCTTGCCAGCTGGTCAAATGACCATACATCTTTTTGTCTAGGAAATTGGGGTTATTGGCAAGTTTCACATCTGTGGAGTTTCCCTGGGAATTGAATATGTTACCTCCTTAGTGAAAGAAAGGTCAAGCCTGTTTTTTTTCTTTTTCTAGCCAGGGCAGAGCCAGATATTGTATATGGATTTCATAAACTTATTTGGTTCATTTTAAACCCAAACCTTCTTCTATATTTTAATATTTCTTACCACATCGAGTATCACTGCATCCCAGCTTGACCGCTGATTGGTTGGCTTTATGGTCAGGGGCCTGCCCACCTGAGGGATCGCCTTTCCCCGCATGTTCCCCAGAGAGCACTGTGATCTGGAACACAAAACCACCTGGCCCTAGGAACGCCAGGTTGGTGGCGACTAGGACCAGGGCGTTCTCCCTGGTGGCGCCGACGCTCTGGAATGAGCTCTCCAGCAAGATCAGAGCCCTGCGGGACCTCCGGCAACTCCGCAGGGCCATGAAAACGGAGCTTTTTCTCCGGGCGTTTCAGTAGGAAAAACCCTATATCGGCTGTGCTGCACTTGCACTTTATTATACAACACCGCCACATTTAAATGGTTTTAACTGTACTCAGGGCTTTTTTTGTAGAAAAAGCCCAGCAGGAACTCATTAGCATAATAGGCCACACCCAACAGCAGAAACTCATTAGCATATTAGGCCACACCTTGACAGCACAGCTCATTAGCATATTAGGCCATACCCCCATGTTGCCAGAAGTGTGGTCATCCAGCCACACCCACTTTGTGCCACTTATTCTGTTTACTTTGTTTATTCTCAAAACCGAGGGCTTTTTTTGTAGCCTGAACTTCTTTGCATGAAGGCCACACACCCCTAATGTAGCCAATCCTAATGAGTTTCTGCTGTTGGGTGTGGCCTATTATGCTAATGAGTTCCTGCTGGCTGTGGCCAACTCAAGAGCCAGCCGGAACTCCGTTCCTGTGCGTTCCTGCCCAAAAATAGCCCTGACTGTACTTTTTTAATTGGAAATGAGCTGAGCTATTTTATTGAGTTGTATTTTATGTACGTATTTATGCTGGCTTTATAATTGATGTAAGCCGCCCTGAGCCACTTCGGCGGGAGGGCGGGATAGAAATCGACCGAAATAAATAAATAAATAAATAAATAAATAAATAAATAAATAACTCCAAGAAGGTGCAAGGGCAGCAACCAGGGAAAACAATGGAATGAAGCCAAATCAAAGAAGAGTGAACGTTTGCACAAAGGGTATTTTTTTGGGGGGGCAAGTCTTTCGATCCTATCAAAATCTCCATTTTGATCTGGAAATTAAAATTGGAGAATATTCATTGCTGCCTTAGCTATTTATTTATTTATTACTTTGATTTTTACCTCGCCCTCCCCACCGAGGCGGGCTCAGGGCAGCTTCCAGAAGAACCAATAAAACCATATAAAACTCAATACAAATACATAATCATTGTTGCCACCTCTTGGATAATCCTTTCAATGTTTTAAAAAGACCATTTGGCAACATAAGGAATGGGAGGAGGAGGAGGAGGAGGAGGAGAGTTGGTTTTTATATCCTGCTTTCCTCTGCCCTGGAGCTGCGGTGGCTCAAGTGGTTAAGATGCTGAACTGCAGGCTGTGGAAGGTCAGTAGTTCAGCAGTTCGAGACCCGAGTTGCCACATGACGGAGTGAGCTCCCATCTCTAGTTCCAGCTCCTGCCAACCTAGCAGTTCGAAAGCAAGAAAGTGCAAGTAGATAAATAGGTACCACTTCAGTGGGAAGGTAACAGCGTTCCGTGTGCCTTGGTGTTTAGTCATGCCGGCCACATGACCACGGAAACGTCTTCGGACAGCGCTGGCTCTTCGGCTTTGAAACAGAGATGAGCACCGCAACCCTAGAGTCAGACTCGACTGGCTTTCGAGCAAGGGAAACCTTTACCTTTACCTTCCTCTGCCCTAAGGAGTCTCACAGCGGCTTTACGATAACCTTCCCATCTCCTCCCTACAACAGGCATCTCGTGAGGCAGATGGGGCTGAACGAGTTCTGAGAGAACTGTGACTGGCCCAGGGCCACCCAGCAAGCTTCATGTAGAGGCACAGGGAATCAAACCTGGGTCTCCAGATTAAACTTTAAAGTCCACTGCTCTTAACCACCACACCACGCTGGCTCTCCGGTGGTGTGTCCGTAGATGCAGTTACAGTCAAATATGAGGTTTGGAAGATGGACTCAAACATGGGAGCGATCCAAGAGCTAATTTCTCTGACATCTGGTTGTGCGTTTTGCAACTAATTTGTTCCATCTGCACTGGCGCTTTAGAAGATATGCTTCTGGTTACTCGATTAACGGCTCAGTAGAAGGTCCAGTGCGCTGAGGCCCCTCCCCGCCCTAAACCGGACCCAAATCACCAGGAAACCCCCAAATCACCAGGAATTTCCCAAACCAGTGTTGCCAACCCTGAATTGTCCTCGCACCCTGCCCTGCTTTCCTAGGCGCAATGGTAGTATTGCACCGTCAGTTACGCCTGAGCACTGGCTGCCATTTAGGGACTGAATGAAACATGCGGCTCTTCCTGTGCTCAGTTTGTGTAGTGTCCTGTGATGCTCCGGGCGACGAGGCACCCTATAAAATGAGAGCTGTTATCATTAATCGCTCCTCGATGTTGCCTCTGACTTTTATGTGTCAGGCACTGCAGTCTATAACAAGCAACTGCCACTGTAAAAATGTTCTCGGCTGCCTGTGGCGGAGCCAGGGATGTGATTTGGGGGGCTGTTTGGCAGGTGGGACAAGACAAACAGTTGGCTAAGTGAGATGGAGGTGTGTGTTGGGGGGGGCGCAGATACAAATTGGGGTTGTGCCCCATATGTCTGATGATCACCAAGGCCCATTCGCTTTCTGAAACCGGAACGGCCACCAGGTTTGATGAATCATCTGGTTGGATTCAAAGGGTCCAGGTTTCTTTCATGGTCAGGATGGGAGGGGGGAATCTAAATGTTGATTTTCTGATCACGTTATTGGAACGCAGTAGAAAAACTCCCATCCAAATGGATGCCTGTTGTTCTGGATTTGGGGATTCAATGTCCCTTTTGCCGGATGACTGTTCAGACAGGTTTGGTAATGATTCCTCAATGGGTGTTTATTGCTGGGAGATCATAGAATGTTAGAGTTGGAAGGGACCTTACAGGTCATCTAGTCCAACCCCCTGTACTCTGCAGGAGCATAGCCGAAAGAGAGCCCTACAACATACTACAACATACCCGAAAGATGGTCGTCCAGCCTCTGCTTGAAAACATCCAGCAAAGGAGCATCCACCACCTCCCGAGGCAGTCTGTTCCACTGCTCAACCACTCTTACAGTTAGGAAGTTTCTCCTGATATTTAGCCAGTAACGACTCCCTTGTAATTCCCACCCATTAGATCTAGTCTTGCAATCCGGAGCAAGAGAGAATAGATCTGCTCCATGGCATACATGATGGCCCTTCAGATACTTGAAGACTGCATTCATGTCCCCTCTAAGCCTTCTCTTTCCCAGGCTAAACATACCCAACTCTTTCAGCCTTTCCTCGTAAGACTTGGATTCCAACCCCCTCACCATCCTGGTTGCCCTCTTCTGTAATTCCCAGCTGGTTTCTTGGGAAGTACCTACCACATCTTGGAGCAGGTAGCCCTTCTTTAGACCACCATAAACTTCTGCACTGTCATTTTTGTCACTCTTTTGTCCCTATTGCTTTCGCCCCCCCCCCTTTTCCACATGTGTTTTTCTCCCTCTGGGACTACTAGAGAGAGAAAAACATGGGGGTGGGGAACACTGAAGCAATAGGGAGAATCAAGTGATAAAAACGACAGTGTGGAAGTGGCCAAGGGCACAGTGTAACATAGAAGTACTGGGAGGGGCCGTGGCTCAGTGGCAGAGCCTCTGCTTGGCATGCAGAAGGCCCTGGTTCAATCACCGGCATCTCCAGTTATAAAAGGACAAGGCATGAGGTGATTTGAAAGACCTCCACCTGAGACCCTGGAGAGCTGTAAAGAAAGGCCGTGGCTCAGTGGCAGAGCCTCTGCTTGGCATGCAGAAGGCCCTGGTTCAATCACCGGCATCTCCAGTTATAAAAGGACAAGGCATGAGGTGATTTGAAAGACCTCCACCTGAGACCCTGGAGAGCTGTAAAGAAAGGCCGTGGCTCAATGGCAGAGCCTCTGCTTGGCATGCAGAAGGTCCCAGGTTAAATCCCCGGCATCTTCATTTGAAAGGACCAGGCAGGAGGTGATGTGAAAGACCTCCACCTGAGACCCTGGAGAGCTGTAAAGAGGGGCTGTGGCTCAGTGGCAGAGCCTCTGCTTGGCATACAGAAGGTCCCAGGTTCAATCCCCGGCATCTCTAGTTGAAAGGACCAGGCAGTAGGTGATGTGAAAAACTTCAGCCTGAGACCCTGGAGAGCAGCTGCCAGTCTGAGTAGACCATACTGACCTTGATGGACCAAGGGTCTGATTCAGTAGAAGGCAGTGTCATGTGTGCGCTCATATATTAATTGGGGCCATGGTGGGCCTATAGCCAGAAAATTTTGTTATACAAGGGGTCTGTTTAGTGTCGTGGAGCTGACTCCAGAGGAGGCTGGCAGACCCCCTTCCCCGCTCTTGCTCAGCTCACCCCAGCAAAGAAGGGCTCCATTGCGGGGACGGCATCCTCTCCGGGGAACTCGAGCCCTCACCCCGGAGGTGAGGCTGCCTAAGGCTGGCTGGGTCTGAAGTGTCCCAGCAGCTCTCATATATTAATTGGGGCCATGGTGGGCCCATAGCCAGAAAATTTTGTTAGGGGGGGATACAAGGGGTCTGTTTAGTGCCGTGGAGCTGACTCCACAGGAGGCTGGCTCATACCCCCTTCCCTGCTCTTGCTCAGCTCAACCCAGCAAAGAAGGGCTCCATTGCGGGGACGGCATCCTCTCCGGGGCACTCGAGCCCTCACCCCGGAGGAGAGGCTGCCTAAGGTTGGCTGGGTCTGAAGTGTCCCAGCAGCTTCCCCCAAGAGCCAGTTTGGTGTAGTGGTTCAGTGCGCAGACTCTAATCTGGGAGAACCGGGTTTGATTCCCCACTCCTCCACTTGCGCCTGCTGGATGACTTTGGGCAAGCTATAGTTCTGATAAGAGCTGTTCTTGAAAAAAGGGCAGTTCCTGTCAGAGCTCTCTCAGCCCCACCTACCTCACAGAGTGTCTGTTGTAGGGAGGGGAAGGGGAAGGAGTCTGTCAGCTGCTCTGAGATTCCAAGTGGAGGGCGGGCTACGAATCCAATCTCCTCTTCTTCTTTCCTTCTCCCCCATCCCACCCTCCACTTCTTCCAGCTGCCGGGGCTCTTCCTCGGCAGGACGGTGCTGGCCACTTCGCCCGCACTTGAGACTCACGCTGCTTCTCAGAGTGCCTGGGTGGGAGGAAAGGGGAGCATGCCAAGGGGGACCGTGGATGGGGGAAGAAGGAGAGAGGATGCTGGCGGAAGAAGTGGGTGCCAACCAGCTGAAGGCGTCACAGCAAAAACTGTCCAGTGTTCCCTCTAAGCTGAGTTAGTGTGAACTAGCTCACAGCTTTTTAGCCTCGGGCTCACACATTTTTGTCTTAGCTCAGGAAGGAGGGCTCCGGACTAGACTAATTTGCGCAGAAGCCCAATCACTCGCTCACAACTTTAATGCCAGGAGCTCACAAAGTAAAATTTTTGCTCTCAAGACTCCACAGCTTAGAGGGAACATTGGTGCTATAATGACCAGTCTTCCCTAGCCTCTGCATAAAGAAGACCCCAGAGTAAAGTGGCTGGAGTGGCTGAAGTGGAGCAACCTGAGTGTGTGAGGCCGGCCCTGGGTTCCGATCCCTGCAGCAGGCAGCCAGGCATCAAGCGCTTCTCATTTGCGCAGGCGACTCAGGCTGGGGCCAGCCTTTGCCCTTCCCTCTGCAGCGGCTGTGCCTGCGCCAAATGTGGCCACCCATGCCTACTTCCAGCCTGCCTCCCCTGCTTCTCTCCCATGCTCACGAGGCTTCTGGCTTGGCTTGCGCCTCGCTGAGCAGGGGCGGGTAGAAGGCACAGCTGGTTAGTGCGGAGGCACATCCCTGAGGGGGCGTCGCCCTCGTGAGCCCCCCCCCCGGTGGCTATGGGCCTCTGCCGTGGCTCAGTGGTAGAGCTTCTGCTCGGCATGGAGAAGGTCCCAGGTTCAGTCCCCGGCATCTCCAATTAAAAGGGATTGGGTAGGAGGTGATGGGAAAGACCTCTGACCGGAGACCCTGGAGAGCTGCTGCCAGTCTGAGTAGGCAATACTGACCTTGATGGGCCCAGGGTCTGATTGTGTATGAGGCAGCAGTCATGTGTGTGTTCATCGATTAACTGGGGCTGTGCCTCAGTGGAAGAGGATCTGCGATGATGTGACTACACCCGAGGTTGGAATGCAGCTGTTGCTGGGGTAGACCAAGGCAGGGTCCCTGGCTCAGTGGTAAATCATCCACTTGGCATGCAGAAGGTCTCGAGTTCAATGCTTGGTATCTCCAGTTAAAAGGAGCAGGTCATAGGTGATGTGAAGGACCTCTGGCTGAGACCCAGGAGAACTGCTGTCAGTCCGAGTAGACAATACTGAACCTGATGGACCAGTGGTCTGATTCATTGTAAGGGCGCTTCATATGTACCTATGTGTAAGCAGTTGTTGTTGTTCAGTCGCACAGTCGAGTCCGACTCTTTGCGACCCCATGGACCAGATCATGCCAGGCCTTCCTGTCTTCCGCCGTCCTCTGAAGTTGGCTCAATTTCATGTTCGTTGCATCTATGACACTGTCTAACCATCTCATCCTTTGCCATCCCCGTCTTCTTTGACTTTCAATCTTTCCCAGCATCAGGGTCTTCTCCAGTGAGGGCTCCCTCCTCATTGGGTGGCCAAAGTATTTGAGCTTCAGCTTCAGTCTCTGGCCTTCCAGGGAACAGTCAGAGTTGATTTCTTTTAGGATTGACTGATTTGATCTCCTTGCAGTCCAAGGGACTCTCGAGAGTCTTCTCCAGCACCATAGTTCAAAAGAATCTATTCTTCAGCACTCGGCCTTCCTTATAGTCCAACTCTCGCAGCCATACATGGCTACTGGGAATACCATTGCTTTGACCATGCGGACTTTGGTTGGCAGGGTGATGTCTCTACTTTTTATCATGCTGTTGAGGTTCGCCATCGCTTTCCTCCCAAGGAGCAGGCGTCTTTTAATTTCATGGCTGCTGTCACTGTCTGTGGTGATCTGGGCTCCCAGGAACGTGAAGTCTGTCTAAGCAGAACACTCACCAAACAAACCAAAAAGGAAACTAGAGGACACAGTGGGAAATGAAACAGGGAGGGAGAGACAATATGGATTTCACAAGCTTAAATGAACCTTTAAGGTGCATCCCTCCTGAATTAAAAAATAAAAAGCACTCTTAGGCTCCCCAAAGTATTTTACACTCTCTGTTCAGCCCACTTCTGTAGTTCTCCTTCAGGCACTCTTTTTGGAAGAAGACAAGCCCAGTGTCTTCAGAGACACTACAGGCAGCCTCCTCTGTCAGTAATTCACACAAAGCTGCCTTATGTTGAATCAGACCCTCGGTCCGTCAAGGTCAGTCTCGTCTACTCAGACTGGCAGTGGCTCTCCAGGGTCCCAGGCTGAGTTCTTTCCCATCAGCTACTGCCTCGTCCTTTTAGCTGGAGATGGCAAGGATAGAACCTGGGACCTTCTGCATGCCAAGCAGAAGCTCTTCCAGTTGAGCCACAGCCCCTCCCCAGTGCTTCTGGGACTACAGTGGAAATGTCTGAATGACCCATTCGCATCTGCTGTAGAAAGGAGGCAATATTGTCTTTCCCCCAAGCAAAGATGGATTGGAAGTCAGCCAGGTCACAACAATGAAGCATGCAGAGCAGGGGAGGCCTCCCAAGCCTCATGCAAAGCTCTAGTTGTTCAAATATTTCTTATGATACACTGAGAGTCTTCACCAGTGTTCCCTCTGAGCTGAGTTAATGTGAGCTAGCTCACAATTTGTTAGCCTCCGGCTCACACATTTTTGCCTTAGCTCAGGAGGGATGGCTCCAGAGCAGACTAATTTATGCAGATAGCCAAATGGCTCGCTCGCAGCTTTAATGCCGGAAGCTAACAATGTAGAATTGTTGCTCACAAGACTCCACAGCTTAGAGGAAGCATTGGTCTTCACTGCATACTCTTCCGTCTCAGCAGCATACTAGTCTAGGGAAATCGGTTGGAAAGGTTCCTTCACAACAACCTGGTAAGGCATGACAGGTTGAGAGAGAGTGACCAGCCCAGCAAGGGTTTTAATTGGTTTCTCTGGTTCGTGTTCAGCACAACAGCCAAAGCCATAAACTGGCTCTCATACAAAGAATGCCGTATGAAAAGCCCTGTTAACGGTGTAAGAGTGGATTATCCTTTGCTTCTGGCCTTCCTATTTGGTGTAGTGGTTAAGTGTGCGGACTCTAATCTGGGAGACCCGGGTTTGATTCCCCACTCCTCCGCGTGCACCTGGCTGGATGACCTTGGGCAATCCATAGTTCTGACAAGAGCTGTCCTTGAAAGGGCAGTCCTTGAAAGAGCTCTCTCGGCCCCACCTACCTCACAGGGTGTCTGCTGTGGGGGTGGGAAGGGAAAGGAGTTTGTAAGCTGCTCTGAGACTCCAAGTGAAGGGCGGGGTATCAATCCAATCTCCTCCTCCTCTTCCTCCTCCTGTCTTGGGCTGCAGTGCGTTTGTGCATTCCTTGAGGACTAGCAGCACATTGGGCTGGTTAAGTCTAGGGCTGCCAGCTCTGGATTGAGAAATACCTAGAGATTTTGGGGGGTGGAATGTGGGGAGGGTGGGATTTGGGGAGGGGAGGAACCTCAGTAGTTTACAGTGCCATAGAATCCACCCTCCGAAGCAGCCGTTGGCTCCAGGGGAACTGATCTTGGTTCTCTGGAGATCAAGAGCTAATTGCAGGGGATCTCCAGGTGTTCCCTGGAGGTTGGCAAGCCTAGTGGCATCCCATGTCGGCCCCGCCAGGTCCTTTCCTCCTCCTCCTCTCAGCAGGTGTTTGCCGCGAGGTAACCCTGTGCAGAGAGCGAGGTGGGAGGTAGACTGAGAGGCTCACTCCACCGGCATATGATCCCGTCTCCTCTTGCAGCCGTTCATAGGGGGGAATATCTATATATATATATCCAACTTCAGTTGCAAACCGGAGAGCCCGTCCCCCCCTTTTAGTCTGGAAATAAATTGGGCTGGTAATAGATTAAGAGAAGGAGCGGAGGATTTGTTCGAGCTGAAATGCTATCGCTCCGGGCAGTTTTAATAAAACGATAATCAAATAAAGAGCCATCTACAATAAATTAATGTGTTCTGCCAGGGGAGGGCTGGGCAAAGGGACTGTTCCTTTTTGTCTGGAAGCCCCCGCCAGTGGCGTAATCTGTGTGTACGGTGGGGAGGAGCAGCATTTAGAGGAGGAGAAGGGAGAGGGGGGGAAGAAAAGCATTTAACTCCATGTGTTCGACATTTGGATCCCGCGTCTAATTTCTGACGGACTTACAGCATGTGCGAGAGCTGATAAGGCTCTGTGTGAAATTGACAGCTTGGTCTTGGCTGTCTATCTGCTTTTTTTTTTTTTCTTCCCAAAAAAAAAAGGAACCATTTCTTTATTGCGGTGATAAAGGGATGGACTGGGCTGCACACAACTGTACGATTAAACTTTTCATCGGAGGGAGGAGAGGTGGAGAAATGAAACGGGGCCATTAGAGCCGCTATTAGCTAATGAGAGAGGGGGGAACAGGCCACCATGGATAGGGGCGGAATCCATTGCGGGTCTCTTTCTTGGGAAAGGAGAGGAGTCAGGGAGGGACGCGTGGCGGGATCCGTGGCGGGGAACATGGACAGGGGCTCTGTGGAGGTACAGGGGGAGAGGTCTAGGGATTGGAGCCAGGGCTATTTTTGGGCAGGAACGCACAGGAATGGAGTTCCGGCTGGCTCCCAAGTTGGCCACGCCCAGCAGGAACTCCTTAGCATAATAGGCCACACCCAACAGCAGAAACTCATTAGGATTGGCTACATTAGGGGTGTGTGGCCTAACATGCAAAGGAGTTCCTGCTACAAAAAAAGCCCTAGGTTTTGACAACAAACAAGGTAAACAGAATAAGAAGGGAAAGGTGGGTGTGGCTGGATGACCATACTTCTGGTAACATGGGGGTGTGGCTTAATGTGCTAATGTGGTGTGCTGTCAGGGGTGTGGCCTAATATGCTAATGAGTTTCTGTTGTTGGGTGTGGCCTATTATGCTAATGAGTTCCTTCTGGGCTTTTTCTACAAAAAAAGATGGATGCCATGCGCAGCAATGGAATTTGGGGGCAAATATCGCACCGATCTGAAAACGGTCATTGGTCCTTCCAAAACCCACCAGGCTTTTTGTGGAATCCTGAATCCGCAAAGACAACAGCATTCTGATTGCCGTTGTTTTAAGGGCTTGACCGACAGCTGATCCACTTCTGGGCGCAATGAAACATGCTGGCTCTTCCTTTTAAATACCCATTTAATATGGGGTTGGGGTATGCAAAGGGCCACCCACCAATGCTGCCTCTAAGCTGTGGAGTCTTGTGAGCAAAAATCCTACTCTGTGAGCTGCTGGCATTAAAGTTGTGAGCGAGTGGCTTGGCCACTGCATAGATTAGTTTGCTCTGAAGCCATCCCTTCCTGAGCGGAGACAAAAATGCGTGAGCTGGAGGCTAAAAAACTGTGAGCTAGCTCGCACTAAGCTTAGAGGGAAGACTGCCACCCACTCTTATATTTATTTGTTCCTTGACTTCATTTGTACCCCAGTTTTCTCCCCAGTGGAGACTGAAAGTGGTTCACAACGGTGAGTAGTGGTTAAGTGCGCGGACTCTAATCTGGGAGAGCCGGGTTTGATTCCCCACTCCTCCACTTGCACTCCTCCACTTGCCCAAGGTCATCCAGCAGCTGCGAGTGGAGGAATGGGGAATCGAACCTGGTTCTCCCAGATTAGAGTCCGCGCACTGAGCCACTACACCAGATAGATGGCCAAGAGAGACACATTTGGAGTTTGTCCACAGATTAGGAAGCTGAAGCCATCCCGCGGAGGTAGACCCCCAACTGAAAATGTCTGCAGTTTTTTTAGCAGAATCTCAAACTGCATCTCCCTTGCTTCTGAGATTAGCTCTGGTGGCACTTGTTTGCTTTAAATGTGCATTCATCTGGGGATTTTTTTGGGGGTGGTGGTGGTTCTGTTTCCCCCCAGTTTCTTTGGCTCCTTTTCGTTGTTTATTTCGTTTTGGTTGATAACGAGATTTCTCCCCATTGTTTGTTGGCTGCTTCAAGATTCTGTGGGTCAGGAACCGCGGCTAGAAATACTGAAATCAGCGGCCAAGAGAGGTTGCTTCAGAGCATCCCTTTTCTTATGATGTTATTGCCACTTCCCAGTCATCACGCCTACAGCCTTCTTACAAGGCCATAACCGTTTTGTGACATGTTATAACCATCGTTTTTAGGATATCGTTAGTGACCTTCTGTTGCAAATCATGCTCAGAAAGTATTCACTCTTCTCAAAAAAGAACGCGGTACACAGTGAAGCAAGCATGAAGGGAAAGACGTTTGCACGTAAATACTCTGCAGTCTTGAAGCGATGGTCTTCGAAAGAATAGCAGCATCTTTGAGACCAGACATAATTCCGTGACGATTTGCAACTTTGGCCACAAAAACAGAAATTTACATGCAATACCATGGAGGAATGATCTGGGGTCAAATGCAAGAGAGATGCCAATCTGTGAAGGTAGCACAAGAACAGAAGGAGATCCCTGCTGGATCGGACCGGTGGTCCATCTAGAGCCAGTTTAGTGTAGTAGTGAAGAGTGCGGGCTCTAATCTGGGAGAACCGGGTTTGGTTCCCCACTCCTCCACTTGATGCCTGCTGGGTGACCTTGGGCCAGTCACCAGTTCTCTCAGAGCTGTTCTCTCAAGAGCAGTCCTTGAAAGAGCTCTCTCAGCCCCGCCTACCTCGCAGGGTGCCTGTTGTGGGGAGGGGAAGGGAAAGAAGATTGTAAGCTGCTCTGAGACTCTGAGTGAAGGGCGGGGTATAAATCTAATCTCCTCTTCTTCTCTCTTCATCCTGTCTCAAAGTGGCCAACCAGTTCCTCTGGAGGTCCAACAACAAGGCATAGAGGCGGAGGCCTTCCCCTGATGAGAATATAAGTCCCCTGTTGAATCAGATTGGTGGTCCATCTGTTCCAGCATCCTGTCTCACACAGTGGCCGACCAGTTCCTCTGGAGGGCCAACAACAGGGCAGAGAGGCCGAGGCCTTCATTAAAACATCAGAAGAGCCCTGCTGGATCAGACCAGTGGTCCATCTGTTCCAGCATCCTGTCTCACACAGTGGCCAGCCAGTTGCTCTAGATCGCCCATAAGCAGGGGACAGAAGCCAGGCTTTCTCCTGATGCTGTCTCCTGGCACTGGTTCTGTTTGTAGGGATTCCTTTCCATCACCGGGGCTGGTAGCCATTGACGCACCTCTCCTCCATGAATCTGTCTGAATCCCCTCTTAAAATTATCTGCGCTCACAAAAGCTTTTAAGCGGCTGTGCGTTTTGTTAGTCTCTGAAGTGCCATTGGACCCCTGTTTTGTTTTACTGCTACTGAGTGCAGACTCACACAACTGCAGATATGGAACTGAAATAAATATAATAAATGTGTTACACCCATCAGGCAAGGGGTGGTGGCTCAGTGGTAGAGCCTCTGCCAGGGGTCGCCTGGGAAGCAAAAAATGGACCTGGATGAGGGCCCCACCCCCCAGCCAGCCCATGCCCCATTCCCCCAAAGGAGGGAGAGCCAGCTAACCATCCGCCGACCTCCCAGAGCTCTGCCAAGCCTGGGCACAGACATCTGCACGCTGTGCTCAGCTCTGTCATCTGCACGTGGCTGGCCCAAGCTGGGAGTTGCCTTCCTCAGGACAGGCACAGCACTACTGTCCTGCCTGGGCTGGGCGTCTCCAAATGGGGGGGGGGAGGTAGACCTTTGGTCTCCCGGGAAATTCCCTGGTGGCTATAATGACCAGTCTGTCAGAACGCACAGCTAACAACGAAGGACATGCATTCAGGAATGGTTATACTTTGATTGCAAAGCTTTAGATGCAGTAACACAGACACTGTTAAGAATGGCCTCAGCCAGTAGAGCATAATAGGATACAGGGTATTCGTATGCACCCCCCCCCCTCCATGGCATGGCCAATTAGGCACCCTCCCGCGCGCGGGATAAGTCAGGCAACGGTTAAATGGCTAAAGCTGAGAACTCGGAGTCTCTCACGGTACATAGGAGCTCTCCAGACACCACACCCTCCTCCTGCACATCTGTAGAGACAAGCATTTCAACAAAGGCATAACAGCAGGGATAGGAATGCAAGAGCAGTTAAGAAGACACAGAATGAACTCCCCAACCCCCATGGCAGCATAGCTGACACAGTCTTCCCCAGCCTCTGCATAAAGAAGACCCCAGGTTCAATTCCTGCCATCTCCTGTTAAAAAGGTCATGTGAAATACCTCTGCTGGAGACTCCGGAGAGCAGCTACCAGTCAGAGCAGACAATCCTGCCCGGGTTAGACCAAGTTCATGTGTTCGTACCACTTTTCAGGGCTCAAAAAAAATAAATGTTTCATATACATGAAATCGTTGTAACCTTTACAATTGCCCTGTAAGATAGACCATTATTAAAGGTTTCCCTTGCTTGAAAGCTAGTCACGCAGCACTTGGGTCTCGAACTGCCAAACTACCGACCTTCCAGTCTGCAGCTCAGCATCTTAACCTCTGAGCCACCACCATTAGCATTATTACTTCCCCCATTTTGCGGGGGGGGGGGCTGAGGTCGAAACATCAGAACTTGTCTAGGGCCACTTATTGAATTCAGGGCAGAGGTGAGATCTGATCCAGGTAGCATCGCCAACTCCAGGTTAGGAAACTCCTGGGGGGGGTGGAGCCTGGGGGAGACCAGGATACGGGGAGGGCAGGAACCTCAGCTGCCTTGAACCAAGAGGAAAGGTGGGATAAAGGTAAAGGTAAAGGTTCCCTTGCTCGAAAGCCAGTCGAGTCTGACTCTAGGGTTGCGGTGCTCATCTCCGTTTCAAAGCCGAAGAGCCAGCGCTGTCCGAAGACGTTTCCGTGGTCATGCGGCCGGCATGACTAAACACCAAGGCGCACGGAACGCTGTTACCTTCCCACCGAAGTGGTACCTATTTATCTACTTGCAATTTCTTGCTTTCGAACTGCTAGGTTGGCAGGAACTGGAACTAGAGATGGGAGCTCACTCCATCATGCGGCACCCGGGTCTCGAACTGCTTAACTACTGACCTTCCACAGCCTGCAGTTCAGCGTCTTAAATAAATAAAACAGAGCCAGTTTGGTGTCGCGGTTAGGAGTGTGGACTCTAATCTGGGAGAACCGGGGTTGATTCCTCACTCCTCCTCATGAAGCTGCCGGTGTGACCTTGGGTCAGTCACAAGTTCTCTCAGAGCTGTTCTCTCCGGAGAAGTTCTGGTAAGAGCTCTGTGCGCTCTGTCAGAGCTCTCTCAGCCTCACCTTCCTCCCAGGGTGTCTGTTATGGGGGGGGGGGAAGGAGATTGTTAGCCGCTCTGAGACTCCTTTGGGTAGTGAAGGGCGGGGTATAAATCCAATCTTCTCTTCTTAAATAAATAAACAAATGAATAATGCTATAGAGTCTAACACTGCAAAGCAGCCATGTTCTCCGGGGGGTTGGGGTTCATCTCTGTTGTCTGGCTATCAGTTGTAATTCCAGGGGAATCTCCAGGCCCCACCTGGAGGCTGGTAACCCCAGATCAAGGGGCTCTGTTGCTCTTACGCCATTAATGTAGCAGAGAGGCCCAAAGTGGCAAAGCCTTCCTTCTCTACCGGAAGTTCTTTAAAAGAGGCCTCTGCCAAAGGGCTCGAGGAGGGAAGCGCCCCCTCTCCTCTTCAGCTGCCCCTAATGGATCATAAGAACATCAGAGAAGCCAATGTTGGATCAGGCCAATGGCCCATCCAGTCCAACACTCTGTGTCCCACAGTGGCCAAAAAGACCAGGGGCCATCAGGAGGTCCATCAGTGGGGCCAGGACACCAGAAGCCCTTCCACTGTTGCCCCCGCCCCCAAGCACCAAGAATACAGAGCATCACTTGCCCCAGACCGAGAGTTCCTATCTATACCACTGATGGACTTCTGCTCCATATGTTTATCCAGTTCCCACTTGAAGCCTCCCAAGCTTGTAGCCACCGCCACCTCGTGTGGCAGTGAATTCCATGTGTTCATCACTCTTTGGGTGGAGAAGGACTTCCTTTTATCCATTCTAACCCGACTGCTCAGGCATTTCATGGAGTGCCCACGAGTCCTTGTCTTGTGAGAAAGGGAGAAAAGGACGTCTTTCTCGACCTGCTCTGTCCCAGGCATAATCTTGTAAACCTCGATCATGTCACCCCTCAGCCGTCGTTTCCCCAAGCTAAAGAGCTCCAAGCGCTTTAACCTTTCTTCATAGGAAAAGTGTTCCAACCCTTTGATCATTCGAGTTGCCCTTTTCTGCACTTATTCCAATGCTATAATATCCTTTTTGAGGTGTGGTGACCGGAACTGTACACACAGTCCAGAGTCCCCCTCTCTCGGATGACTGCACCTCAGTGCTCAAGATAATGGGTTCTCAGCGTGAATCGCCGTGCAGGTGCCGATCTGGCGCCTCCTCCCCCACTGCTAATGGAGGCCAATGATGGGGCAGAGTGGTGGCCTGAAGGATCTTTATCCATTTGGAGCTAAGTAGGCCTGTTAAATGAGGCCAGATGGCTACGCTGAGCCAGGGAAGGGACCTGAGAGCCCCTCTGTCTATCACCCGCGCGAAGGCCCAACTCAGCCTCCCAATTTTCTCTGCAAGCCTTTGACAGCTGGTCCTCGAAAATTATGCTCGCGCATTGCGTTGGGTTAAAGAGAGACGGAGAGAGACATGGGGAGAGAGGGAGCCGTCCTGGCCTTTCCTTTCCCCCTTCTCATTATTGATAAACAGGCGTTCCCTTTGTCTTCTAAAGCAATTTCATAGCTGGTGCACAAACACGGTGGCCATCAGAAAAGGGGATGGCGCGAGAGACAACGGGGAGAAGATATGCGCTCGTCAACAAAGAGATGCATTTCCATCCCGATAACAATGCCTCCGCCGCCTGTCTGTTGAACATCCAGTGCACCGCTCCAAGTACGCCCGAGCACGTTGTGCATTTGCACAGGTGAGGGGATATGTTTTATTCCTCTCTCCTCCCCACCCCCCCAACGGTGCGAGGGACGTGCCAAGCCGAACGGAGCTCCACAATCGCTTTTTCGCTCCTTCTGCTGAGCCTGTCGGATCCGATAGGCCTCCCAGCCGCAGCTCGGATTTGTTTTTGGTTGTTTTTTTTCCTGGTCTCAAATCGGGAAGAAAAACAGACTTCATTTCCCCCTCTCCCCATTTATCTCCCTTTGTGTCTCATTACAATTGTGCCCACCGTGATGAGGAAAAAAAGAAGAGCCGGGTGACGCTGTCAAACAGAGCTCTTTGGGCTTTTTGTGCTCCGCTCCGGGAGTCCCGGAGAAGACATCCTGAGTCTAAGTGCCTTCGGCTCTCACTGGCTTATATCTGAGCTGGATCCAATCCAGAAAGCTCACCATTTCTCAAACAGAGCTCATGTAAGGTTGCCAACTGTAATGTATTGAGCCTAGACAATACTTTGGCTGATGCTTAATTCAGACAGAGCTTGAGGATCCATAACAATAGCTGACTAGGATCCTAGAGTCAGATTGAGGTGACGAGAGAGGAGGTCCTAAAACTGATAGACAACTTAAAAACTGAAAAATCACCAGGCCCAGATGGCATACATCCGAGAGTTCTGAAAGAACTCAAATGTGAACTTGTAGATCTCCTGACAAAGATATGTAATCTTTCCTTAAAATCTGCCTCCATTCCTGAGGATTGGAAGGTAGCTAATGTCACTCCCATCTTTAAAAAGGGTTCCAGAGGAGATCCGGGAAATTACAGGCCAGTCAGTCTGACGTCGATACCGGGTAAATTGGTGGAAACCATTATTAAGGAAAGAATTAGTAGGCACATAGATGAACAAAACCTATTGAGGCAGACTCAGCACGGTTTCTGTAAGGGAAGATCTTGTCTCACTAACCTGTTAGTGTTCTTTGAGGGGGTGAACAAACATGTGGACAAGGGGGATCCAATAGATATTATTTACCTTGACTTCCAGAAAGCTTTTGATAAAGTTCCTCATCAAAGGCTCCTAAGTAAGCTCAAAAATCATGGGATAGAAGGACAAGTCCTTTTATGGATCAAAAACTGGCTAGTTCATAGAAAACAGAGAGTGAGTGTAGGTGGGCAATTTTCTCAGTGGAGGGTGGTAAGCAGTGGGGTACCGCAGGGATCAGTACTTGGTCCACTGCTTTTTAACTTGTTCATTAATGATTTGGAGATGGGAGTAAGCAGTGAAGTGGCTAAATTTGCGGATGATACAAAGTTGTTCGGGGTGGTGAAAACCAGTGAGGATTGTGAGGCACTCCAAGGGGATCTGTCAAGGATGGGCGAGTGGGCGTCAACATGGCAAATGGGGTTCAATGTGGCCAAGTGCAAGGTGATGCACATTGGAGCCAAAAATCCTAAATATAAATACACATTGATGGGGTCTGAACTGGCAGAGACTGAGCAAGAGAGAGATCTTGGAGTTGTAGTGGATAACTCACTGAAAATGTCGAGACAGTGTGTGACTGCAATAAAGAAGGCCAATGCTATGCTGGGGATTATTAGGAAGGGTATTGAAAACAGATCAGCCAATATAATAATGCCCCTATATAAATCAATGGTGAGACCTCATTTGGAATACTGTGTGCAGTTCTGGGCACCACACCTTAAAAAGGATATTATAGCTTTGGAAAAAGTGCAGAAAAGGGCAACTCGAATGATAAAAGGGTTGGAACACTTTCCCTATGAGGAAAGGTTAAAGCGCTTAGGGCTCTTTAGCTTGGAGAAAAGACGACTGAGGGGTGACATGATCGAGGTTTATAAGATTATGCATGGGAAAGAGCAGGTAAAGAAAGAGGTACTTTTCTCCCTTTCTCACAATACAAGAACTCGTGGGCACTCCATGAAACTGCAGAGCGGTCGGGTTAGAACGGATAAAAGGAAGTATTTCTTCACCCAAAGAGTGATTAACATATGGAATTCACTGCCACAGGAAGTGGTGGGTGCTACAAGCATGGACGGCTTCAAAAGGGAATTAGATAAGCATATGGAGCAGAGGTCCATCAGTGGCTATTAGCCACAAGGTATAGCTAGGGGCTCTGGGGCAAGTGATGCTCTGTCTTCTTGGTGCTTGGGGGGGGGGCCAACCCTGGGAGGGTCCTGGCCCCACTGCTGGACCTCCTGATGGCACTGGTATTTCTGGCCACTGTGTGACACAGAGTGTTGGACTGGATGGGCCTTTGGCCTGATCCAACATTGGCGTCTCTTATGTTCTTATGTTCTTAGAATGAACCAACAGGAAGAGAGGGATCCTAGAGTAAATCAATGGAATAACAATGTAGTGTAAATAGCCTATTGTGGGAGTGGGTGTGTGTTTGGGGTGTGGCCTTTTGCATGCATCAATACCTGGCTTTGGCCAGGGAATACCAGTCTTCTTTGTACTTGTTGAAATCACAAATAAACTATGAGATGAGCACTATACGCGACTGAACCCAGTATATTTCACCAACTATGGGTTAGGACAGTGATGGCGAACCTTTTAGATATGTCATAGAGTCCACCTATGGATGCCAGGTCCTTTTCACCTGCTGGCAGGGGGATGGAGGGGGGGGGACGTTCCAGTAGTGGGAAGTGACGTCGTCGCCCCTTCCTCCCAGAACGGTGACATCACACGTGACATGCCTGTGCCACTCAGAGCTGATGTCAGCACATTGGTGATATCGGGGGCAAAGTCTATGGTAAAACTGGCATCAAGCCATAGAGTTTTGCCAAAAAGCCAGAGCGTCACCCCCTGGTTTGCTGACATGACTTTGAGGTGATGCAGGCATGTCGTGTTTCATGTCACTGTTTTGGGGGATATTCCTTCCCGCTGGCCACAAAATCAGGCAGAAATCCACAAAATCAGAGGATCCCTCATCTCTACCAGGCAAATGGCAACTCTAAGTCCACCCTCCAAAGCAGCTGTTTTCTCCAGGGGAACTAATCTCTTTCTGGAGATCAGTTGTAAAACGGATGGTGGCACAAGAGGTGCTGAATTCAAGGCAGGGGACATGTCAAATGATAGAAAAGAGAAAGCCCCTGAACATGTGCAGAGTGGTTCCCACTCTTCATAGGGTTGGCAGCAAAGGGCAAACAACTCCAGTGCGAATGAATGCAGGGTAACGCAAAGCAGGATTTTTCAGTGTATAATAGGACTGAGGATGGGTAGATTTCAGGCACTGATATTTGGGCTATTAAAGCATGTCCCTGTTTTCACCTGTGAAATGTTGGAGGGTATATAAGGGCCTAGCTAGGGCTACACGGAAACAATCCATTCAATTTCAATTTGAATTTACCTAGGTTGAGTTACTGGATGTCCTCTTTTGCTTTTTTGGTGTCTGTCCTCTTTTGGGCTGTTAAAAAAAAAAAGATGAAAATGTCCTCTTTTGGGGTGGGAAGGTTAGGAATATTCCTAGTTAGCTGCAATTACCGTAGCTTAAATAGTAGGGGTATTTAAAATGAGATTTGTCAGAGAGATCACTTGTTTCAAGGAGTCAGTTGGGGAATATGACCTCTTTTCTGCTTTTCAAAGTATGGTAGCCCTAGCCCGATACCTAGGGGGGTGGCAAACATCACCTTTCCAATGGCATTTAGACTTGACTCTTGGAGTCTCTGGCGCTGCTCCTGTCATTTCTTTCTTATTTATTTATTTATTTATTATTCAGATTTGTGCCCCGTCCTCCCCCGTAGGGCTCAGGGCGGCTTACAGGGCAAGATATAGACAACAATACAAAAATAACAATATATCTGCATTATAAAAACATTATATACAGTTTAAAAATCCTGATCCACACAGTGAAGGGAGGAATGCTGACTGTCTTTGCAACAAGTGCTTCCTGAGGACTTTATGTACTTGTTTACTTCATTTATACCTCACCTTTCTCCACACTGGGGATCCAAGGTGGCCGACCTCATTCTCCTCTCTTCCGTTTTATCCTCACAGCAACCCTGTGAGGTAGGCTAGGCTGAGAGTGATTAAAATGTGGGATTCACTGCCGAAGATGTAATGATGGCCACAGGAATAATCGATTTGAAAAAGGATTAGACAGATTCATAGAGGATCAGTCTACCAATGACTACTAGCCATGGTGACAGAGGGGAACCTCCACATTTAGAGGCACGAATCCCCTGAAACCCAGAGCCAGGAGG
>NW_015165839.1:856294-864346 GCF_001447785.1 Gekko japonicus | reverse complement strand
CTATTGCTCTGATCCAGCAGGGCTCTTCTGATTTTCTTATGAGAGTGTGTGACTAGCCCAAGGTCACCCAGCGAGCTTCTATGGCAGAGCAGGGACTCAAACCTGGGTCCCCCGGATCCTAGTCCAACGCTCTCACCACTACACTACACTGGCTCTCAGATGAGTTCATGCAGGCAATGCTTAAACGTCTGATGTTTTCTTCAGTGTGCATTTTCTGGCAATGGAAACATATAGGCATGGTGGGGTTTTGGAGGCAATTTTTGTTATTAAAGAGTGCAGCGGCATTAAGGGCGGAAAATATAGAAAGCAAATGGTGGCACCCAGTGGCAGAACACAGCATTACGTCCATTGCTGTCCAAAAGAAAGTTGCAAATAATGCCACCTAGAGGGAGAACACAGTAGTAACCCTCTTGCAGGATAACTAACCAAAAAGCAAAGAGAAGCCGCTGAAGAATGATTCATTCCAAATTTATCTTTACTCTCTACTCCACCCAGAGAGGACTTTTACACACCAAATACATAAGAAAAACTTAGGACTGATAGGTGGCTTGTCTCATAGGGATACTGAAATTGTTGAGGTAATTATCCAGAGCACTGAAATTTGTTCTGCATGTACTATAACCTACTCCAATTACTAGAAAGATATGAGAAAGGTACATTTGTTTACCTCTCTCTTGGAGACCCAGGTTCAAATACCCACTCATGCCACGGAAGTTCGCTGGGTGACCTTGGGCCAGTCACGTGCTCTCAGCCTCACCTACCTCACAGATTGTGGGCAGGGGTCATTTCATAGAAAAAGAGGTGCTGAAGCTCATTAGCATAACTCATTAGCATAACTTATTTGTATATGCCACACCCCCTGACATCGCCGGAAGTGTGTCAGAAGGCAACACCCACCGCTCAGGCTCCACTGGACTGTTTTGGATTGCTAGCTATGGGGGTGGGGAACGTGCAGATCTGTCCTCGCAGAGCAGGGAGAGCTCGTACCTGAATAAAACTTGGTCTTAAAGGTGCCACAGGACTGTTTTGGACCGGGGGCCCGGGGGGGGGGGCTCTGCAACTTACCTGGCTGCTTCTTGCTTTGACTGAGGGCTGCTGGGAGCAGGGGGCGGGGCTTGTTGCATGTGCCCGCCCCCTGGGCTCTTTACTGCCGGAGCTCCACTTCTGTGCACTCCTGCAGGAAATGACCCCTGGTTGTGGGGATAAAACGGAGGAAAGGAGAATGATGTAAGTTGCTTTGGGTCCCCATTGGGGGAATGTTTGGGGCATGATTTAAAAATAAAATAAAATAAAGAGTTTCTCCACAATGACCAAAAAACTTGAATGTGTATGCACATATTCCAAGACACAATGATTACTAGAGAAGGCTGACACATACTTAAGTGTCATGTACTCTTGTCAGAGCAAGTCATCGTTTCCAGGGTTTGTCCACAGAAGTTCAGGTATCCCATTTGGGGGTTGATTGGAAAGAGGAGGGCATTGCCCATTACAGGTCCAGGATCTCAGAAGCCAAGCTCCGTGGAGGAGGAGGAGGAGGAGGAGGAGGAGAAGAAGATGATGATATTGGATTTATCCCCCACCCTTCACTACCCAAAGGAGTCTCAGAGCGGCTTACAAACTCCTTTCCCTTCCCCTCCCCACCCTGTGAGGTAGGTGGGGCTGAGAGAGCTCTGACACGAAACTGCTCTTTTTCAATGACAGCTCTTGTCAGAACTATGGCTTGCCCAAGGTCATCCAGCCAGGTGCAAGTGGAGGAGTGGGGAATCAAACCCGGTTCTCCAAGATTAGAGTCCTCGCACTTAACCACTACACCAAACTGGCTCTCCAGTTTGCTCCAGTAGCATTTTCCGTGGGGGTGGGGGTGGGAGGGAGAAAGAAGCGCCAGAAGAAATGCAGCCACGAGACAGCTTCTTGAGAGAGAGGGGGGGAAAAAAGAAATGCAATAACAGAGGTACTAAAAATAAAAACAGATGTAGGTTTTAGTAGAAATGGGCAATGTGCCCCCATCCACAGGAGAGACAGACGAGGGAAAGCAAGAACCACGTGGATCTCTGATCACCCTGGGAGATCCCGCTGTGAAGCAATGTGGCTTGAGAAACAGGCAAGGAGAATGCGAGATCCAAGGAGCGAGGGCTGAACGTCGGCAACTGAGAGGAGAGCTGCACATTATCTGGGCAGTGTAGCAGAATCGGAGATCAAGATGCCAACTGAATTAGGCTGTTGTAGGTCACCAAGCCGGAATTTCACGATGCCTGAGTCGGCGGCAAAGGTTAAAAATGTGGAACAAAGACAAAGGATGACAAGAATCCCGAGTCAGTGACCAGAAAGGAAGGCATCGAGGCGGCCGGGAAGCAGAAGAAATTGCTGCCTGTAATCTGTGCTCAGCGGGCCCGATGGAAAGCAGAGTGCCTGGCATCCCAAGCGCAGGCACGACGGAGGGTGAATGGCTCTGACAGCATCTCCCAGGAACGCTAATCTACCCAAACCGCTTGTCAAGAGGGAGAAGCCACTCAGGGGGAAGGGACAGATGCCGCAGGAACCGCCACGGGGACGTGTGGCAAGGACTGAGGATGCCTCCCCCATAGAAGAAACTGGCACCTTTGAGGACTCTCCAAGGCAGGGGTGTCAAACACGTGGCCCGGGGGCCAGATCAGGCCCCCCCCCGGAGGGCTTCTATCAGGCCCACAATGGAACTGTGGAAACTCGAGCCGCAGTGTTAGAAGAGTCAAACAACAAATATATACATTGCAAAAACCTTATTTATAAGTTAAAGTGTTCTATATGTTCCATCTTATAAAATGCATTGTGTATTATTCGTAATATTCTAAAACAGGTATATATTCATTACATGCAATATCAACAATAATACTTTGTACAATCTAATAGCTACCAGTCAATTTACATCCTTGAGAAAGACAGGAGTGCTCCGTCTATGATTGTCAGCTGCTTAAAGACTCCTGTCTTTTGTAGGACCAGCAACAAACATCAATTTAAACTTCAATGTAACCACAAAAGGAAACGTCCCCCTTTAGAAGACTTTCAAGCGGGTGTACAATTCTAGAAACTCCCGTTGGGGTTGATTGTGTAAAAAGGATGTAAGAGAAGCCAATGTTGGATCAGGCCAGTGGCCCATCCAGTTCAACACTCTGTCACACAGTGGCCAAAAGTACCAGGTGCCCTCAGGAGGTCCAGCAGTGGGGCCAGGACACCAGAAGCCCTCCCACTGCTGCCACCCCCCCCCAGGCACCAAGAATACAGAGCATCACTTTCCCCAGACAGAGAGTTCCTATCCTTACCTTGTGGCTAACTCTGGGTCAGGGAAATTCTTGGGAATTTGTGGGTGGAGCCTGGGGAGGGCGGGGTTGAGGGAGAGGAGGGACCTCAGCAGAGTACGATGCCACAGAGCCCACCCTCCAAAGCAGCCATTTTTCTCCAGGGGAACTGATCTCTTTTGTCTGGAGATCAATTGTAACTCTGGGAGGACTCCAGGCCCCACCTGGAGGCTGGCAACCCTTCTCCCTCTGGCTGCTCTTAGGCTTGGAAACATTTACAAGAGATCCTCAGCATAAGGCTTTGGGACCTGGGAACCCCACCGATTCCCCACGGCCCTCCAAAGCTGTCAGGCGGGCACGCCGAGGTGAAAAAACGACAACCTCCGACTCAGCCTCGAATCCACTCAGCCACCTGGGCTGGGCTGTGTATTAGCCCAGCATAAAGTTCTTCCCCGTGGAGGTCGGGCTGCAGGGCATTCAAAGTAGATTTTTGCTGGCTGCAAATCCCAGCTGCTCCAGCCAGGGGATAAAGTGAGGAAAAGAGAAGAATAAATACCCAAAGCTGGGCCCGCAGAGCAGCTTTCGACTGATCCCAAAGGAATTAAGAAGGGAGGGGAGGCCTGAGGCGGCAGGTACGGGCCCATCCGACAAACGGCGAGCGAATCCCCGCTTAATCCCACCAACCCCTCTCACTGAGTTTATGATTTTAAAACACACACATGCTGTTTTTGATTGAGCCCACGAGGGGTTCTTCCTCTTTCTCTAATAAGGCCGTTCTCAGGAAGAGGAGAGAGAGCTGGTCGGGGAACTTTAATAGCTTCCCTTCTGCAACCGCTCACTTTATTCAAAGCGAATACAAAGAGGGGAATGGGATAAAAATACACCTGCTCCAACCAGGGCCCAGTTCTCTGAAGAGCCAAGATGCCAACTGACCTCTTTTTGCCTTTTCAAGGTCTGAGATAATTGTGCAAAGAGAGACGATTCAGCCGGCGGCAAAAGACCAGAGATACCGCTAAGCAGACTGGGGTGGGAGTCAGTGTTCCCTCTAAGCTGAGTTAGTGTGAGCTAGCTCACAGTGTTTTAGCCTTTGGCTCACACGTTTTTGTCTTGGCTCAGGGAGGAGGGCTCCAGAGCAAACTAATTGATGCAGCCGCCAAATCACCCACTCACAACTTTAATACCAGTGGCTCACAAAGTAGAATTTTTGCTCACAAGATTCCACAGCTTAGAGGGAACATTGGTGGGAGTGGGGGAGGAGAGACACTCTTTTGTGACCTGCCAGAGCATCGAAAGTCAGGGGTCCCCAACCTCGTGCCCGTGGGTACCCATGGGTGCCAGTGCTCGCCAAGTGTTGTTGGTTTTTTTGGAAGGTATGCAGGGACAGGTGGGGCTTTGGCCCAGCAAGGCTTCTGATTGGCCACTGGAGATTTGATTGGCTGTGCAGATTTTTTTTAAAATGATGCATTGGAAGCAGCTGCCACCACAGCATAAGGCTCTTCACTGTGTGACGGATGGTAAGCTGTGGCAGCCATTTTGTGGTTGGCTCCACCTCCTCTGGTGGCCGTTTTGCGGCAGCCATTTTGTGGCTGTGCCCACCATGCTGGGTCAGAATTCAATTGTTTCCAGTAATAGAGAAATTCAGGTTTAAAAATGTTAACATAAGAACATAAGAGACGCCAATGTTGGATCAGGCCAATGGCCCATCCAGTCCAACACTCTGTGTCACACAGTGGCCAGAAAGACCAGGTGCCATCAGGAGGTCCAGCAGTGGGGCCATTAAAAGCTTCACAGGTCACTCAATCCACCAGACTCCAGAACTTATATTAGTAGATCTTTGGAATGATTCCAGTGTCCCGGGGATACTCAGGGAACTTATTTCAATTTTAGTAGCAGTGGCAAAAACAGTAATTCCTAATAATTGGAAAAAAATACAAATGTCCTATCTCTTACACGATGGTACTCTAAAATTTGGGAATTCTACAAGATTTCAGATAAGGTCTCATCATTCAATAACCCATCTAAGGGCTGTGAGTTCCAATCAAAGTGGTTCCCTTTTCTTGAATATGTTTTCAACAGTGATTTACCTATTGCGTAGAATGTTCCTCGCAAATTCTACGATGTTCTACATTTTATGTGAAATAAATTGTTGTTCTTTTTAGCTCATAGTTGATAGTTAGCTTGATTTTTAAGGTTTTATACTCACCTGTATTGATATCTGGCTCTTTATATGTGCACTTTTGTTTTGACTGTTGTTCTCACCGTGTTTGAAAAATTAAGGAAAAAATATTATTATTTTTTTAAAAAGAATTCCATAATGTGCCTGCAGGCTCAAAACGTTTGGAGACCCCTAGTCTAGCTCCAGAAGTTACATGGATGTTTTTCACAGCTCCATTGCATCACGCAAAATGCAGGTGTGTCTCGATCCACAAAGCCGACATTTCCCGGCCGGCCCTGAAGGAAGAAAAGTCTACTGGAGAGGGGCAGAAGATGGGCAGCCACCACTCCTGGGATGCCGCCCAACAAAAACACTTCGTAGGATCAGTTTAGGGTTGCCAGGCCCTACTTGGCTGCTGGTGGGGGGCTCCAGGCCACTGGTTGGGGTCTTCTGGTGCGCACGCTGCAATGACATCGCCCAGAAGTGACGTCATTGCGCTAGGCACGTCATCGGGGGGGGGACACTCTAGCAATCGGACCAAAAACTCTATGGTACCATAGAGTTTTTAGACCAACTGCTAGAGCGTCCCCCCGGCAACGTGCCCAGCATGATGACATCACCTCCAAGTGACATCATAGCACCGGACATGTCACCACGATCCTGGCACTTTGGGGGCAGGGTTCCCCCCACTGGCCGGTTCCGGGCTGGCAGATCGGGGGCCCTAAAGCGGGCAACCCCCCACCCCCCTGGGGGACCTGGCAACCCAAAATCAGTTGGATTCGAGTCCAGTAGGACGTTAGAGACCAGCAAGGGTGTCAGGGAATATGCTGTTGAGAGTCAAAACTTCCTTCGTCAGTCCATCAGGGAGCTTTGACTCTCGAAAGCTTACACCCAGACACTCTAGTGGATCTCTAAGATACTCCTGGACTCAGATTTAACTCTTCTGGTGCAGGCCAACATGGCTACCCTTGGAAATGATCTTCTTTGTAGGATCAATTTACCGAAGGGTATAACACAAGAGGACATGGTGGTCAGATGATCTCCCTATCACGTTTCTGTCCTCCACTGCCTGTAAGGAGCTCAGGACAGCATACTCGGTCAATTAATCCATTGTATGGCCGCGGTGGCTCAGAAGTTAAGACGCTGAGCTGCAAACTGGAAGGTCTGTAGTTCGGCAGTTCGAGACCCTCGTGCTGCGTGACCGAGTGAGCTCCCATCTCTGGCCCCAGCTCCTGCCAACCTAGCAGTTTGAAAGCAAGACATTGCAAGTAGATAAATAGGTACCACTTCAGTGGGAAGGTAACAGCGTTCCGTGCGCCTCGGCGTTTAGTCATGCCGGCCACAAGACCACGGAAAGACTACGGGTTCACCATAAGTCGGCTGCAACTTGATGGCAAAAAATAAAAGGTGAGGCAAGTGGTATTACGGCCCCTCCAGTTCCAGAAATGTCTACATGGGACTTTCCACAGAAAGGAAGAAACGTGTGTTGGAGTTAACAAGTCGCTCACATTTCAGTCATTATGGGGTTAACTGATACTCTTAGTTGTTAGTAAACAGGACGTGACACTATGTAACCTGTATCCACTTACAAGTAGCCTTTACTCTGCCTGGGGGAAAAATTTGTAGGAGGTGTTTTGACCTGTAACCTTTCTATTGATCAGTTAGCATCTCATTTGAAGAAATTGCTTTGTTCTCGGATGCATGCAGGGCTTTTTTTGTAGAAAAAGTCCAGCAGGAACTCATTAGCATAATAGACCACACCCAGCAGCAGAAACTCATTAGCATATTAGGCCACATCCCCTGACTGCACCGCTCATTAGTATATTAGGCCGCATTCTCATGTTACCAGAAGTGTGGTCATCCAGCCACACCCACCTTTTGCTTCTTATTCTGTTTACCTTGTTTGTTGTCAAACCAGGGCTTTTTTTGTTGCAGGAACCCCTTCGCATGTTAGGCCACACACCCCTAATGTAGCCAATTCTAATGAGTTTGTGCTGTTGGGTGTGGCCTGTTATGCTAATGAGTTCCTGCTGGGCGTGGCCAACTTGGGATCCAGCCGGAACTCCGTTCCTGTGCGTTCCTGCCCAAAAATAGCCCTGGATGCATGTATTCCCATTCTTTATTGTTGAATTTCCTGGCTTTGTTGCTGACCAAGGTAAAGAAGAAGAGTAGCCATTATCCTTTTCTTTAGCAATGGGACCATTAGCATTAGTTAGATGCTAGCATGCATTGTTTACGTTTCCTTGGTCCAAATGTTCCCTACTCTCTTTTATCTTTTTAGTAAGGTAACTTCTAAATCTAACACACGGAGTACGCATCTTACTTTGTCCAAACCTTATTTAAAGGCAAAAATCCCAACAAAGTGACTGTTGTGCAATGCACCCCCCTCCATAATCCAGCTACCTTTTCTTTTTCTTCACGACACCTTGATTTTACAGGATTCTATTGACCTTCAGATATAACTTCTCAGGGGGCACCATAAGAACATAAGAGGAAGCCAGCTGGATCAGACCAATGGTCCATCTAGTCCAGCATCCCATCTCACACAGTGGCCAACCAGTTCCTCTGGAGGGCCAACTACAGGGCATAGGGGACAAGGCCTTCCCCTGATAAGAACATCGGAAG
>NW_015165839.1:846777-856277 GCF_001447785.1 Gekko japonicus | reverse complement strand
GGCCAACCAGTTCCTCTGAAGGTCCAGTAACAGGGCATAGAGGATGAGGCCTTCCTCTGATAAGAACATGGGAAGAGCCCTGCTGGATCAGACCAGTGGTCCATCTAGTCCAGCATCCTGTCTCACACAGTGGCCAACCAGTTCCTCTGAAGGTCCAGTAACAGGGCATAGAGGATGAGGCCTTCACCTGGTAAGAACATCAGAAGAGCCCTGCTGGATCAGACCAGTGGTCCATCAAGTCCAGCATCCTGTCTCACATAGTGGCCAACCAGTTCCTCTGAAGGTCCAGTAACAGGGCATAGAGGATGAGGCCTTTCCCTGATAAGAACATCAGAAGAGCCCTGCTGGATCAGACCAGTGGTCCATCTAGTCCAGCATCCTGTCTCACACAGTGGCCAACCAGTTCCTCTGGAGGACCAACAACAGGGCATAGAGGACGAGGCTTTCCCCTGGTAAGAACATCAGAAGAGCCCTGCTGGATCAGACCAGTGGTCCATCTAGTCCAGCATCCTGTCTCACACAGGGGCCAACCAGTTCCTCTGAAGGTCCAGTAATAGGGCATAGAGGACGAGGCCTTCCCCTGGTAAGAACATCAGAAGAGCCCTGCTGGATCAGACCGGTGTTCCATTTATTCCAGCATCCTGTCTCACACAGTGGCCAACCAGTTTCTCTGAGGGCCAACAACAGGGCACAGAGGTGGGGGCCTTCCCTGATGTTGCCTCCTGGTACTGGGATTCAAAAGTTTGTTGCCTCTGAACTTGGAGGTGAACTTGGAGGTTCCATTTAGTCACCATGTCTAATGGCTACTGACAGACCTATCCTGCATGCATCTATCTAATCCCTTTTTAAAGCCACCTATAAGAACAGGCAAGTCTCTATCCACGGTCCACAGCACCAGAGCTGTGGGAAGAAGGGAGCTGGGATGTATACTTCCAGAAGACTTGTTGGTCTCCAGCAAGTTTAGGCTAAATGGGAAATGACCAAAGAGAAGGCACCTCTTCTGATACAAAGGCCGCTCATCTGTATATGTAAATTCCTAATACGTTTAATATTTGAACATATTCTTCATACTAACACTACATATATATATATATATATATGCAGACACACCCAGATTTGGGGAAGGGGGTTGTTTTTAACCAGTTCTAAACTGGCAGTTGGGACGTGGAATGGGGTGGTATAGCCCGATCTCATCAGATCTCTGAAGCTAAGAAGGGTCAGTACTTGGATGGGAGACCACCACAGAAGAGTGTGCAGAGGAAGGCTATGGCAAACTATTTCTGCTTCTCCCTTGCCTTGGAAGCCCCCTGCTGGGGTTGTCATAAATTGGCTGCAACTTAACAGTACACATATACATATAAACTGACTAGTTAGGTTTGGACTGGAATTCTATATTCTAGTGCTATTTGCCCCACCATGCAGGGCCAAGACAACCAAGCAAAGGACCTCTTGGGCAAGTTATTTTTTTCTATTGGGTGAGTGGGCATCTGGGGGAAAAGGATTGCTAGCCAACAGCAATGTGAGACTGCGCATGCATAATATGATTTAGAGCCACGTCAAGCATCTGGAAAAACCAACATTTATTTTAAGTGCTCAAGAGTACTGTGAACACTTTGTGATTGAGTTGCTGTGTGAAGAGAGGAATGTTTGCCCCTCTCTGGTGGGGATGGGCACCGAACCGAACCATGAACCAATATGAACTGGGAGGTTGGTTCACAAACCAAACTGGTTTGTAGTTGTTCGTGCCCCCCCCTTTTCTGCTTCCCACTGCTTTTTTGTGGGGTGGAGAAAGCAGGGGTTTCCCTGTGAAAAGTGGCGGGGAGCATAAAGCAAGGGTTTAAATGCCTAGAAGCAATCTAAACCCCTGCTTTCTGCTCCCAGTCAAAAAAAGCTGAGCAGGAGAGAGCAAAAAGCAGGGCTTCCCCTGTGAAAGTGGCAGGGAACATAAATCAGGGGTTTAATTGACTTGGAGCCATTGAAACCCCTGCTTTCTGCTCTTCATGAACCACCATGAACTGCCTTAAAATGTGTGGAAGTTTGTGGAGGCTTCTTCAGTTCGTGAACTTGGGTTCGCGAACCGCAAACCATCCAAAATTCGTCATGAATTTGCCTTCGTGAGCTGGTTCGTGCCCATCCCTACTCTCTGCTTCAGAGGGAATCAGTGACACAGTCCAGAAGGAGAAAGGGGACCATAAAAGCTCCATAGATTGGTTAGTAGCATGGAGAAATGGTTTCTAGGCTGCTAGAATGGCTGAGCTGGAAAATCCATATGAGAAGAGAGATGGGAGAGGAGGAATGAGGTGGATCACCACATCCTTTGGGGAAAGACAGTGCTTGAAACTAGAGGGTGCCCACCCCACTTCCCACCCCATTCGGCAACCGCTTCAGCCCATACACAAAATGTAATTGTGAGAGCGCCTTTTCCATTATCACCTCGGCTCTCGCAATCAAAGCTGCAGAGGGAGGGAAATCAGAAAGCGGCCTGAGGTGTCTGAAAATAAAATGGGTCAAACTGGAGAGCAAATGAGGAGAGAGGAGGAGAGACGAAGCATCGGAAATGCACTATGGTACTTTCACCAGCTGCGGCACCTGCCAGTTGAGGGGGGTGATGCAGTCAGAGAGCATTATGGGAGAGGGGCAAGGAAAAAGGAAAGCAGATGAAACACAGCTGGGGAAGGCCCCACTGAATCCCAAAGAGAAGCAAATCCACCTCCAAAAGAGCATCATTGTCTCACTATCTTGAAATAAAGCTGCCAGACGTGTGAATTGCATTAACCTGGGTTTCTTTAATTAACTGCTGACCTAAGGCTCCAACAACCCAGTTTTGGCAGATCTTCTCTTGCTTTTTGCCGTGGCTCTCCTGCTACTTATCTCCAAGCAGCAAGAACAGATGAGAGGAAAAACAGTGTTGTGTGTGCATCACAATGTCACTTTCTGTCAGATCTCGGGAGCTAAGCAGGGCTGGCCCTGGCAAGTATTTGGATGGGAAACATCCAAGGAATACCAGGGTCATGACACAGAGGCAGACAGTGACAAACCACCTCTGAATCATCTCTTGCCTTAAAAACAAGTCTCGCTCGCCACCCAGTGGTGCATAATGCTAAAAGAAGTAGAACTTCTGGCTGCCAGACAATCTTAGGATCTCCCGGCTATACTACACACACTGCCATACAATAATTAATTTTTATTATTCACTTCCTGGGGAAAAAAACCTGGAAGTGATATCACTGCCACACAGCGATGCTCTAAGAATGCCCCAAATCTCTACGGCCTTTTACCGTAGAGATTTTAAGGAATTCAAGCGTCAGATCATGGCCATGATGTTACTTCTGTGTTTTTGCAGGAAGTGATCTTGTGATGTATGCAATGTTCACTCAAAGAGTGATTCACACATGGAATTCACTGCCACAGGAGGTGGTGGAGGCTACAAGCATGGACGGCTTCAAAAGGGAATTAGATAGGCATATGGAGCAGAGGTCCATCAGTGGCTGTTAGCCACAAGGTATAGATAGGGGCTCTGGGGCAAGTGATGCTCTGTCTTCTTGGTGCTTGGGGGAGCCAACAGTGGGAGGGCTTCTAATGTCCTGGCCCCACTGGTGGACCTCCTGATGGCACCTGGTATTTATGGCCACTGTGTGACAGAGTGTTGGACTGGATGGGCCTTTGGCCTGATCCAACATTGGCGTCTCTTATGTTTTTATGTTCTTATGTTATGTTCTTATGTCCACCGCTCCCCAAAGTGATCAGCAATGAGGGACTACTTTAGGTGACATCTCCCCATTGCTAGTGGCCTCCAAGTGCAACCAGCTTCCTTACCTGAAATGATTCCTGCTCCCAGTCCTATGTTTACAGTAGCCTCACCCAGGGGGTCATTTCCTGCAAGAGCACACAGGAGCAGAGCTCTGGCAGTAAAGAGCCCAGGGGGCGGGTACATGCAACAAGCCCCACCCCCTGCTCCCAGCAGGCCTCAGTCAGAGCAAGAAGCAGCCAGGTAAGTTGCAGAGCCCTCCCTGGCCCACCTTCAGGTACAAGCTCTCCCTTCTCTGTGAGGCCACACCCCTCCCCCCAATACCTAGCAATCCAAGCCAGTCCAGTGGAGCCTGAGCAGTGGGTGTTGCCTTCTGACACACTTCCAGTGATGTCAGGGGGTGTGGCATATGCAAATAAGCTATGCTAATGAGTTATGCTAATGAGCTCCTGCACCACTTTTTCTACAAAATGACTAATAATAATAATATAATACACTTTCTAAACTGCCTTCTCCTGGAGGGCTCAGGCTGGAGTACATCATATTTAAGATACAATTCAGTTTAAAAACATCACATTTAAAACCAGATAATCATAATGTCCAGCAGCACCAATAAAACCATTATTTATTTATTATTTATTTATACTTTCAATTTGTACCCCGCTCACCCCCGAAGGGCTCTGAGTGGCTTACACGGTGCATGGTGCAGAGACCTATGCAGAAACCCTAACTATGGCCACAGTACGTCTGGTGTGGGGGGAGCCCTACCAGGTACCCTCCCTGCTCCGATCGTTCATTAACCATCTTAGATGGCATTCTGCATGTAGCCACTGCCTCTGGAGGTGGGGGGGTCATGGGCCAGATGAGATGGGGGGAAATGTTGCTGTCCTGGTGGAACATCTCTGTTTTACACCTCCTGCAGAACTGTACAAGGTTCACAGGCAGTGGACGTCTCCAGGTAAAGAGTTACACCAGGCAGGAGCCAAGGCCAAAAAGAACCTGCCTTTGGTCGAGGACAGCCAGACATCTTTCGGACCCTGGATCCCCAGCAGGTTTTGATCTTGTGAGCATAAGGCTCATTTGATAGGCAAGAGGGGCTAACTTAGGATCAGCACCTTTGTATACCAAGATCCTTTCCCAAGAGAAAGCTTAAGTAAACCGAGCTGGTGTTCAACTGGAGGTGGTCCAAATGGTGTCCACTCAGTGGGAGGGAGTGTGGTGCAAGGGAAGAGAAACTGGTGCGAAAAGGAAGGCTCACTGGTTTGATTTGCCCAACAGAGAAGTGAAAATGGAACCAGGAGATCTGAATCCAAGCAACTGAAATGTGAATTTGGTAACATCTCTGCTCTTCTCTTCTGCTCACCTTGTCATGAGTATGCATGGCAGGTTTCAGACATCTTTGATTTAGGGTACCCTGGACCTCCAGAAAGACAACTAAGTGGTTTCTAGAAGCTTCCCTAGAAGCTCAAAGGACTCAACTGTTGCTATTGTACTTTAGTGAGAGAGAAGACAAGTCTTTTTGGAAAAGACAATAATGCTTGGAGAAGTTGAAGGCAGCAGTGAAAGAGGAAGACCCAACAGGAGATGGATGGACTCCATCAAGGGAGCCACGAGGGCCCTCGGTTTGCAAGACCTTAACAATAGGACATGTGGGAGGTCATTAATTCATACGGTGGGCATAAATTGGAAGCAACTTGATGGCCCTTAACACAAACACAGATAGGTACAGGAGCAATATCGGAGCTAGCAGTGGCTCAAGTGGTTAAGACGCTGAACTGCAGGCTGTGGAAGGTCGGTAGTTCAGCAGTTCGAGACCCGGGTGCCGCATGACGGAGTGAGCTCCCGTCTCTAGTTCCAGCTCCTGCCAACCTAGCAGTTCGAAAGCAAGAAATTGCAAGTAGCGTTCCGTGCGCCTTGCTGTTTAGTCATGCTGGCCACATGACCATGGAAACGTCTTCTGACAGCGCTGGCTCTTCGGCTTTGAAACGGAGATGAGCACCGCAACCCTAGAGTCGGACTTGACTGGCTTTTGAGCAAGGGAACCTTTACAGGAGCAATGCTCCCGCTAAGCTGTGGAGTCCTGTGAGCAAAAATTCTACTTTGTGAGCTACTGGCATTAAAGTTGTGAACAGGCAGGTGATTTGGCTACTGCATAAATTAGGAGAAGAAGAAGAGAAGAGATTGGATTTATACCATACCCTTCACTACCCAAGAGCGGCTTACAATCTCCTTTCCCTTCCCCTCCCCACAACAGAGACCCCGTGAGGTAGGTGGGGCTGAGAGAGCTCTGACAGTAACTGCTCTTTTCCAAGAACAGCTGTGCCAGAACTACGGCTTGCCCAAGGTCATCCAGCAGCTGTGAGTGGAGGAGTGGGGAATCAAACCCGGTTCTCCCAGATTAGAGTCCGCACACTTAACCACTACACCAAACTTGCTCTGGAGCTATCCTTCTTGAGCTAAGACAAAAATGTGTGAGCCGGAAGCTAGAAAACTGTGAGCTAGCTCACACTAACTCAGCTTAGAAGGAACACTGTACAGGACCTCTAGCGAGACAGGTGACGACCTGCCACGGCTTTGAGATTGGCAGTCCTGCCCATCATTCATCACAGATTCTCTTTTTGCACCGCAGGTTGGCCAGCCCCACAGAAAGGCTAGGACGGCCCCTGCTTGCCCCAAAGACAGGAAGTGCCTTTCCGTGGAGCCGTCCCACAGACCGAGATTTCCTGTACCCCAACAGAATCCATAGATACAAACGGAGAGATAAGCGAGTCTGAACAACAATGGTTATTTCGGTATAAAAAATGGAGACATCTTCTGCCTGCTTGAGAGATGAGCCAAGGAACATCTGCCCTAAGTCACAGATTTCCTTTCTATGGAGAGGCGCATAGAAGAGAGCTTATAGCGGGGAAGAATGAGACGACTCCCGGCGAAAGCTTTTTTTGCTCGGGGTAGCTGGCATTGTTAATGGCGGTTTAACCTACTTACAGGCATAATCCCTGTAATAAAGACATTCTATTTTTTTTTCTGTGCCGCCCAAATAAAGATGCGTTCAGAAGGGGGGGGAAGGGGGGAAGAACGGCTCTGCTGGAAAGATCCTGCTGAGGTTTCCACCACAAAGGCAGGTGGGGTTGGAGAGCCAGCTGCGCTCCGCAGCATTGCTTAGAAATTTCCGACAAATGCACGTACGCACAGACACACACACACACACACACACACACACACATACAGAGAGAGAGAGAGAGAGAGAGAGAGAGAGAGAGAGAGAGAGAGAGAGATTCTTTCCAGGAAACAAGAGACATCCGTGTCTCTCTGGCCAGCTGACTAGGCCATCGTGCATCTGGAAGGATAGCAGAACATCCAGCTATTCTGGAAGCAAACAAATCAACAGGCATTTTAATCCAGCCCACCATCTGGCTAGGGCTCCTGGCCCCACCGCGCTCACTAACGAAACCAAGCATGGGCTTGGGGGAACCAGATTGCATCTTTCTGAACAAAGGTAGCCTGGGAGAAAGGACACTTGAAGCCAGGTATCAAAGCACCGGTGTGATAGCATTTGACACCTGGAGGATGTTGACATCTGATTCCTTGTCCCAATCATTGCTGCTGTGAGCTAGTCCATTTTGGAGCCATCTGACAGAGCCTAGTTGCTGACTGCAGAAAGATGGACACAGTAGGCATGAACCCATGAAGCTGGCCTCTACCCATCAAGGTCAGTCTTGTGTATTCAGGCTGGCAGTGGCTCTCCAGGGTATCAGGTAGTGATCTTTCAGAGCACCCGCGACCTGGTCCTTTCGACTGGAGGTGCCAGAGGATTGAACCTGGGGCCTTCCGCATGCCACCAAGAGGCTCTACCGCTAAGTCACAGCCCCTCCCCATGGCTCTTGGTGTAGTGGTTAAGAGCGGTGGACTCTAATCTGGAGAACTGCGTTTGATTCCCCACTCCTCCACATAATGCCTGCTGGGTGTCCTTGGGTCAGTCACCAGTTCTCTCAGAGCTGTTCTCTCAAGAGCAGTTGTCTCAGAGCTCTCTCAGCCCCACCTACCTCACAGGGTGGCTGTTGTGGGAAGAGGAAGGAGATTGTAAGCCACTCTGAGACTCTGAGTGAAGGGCAGGGTATACATCCAATCTCCTCCTCCCCCTCCAAGATGCTTTTAGCTGTAGATGTGGGGGACAGAACCTGGGTTCTTCTCCATGCAAAGCAGATGCCTTACCATTGAGCCACAACCCCTTCCCTAGAGAAGGGAAACTGGAAATCTATTCATCTGCAGTTCAGGACCTGACTAATTTTAAGCCTCCTAAGCACAGTGCGGTGGCTCAAGTGGTTAAGACGCTGAACTGCAGGCTGTGGAAGGTCGGTAGTTCAGCAGTTCGAGACCCGAGTGTGCCACATGACGGAGTGAGCTCCCGTCTCTAGTTCCAGCTCCTGCCAACCTAGCAGTTCGAAAGCAAGAAATTGCAAGGAGATTAATAGGTACCACTTTGGTGGGAAGGTAACAGCGCTCCGTGCGCCTTGGTGTTTAGTCATGCCAGCCACATGACCACGGAAACGTCTTCGGACAGCGCTGGCTCTTCAGCTTGGAAACGGAGATGAGCACCGCAACCCTAGAGTTGGATTCGACTGGCTCTCAAGCAAGGGAACCTTTACCTTTACCTTAAGCACCCATAGTCCCAATAAGAGGTAAGCATTTTCCCATGTGTTCAGTACTGCTGAAAAAATCAACATCTGTTTTATTCACACACAAGAACTGCCAGGTTCCAGCATGCCTGCTCAGCATGTTATATATATATATATATATTCCCCATGTTTCTCTCTCTCTCGTATTCTCTCTCTCTCTATGTCCTTGCATGCTTGCATATGCATACAGAGTGCAAAGAACTGAAGCGAACGTAAATGCCAGGTCAGTGGAGTGACTGTTTCCGATAGGCCATAAAGGCACACATAAAAATCTATATCTGACAGGGGTCACAGCCAGCCCATTCTCTATTGATAGGAGTCAATTCCAAGCAAGGGGCAAAAGCAGAGCTACAATCAATTTGAAACAGGGGCTCTGGCTGATTGGCAGGGGGCCATCACATGCTCCATGAAGCATGCATTTTCTGTTTGTCTTTTGCTTTGGTTTAGCTGCTTCCATTTTTGCTGCGTTTACTAGTGTTTGGGTAGAGGGCAGGGGTGGTTGCGCACCCTAACGACTTCCTTTTGGGGGAGATGCACAGTGAATCAGTTCCTGTTTCAACCCAGCCCAGAGGCTGCTGGACAACATCCAGCTTGGAGCAGTGGGCATCCAGCAAAACCCAGCAGGGAACAGATAGCAGGGATCCAGTTACAGGCTGCTGATTGGAATAATGAATCTCAGCACCTTGGAGAGCTCTCGGAAACAGGAGGAGTTGTTCCAGAGTCCAAAGCTCAACTGGGTTCTTTATCCTGAAGGGCAAGACTGAATAATAAATTGCGGATTTGTAATCTGATTTGTGGTCTAAGAGCCAGTTTGGAGTAGTGGTTAAGAGCACGGACTCTAATCAGGGAGAACTGGGTTCGATTCCCCACTCCTCCACATGCAGCTGCTGGTGTGACCTTGGGTCAGTCACGAGTTCTCTCAGAGCTTGAGCAGTCCTTGAAAGAGCTCTCTCAACCCCACCTACCTCACAGGGTGTCTGTTGTGGGGAGGGGGGAAAGAGATGTAAGCCGCTCTGAGTGAAGGGCGGGGTATAAATCCAATCTCCTCCTCCTCCTCCTCCTCCTCCTCCTCCTCC
>NW_015165839.1:822850-846738 GCF_001447785.1 Gekko japonicus | reverse complement strand
TCCTCCTCCTCTTCTTCTTCTTCTTCTTCTTCTTCTTCTTCTTCTTCTTCTTCTTCTTCTTCTTCTTCTTCTTCTTCTTCTTCTTCTTCTTCTTCATTTCCCAGCAGCCTTAAAAATCAGTTTTAAGGAAATGACTGTTAGATCAGGTCATGGGGCTGTATTACCAAAATTTTAATTCTCCTTCGCCCACAAACAGTATTTTTGCAGCTGAATGACCTCTAAGCGATAATCAGCCCAGCTGTGAAAAAAAAACACTTTCTCTTTGTCCAGTATTCTCTCTACCTGGGGGAAGTTGTTTTGTGAAATGTCTTGGGAGGAAAGCGCTCACCCCCCTTTCCTTAGCATTGTAGTGCCTTAGCATTATGTATCTCAGGGTTCCCCACTGCAGTGCTCATAAGGTGCCATAACACCCTGTGCTTCTTCACCTGCTGCTCTCCAAGCTTTTCAGAAAATGTGTGTGGCCACTATAAGGCAGAGATTGTAACTGGCAGAGATTGTAACTGGCAATTGGGATTGTAATGCATTTAACCACTGCACCAAACCGGCAGAGTTTGGTGCAGTGGTTAAGTGCGTGGACTCTAATCTGGGAAAACCAGGTTTGATTCCCCACTCCTCCACATGCAGCTGCTGGATGACCTTGGGCAAGCCATAGTTCTGTCAGAGCTGTTCTCTCAAGGACATTTCTGGAAAGAGCTCTCTCAGCCCCACCTAACTCACGGGGTGTCTGTTGTGGGGAGGGGAAGGGAAAGGAGATTGTAAGCCGCTCGGAGACTCCAATCTCTTCTTCTTCTCTTCTAACTGGGTTTCCTATGGCTACAATAGCAACCATCGGCAGCCCCTGGAGGTTCAGAAGGACTAGTAAGCACCCTGGCGTTCCTTATCCAGACAGTGGTTCCATTTCCCCTTCAGGCCCAAAAACTTGCCATGAGCTTCTTTTGCAAACCAGAGAGGGAGATGCATTCTTGTCTTAGAGTCCATGAAGCAGAGCTGCTCCAGCAGTAAAGAGCCCAGGGGGCGGGTACATGCAACAAGTCCCACCCCCTGCTCCCAGCAGCCCTCAGTCACAGCAAGAAGCAGCCAGGTAAGCTGCAGAGCCCCCCCTGGCCCCCCCGGTCCAGAACAGTTCAGTGGCACCTTTAAGACCAAGTTTTATTCAGGTACAAGCTCTCCCTCCTCTGTGAGGACAGATCTGCACGTCCCCCCTCCCCAATAGCTAGCAATCCAAAACAGTCCAGTGGAGCCTGAGTGGTGGGTGTTGCCTTCTGACACACTTCCGGTGATGTCAGGGGGTGTGGCATATGCAAATAAGTTATGCTAATGAGTTATGCTAATGAGCTCCTGCACCTCTTTTTCTATGAAATGACCCCTGCTGTAAGCCACCCTAAGACTCCAAGTAAAGGGTGGGGTATAAATCCTCTCTCCTCCTCCTTCTCCTCTTCTTCTATTTCTTTTGTGGTGACCATGTGATTCTTTTTCAAAGTGAGGAGGGAGATACCGTGTTGCGTTCCACCTCTTGCTGCAGCCATTTTGAGTCTGGCTCCACCTTTTGCAGCAGCCATTTTGGGGTGGCACTCTCCACTCCCTCTCAAAATCCCAAAGATACCCACAGGCTCATAAAGGTTGGAGATCCCTGGTCTAACTCATCCTCCTATGGCTACTTTTAAAAGGCTAAACTACGTAATGAGATGTAGCTAGCTGCCCTGGAAATCTTTGGTTTGAGAGGCAGGGTATTTCTTATAAATGACAAATTAATGAAAATGTTTGGCTCTGAGCCTGACAACTATCAGAAGCCTGTTCCTCCAGGAATGTAAAATGACGCCACTCTGGTTCAGAACCAGGTGCCAAGGCACTGTCGAATGGCCTCAAATTGTGCTTATTTCGTAAAACTTTCTTCAACTGGGAAATTTGGGGGCAAGCAAACAATTCTGGGTGGTAAGTGTGTTGATTCAGGCTTCTCACCAAATAGCTATGAGCTGCCTTTCCCTGCTTTTGGTATAGCCCAAATTTGTCAGACCTTGGAGGCTAAGCAGGGTTGGTACCTGGATGGGGGACCACCAAGGAAGACTCTGCAGAGGAAGGCAATAGCAAGCCACCTCTGCTTCTGCTTTGCCTTGAAAGTCCCTTGCTGGGGTGGCCATAAGTTGGGAGCTAAGCAGGGTCGGTGCTTGGAAGGGAGACCACCAAGGAAGGCTCTGCAGAGGAAGGCAACGGCACACCACCTCTGCTTCACCCTTGCCTTGAAAGCCCCTTGCTGGGGTGGCCATAAGTTGGGAGCTAAGCATGGTCAGTGCTTGGAAGGGAGACCGCCAGGGAAGACTCTGCAGAGGAAGGCAATGGCAGACGACCTCTTCTTCTCCCTTGCCTTGGAAGCCCCTTGCTGGGGTGGCCATAAGTTGGAAGCTAAGCAGGGTCGGTACTTGGATGGGAGACCACCAAGGAAGGCTCTGCAGAGGAAGGCCATGGCAGACCACCTCTGCTCCTCCCTTGCCTTGAAAGCCCCTGGCTGGGGTGGCCATAAGTTGGAAGCTAAGCAGGGTCGGTGCTTGGAAGGGAGACCACCAAGGAAGACTCTGCAGAGGAAGGCAATAGCAAGCCACCTCTGCTTCTCCCTTTCCTTGGAAGCCCCTTGCTGTGGTCACCATAACTCTAAGCTAGGGTTGCCAGCTCTGGATTGGGAAATGCCTGGAGATTTTTTGGGGGGGGCGCAGCAGGGTATAATGCCATAGAGTCCACCCTCCGAAGCAGCCATTTTCTCCAGGGAAATTGATCTTGGTTGTCTGGAGAACACTTGTAAAAGCGGGAGATCCCCAGGTGCTACCTGGAGGTTGGCAACCCTACTCTAAGCTAAACAAGGTCGGTACTTGGTTGCCATAAGTTGGAAGCTAAGCAGGGTTGGTACTTTGATGAGGGACCACCAAGGAAGACTCTGCAGAGGAAGACAATGGCCAACCACCTCTGCTTCTCCCTTGCCTTGAAAGCCGCTTGCTGGGGTCACCACAAGTTGGCTGCAACTGGACAGCCCATACACATATCAGCAAAGTCCATTCAGAATTTTTTCCTATGATTCAGTATCGGGTGAATTTAGGGTATGTGCGGTCCCCTTAAGCAATGAAATTGGCTTACGTTAGTTATCAAGTGGGTTTAGATCCCAACAGATGGGTTTCGTGTCAAGTGCAAAGTCACAGGGTTTCACCATTGAGCAGTCTTGGTGCATGTAATCTATTTAAATAGATCAAATACTGTGGGTCCAATGACATTACAAACAAGGGTCAGGTGTGGTCCATCTCATTGGACAGATCAGCGGAAAGGTTATTGTCATGATTTGGGCTGTGTAAGTAAAGGCCTAGCAGGCCCAGGAAGCCTGACTAGCAGTGGGAGGAGGCCAGGCCTATAACTCCAGAAGCCCCTGAGAGGTTTTGGCGCCAATTTTAGCCCATCACAGAGACAAACAAAAGAGCTGGTACAGAAGAAGAGCGAGTTCTTTCTTTCTTCCAAGAGAGCAGGGCCAGAGGGAAGGCTGCTGCTGGGAGAGACCCTCACCCTGAGAGGAAGGGCGAGCAGGCTGAGGCCCAACTGAGACAGTGGACTAGGGACCATGAGTCTAGTCGCGTGAGGGCATTTGGTTTTTTCCCCCTCTTCACCCACTTATTGCTATTGTTCTTGCACCTTGTTTGTTTCACATATTGGGCTGACCTCTTATAAAAATAAACCTCTTATTTGTTGTTTACTCTGCCTGGTCCTCACGCCTATTATTCGGTCGAATAAGGGAGGTCTGAAGGTCTTTGGAGGGTGCTCTGGGCCTTCTCAAGGGATCCTAAAACCAGAGTGGTGGCAGCGTCAGGTGACACCCCAGCTGAGCCATGACAGTTATATCCTTCCTGGGCGCTTGAATAGAATACTTCATGCACATTTCTGGCTAGATTTAATTTTGCAAAAAATTAGACTTTTACCAGTTCAGTGAATGGGCCTAGAACATCCCTCCGAAGGTCAGAAAACAGAGCTGAAAAAATGGGGGCTGTTACCAGAGTGTTCTTTTGAAATCTCTATGTTGCAGGTGTGTTTAGAGAGAATGGACCACCCCAGATGTAGATTACCTGGTTCAGTCACAGCCTGTCTCGAACATCTGGAGGATCCGATTCTTTTCACTTTCTTTCCACTGCTTCTCTCCCCCCCCATCTCTGGCAAAAAAACCCTGGCTGCCTTCCAAATTGCTGCTGGCCAGTGTTCCTGTGCAGCTGGAGTTACGGCCCCTTCTGCATGCGCCTCAAATGTTTTCTGACAAAGCAAAATGTGCCCATATGGCCAGGTGATGTGATGCCAGGTATCATGGCAGCAGCTAACGGGCATGGTTTACCCACACAGAGATGAGACATCTTTTGCATCGATACATCCCTGAGCCAAAAGAGTGAGCAGATTTCTGCACATCACATCTGCCATCTCTCTGCATTTACCCTTGAACATATCCAAGCACCATCCCGTCACTGTCTCTAATAGCCAAGGATTAGGCATTGTGTGGATTGGGGACTGTAATGGTCACTATTTGAGAGAGAAGGTGGCATGGTGTAGCCTGATCCCATCAGCTCAACTGGGTCAGCTAAACAGGGTCAGCTAAAAAGGGTCAGCCCTGGTTAGTACTGTTGGCAGAGTTTAGGAAATAATTTAATTTATGCTTTGGAGTTTGCTCCAGTTTGGTGTAGTGGTGTAGTGGTTAGGGGTGCGGACTCTAATCTGGGAGAACCGGGTTTGATTCCCCACTCCTTCACTTGCAGCTGGCTGGATGACCTTGGGTAAGCCCTAGTTCTGATAAGAGCTGTTCTTGAAAAAGAGCAGTTTCTGTCAGAGCTCTCTCAGTCCCACCTACCTCACAGGGGGTCTGTTGTAGGGAGGGGAAGAGGCAGGAGATTGTAAGTCGCTCTGAGACATCTTTGGGTAGTGAAGGGTGGGGTATAAATCCAATCTCTTCTTCCTCTTCTTCTTCTTCTAATTAGTTTATTGTAACAGGATTTTCCTAAAAGATAATAACTGGCTGCAGGCCATTAATGCAACAGAGAGGCCGTCAGAGCACAGGCACTAACACAGACTAACAACAAAGCAGAGAGAGAAACAACAAGAGGCAGGCCGAACTGCATTTAATGAATTTTAAACACTAGAGGATGTATTAAAGCCTTTTGAAGGGTACAGGTGGACTAAACTATTTTTAGCTGTATTTGCAGGAAGAAGAAGAAGATTGTACTAGCACCTTATGATGTGTTTTATTTTATATGTTGTGGTTTTATTTAAATCTTGTATTTTAACATACTCTACTTTTTTAACATATTCTGTAAACCGCCCTGAGCCTGCTTTGGCAGGGAGGGTGGGATACAAATTAAACAAACAAACGAACAAACAACAACAACAATAATAATAATAAGAGGAGGAGGAGGAGGAGGAGATTGGATTTAAACCCCACCTTTCACTACCCGAAGGAGTCTCAGAGTGACTTACAATCACCTTTCCTTCCTCTGAAGGAAGCTGACTTATGGGAACGCCTGTCAGGTTTTCAAGGCAAGAGATGTTCAGAGGTGGTTTGCCATTGCCTGCCTCTGGCTGCGGTCACACGGAGCATTAGCTACGCTACAGAGACGGAAGATAGGCGGATTTTCTGGCTGCGATCACACCGCAACATCTGGGAAGCGTAGAGCTCCTGTGGCAAACCCGAGGCTTCCCGCCAAAGATGCACTGTAAAAGACTAGTACCTCCGAGGTACTAGTTTCCAGAAACCGCGGGGCAAGGGCAGGCGTCTGATCACATTTCCGGTGGTAGCTCGTGGCATCCAGTGCCCGCCCATGTCCCATCGCAAAAAGGTTTCTTTTCCAAGTCTCCATGGGATGCGCACAAGCACCCAACGGCGCATGCGCACACTTCGGTTAAAAAAACAACACAACCCCCACCGCGCCGCTTCTTTGCCCCGCCGCAGGATTGACATATGATCGGCACCTCCCCCCGAACCACGGGACGTCAGCGGGATGTGTGATCCGGCGGCCACACGGTAGTTCGCTCCGGGGAAGACAGCCATGCCTCCCCCCGCGATATCCGGCCCGTGTGACCGGGGCCTCTGTGTAGCAACCATGACCTTCCTGGTGGTTTCCCATCCAAGCACTATCCAGGGCTGGCTCTGCTTAGCTTCCAAGGTCTGATGAGTTTGATCATTGATCTAACCTGGGCCAGCCAGGTCAAAGCAAGAGATGCTTAGAGGTGGTTTGCTATTAAGAACATAAGAGACTCCAATGTTGGATCAGGCCAAAGGCCCATCCCGTCCAACACTCTGTGTCACACAGTGGCCAGAAATACCAGATGCCATCAGGAGGTCCACCAGTGGGGCCAAGACATTAGAAGCCCTCCCACTGTTGACCCCCCCCCCAAGCACCAAGAAGACAGAGCATCACTTGCCCCAGAGCCCCTATCTATACCTTGTGGCTAATAGCCACTGGTGGACCTCTGCTCCAGATGCTTATCTAATTCCCTTTTGAAGCTGTCCATGCTTGTAGCTGCCACCACCTCCTGTGGTGCCTCTATGCAGGACTTCCTTGGTGGTCTCCCATCCAAACACTGACCAAGACCGACCCTGTTTAGCTTCTGAGATGGGATGAGATCAGGTGAGCCTGGGCCTTCAACGTTGGGGCAGACACACAGAGGTGGTGTGCCGTCGCCTGCCTCTGCATAGCAAGCCTGGACTTCCTTGGTGGTCTCCCATCCAAACACTGACCAAGACTGACCCTCTTTAGCTTCTGAGATCTGATGAGACAGGGCTATCCTGGGCTATCCACGGGGGCCTATACCCTTAAATCAGGGGTGTCGAACTCATTTGTTATGAGGGCCGGATCTGACATAAATGAGACCATGTTGGGCTGGGCCACGTGTGTCATAAAATGTAATACCAGGTAGCAGAGATATAAACTTTATAAAGGACACAACACAAAGGGGTTTTTTAATACTCAAAATAAAAACATACTTAAAACTCTTGCAATATTGCGTTTAACAGTGTCTGATAACGGACACCTCTGGCTCTGAATTACTGCATCAAGATCTCTGTGCGGTTGCAGTCTTGAGTATGCTGTTCAGGTGTGTATCTGTAAGCTGCAAACCTACGATGACACAGCAGCAGCAGAACTGGAAGAAAAAGCAGAAGACAGTCAGTTCCACTGCAGGCCTGATAGAAGCCCTTCGGGGGCCTGATCCGGCCCCTGGGTTGCATGTTTGACACCCCTACCTTAAATGCTCTGAGACACAGAGCTGGGAAGTGCCCCCTGTACTTTATATCCAGCTCTTCCCCCTGTTTTCCCTCCCATCCTCATGCTAAACCTTTCCATCAAGAGGGGAACTCTATTTTCACCCAACAAGAGGCTAGGAAGAAAGGCAGGCAAGGGGCCCAGTGGAGGTAACCTTGGCCATTTCAAGGTCTCTGGGAGTGGTGCAAAGTTCTTGTCTCGATGGCCCCTTCTGGCATCTGCATTTTGCAGCCGTTTGCTTTATGGTACTTTCACATCAGTTTTGCAGCACTGTGATTCAGTCAAGGGAAGGGAGGCAGCATGGTATAGCCCAGTCTCGTCAGATCTCAGAAGCTAAGCAGGGTCTATAGTTGGAAGGGAGGCCACCAAGAAAGGTTCTGTAGAGGAAGGCCATGGCAAACCACTTTTGCTTCTCCCTTGCCTTGAAAGCCCCTTGCTGGGATCGCCGTGGGTCAGTTGCAACTTGACGGTACAAAGACACACACACACAATTCAGCCAGAGATTGGCTATGTTTCAATCAGTAGCCAGTTACTGTTTCATCTCAAAGACTCAGAAGCAGGGTTTCCTCTAAGTTGAGTCAGTGTGAGCCAGCTCACAGTTTTTTAGCCTCCGGCTCACACATTTTTGTCTTGGGTCAGGATGGATGGCTCCAGAGCAAACTGATTTTATTCAGCAGCCAAATTGCTCACTCACAGCTTTAATGCCAGTCGCTCACAAAGGAGAATTTCTGCTCACAAGACTCCGCAGTTTAGAGGGAGCATTGCTCAGAAGTGAGAGCTAAGCCTAAAGCCAAAAATGGAACCAGATGTGTTCTGCTACTTATTTATTTATTTATTTTTCAGATTTTTTTGCTCGGTCCTCCCCAAAGCGGGCTCAGGGTGGATCACCACAAGCAGAGTCAAAGACTCATTACAATAAAAATTGCATTACAAGAAAATCATTAAAACAATAAAATTCAGAGGGAGCAGCCAATTACATTAAAAGGACTGTTAGGGTCCATATAGGTGGAATCTACTTCAGTAGATTGGGAACTCGAGCGGGGAGGCCAGCTAAGATGGACGCCTGCCACCTCACCCAGACAGAAAAGCTCAATTTAACAGGCCCTGTGGAATGACAAAAGGTCCCACAAGGCCCTGATCGCCAACGGAAGCTGATTTCACCAGGCCAGAGCCCGGACAGAAAAAACCCTGGTCGAGGCTAACTGGATGTCCTTCTTTCCACATTGTTAAGTTCCATCCAGGATCTTTGTGTAACTAACCAGTTCCTTGAGAAGTGTCATTACCAGGGGTCATTTCCTGCAGGAGCACAGAGGAGCGGAGCTCCGGCAGTAAAGAGCCCAGGGGGCGGGCACATGCAACAAGCCCCGCCCCCTGCTCCCAGCAGCCCTCAGTCAGAGCAAGAAGCAGCCAGGTAAGTTGCAGAGCCCCCACCACCTCCCAGTCCAAAACCATCCAGTAGTACCTTTAAGACCAAGTTTTATTCAGGTACAAGCTCTCCCTCCTCTGCGAGGACAGATCGGCACGTCCCCCCCCCCAATAGCTAGCAATAGAAAACAGTCCAGTGGAGCCTGAGTGGTGGGTGTTGCCTTCTGACACACTTCCGGTGATGTCAGGGGTTGTGGCATATGCAAATAAGTTATGCTAATGAGTTATGGTAATGAGCTCCTGCACCTCTTTTTCTACAAAATGACCCCTGGTCGCTACCAAATGTCTGTGCTGTTCTCACAGTGCGTTAGCCCCACAACTGATAACGAAGAGGAAGAAAGAGTTGCTGGACCCGGGATTGTCAGCAGATAATCTCCCTTTGAAGATAAAGGCTTGCTTCTGAAGATATGATCCATGCAGCACGGATCCTCCCCCCCCCCACATGATTTCTCAAGAGGGACAGAAAGTCCTGTTCAAAGCAAGGCAGGGGGAATTTGTTTTTGTTGGGACACTTTCACGGCAGTTTTTGTCCCCAAGAGGTATGAACACATAGTCATCTGTCATACAATTAAGCAGGTAAGGACACTTCAAAGCTGCTGGTCTAATATATTGCACAGTAAAAATAACACCCCAAAGATCTCCTCGATCTCTGTGTACCTGATTTACGTCTAGCGCTGCAGGGATAATTACATTCCAGTCTGATATATTTAAAAGGGAGTCTGGAAAGCTGGTGAAGAAGGAGGACGTCTTTTCCTGAGGAGCCATGAAAATGGAACACCTTGTTCGTTTGCTTGCATGGGGCCGGCATTGTCATGGAGATGGCCTCTCGGGTGCGTTTGTAGGAGGGGGGTGTCTGGAAAGCGTCTCAAGAGTCCAGGAGTTCATGGGAGGACAGTTGCCAGTCACCCTTGGATGGGCTGTCAGAAGGCGCCCGACATGCTTGGCAGCGACAAAATAATCCGGTTGGACATAAAAATCATTTAAAAAATCTGGATAGAAGATCTAATACCTGCTGGACCAGTGCAAAACTCTATCGATGTTGGAGTCTTTGTGGCCATCTAGATGCCTCCTGGAAGCAGGAAACAGGGGGGGAAAGGTTGAGGAACAGATAAAATCTATTACAAAAGCAAATGTAATCCTTGTAAAGTAGTTTTTTGGCTTTGTCATGTATTTTTGTTGTTGTTGCTCAGTCGCACTTCATGACCCCACGGGCCACATCACACCAGGTCCTTCTGTCATCAGTTGTCCTTCGGAGTTTGCTTAATTTCATGTTCGTTGCATCGATAACACTGTCTAACCATCTCATCCTTTGCCATCCCCGTCTTCTTTCACCTTCAATCTTTCCCAGCATCAGGGTCTTCTCCAGTGAGTGCTCCCTTCTCATTTGGTGGCCAAAGTATTTGAGCTTCAGTTTCATTATCTGGCCTTCCGGGGAACAGTCAGGGTTGATTTCTTTTAAGATTGACTGATTTGATCTCCTTGCAGTCCAAGGGACTCTCAAGAGTCTTCTCCAGCACCCTAATTCGCATAGCCCAGGCTAGACTGATCTCATCAGATCTCAGGAGCGAAGCAGGGTCAGCCCTGGTTAGTACATGGATGGGAGACTACCAAGGAAGCCCAGGGTTCTGATGCTGAGAACCACCTCTGAATGTTTTTTGCCCTGACCTGCATGATATCAGTCTCATCAGATCTTGGAAGATCAACAGGGTCAGCCCTGGTTAGTGCTTGGATGGGAACCTACCCAGGAAGTCCAGGGTTGCTGCACAGAGGCAGGCAATGGCAAGCCACCTCTGCATGTCCTCTGCCCTGACCTGGATGGCCCAGGCTAACCATATCTTGTCAGATCTTGGAAGTTCAACAGTGTCAGGCCTGGTTAGTGATTGGATGGGAGATCACCAAGAAAGTCCAGGGCTGCTATGCAGAGGCAGGCCATGGCCAACCATCTTTGTCCATCTCTTGTCTTGGAAACCCTACAGAGTTGCCATTAGTTGGCTGTGACTTGATGGCACTTTACACACACACACACAAAACAATTCTCCTTTAATAGATTGTTGTTGTTGTTCAGTCGCACAGTCGAGTCCAACTCTTTGCAACCCCATGGACCACATCACGCCAGGCCCTCCTGTCTTCCGCCGTCCTCTGAAGTTTGCTCAATTTCATGTTCGTTGCATCTATGACACTGTCTAACCATCTCATCCTTTGCCGTCCCTGTCTTCTTTGACCTTCAATCTTTCCCAGCATCAGGGTCTTCTCCAGTGCACTCCCTTCTCATTGGGTGGCCAAAGCATTTGAGCTTCAGTTTCATTATCTGGCCTTCCAGGGAACAGTCAGGGTTGATTTCTTTTAGGATTGACTGATTTGACCTTCTTGCAGTCCAAGGGACTCTCAAGAGTCTTCTCCAGCACCATAGTTCAAAATAATCTATTCTTCGGTGCTCGGCCTTCCTTATAGTCCAACTCTCGCAGCCATACATGACTACTGGGAATACCATTGCTTTGACCGTGCAGACTTTTGTTGGCAGGGTGATGTCTCTACTTTTTATCATGCTGTTGAGGTTCGCCATCGCTTTCCTCCCAAGGAGCAGGCGTCTTACACAAGATATATTCAAATGAAGAGTCTCACAGGCCAAAAGTCAGGAACCGTTCCGACGAAGAACCATAAGAGCAAAAGGCATTTAAGCTGAACAGTCTCCTTCAATGGTCTCAAAAGGGGGAAAAAAGTGGGTTACTTCATAAAGGTACGCACACACGGACACAATAACATCAACACAATACCAATATCTCAATTGATTGCTGGACTAAGCCCCGTCAATAATTCGATAGAGGCCTCTTTTTGGGGGGCGGAAACCAAAATGTACTATTTCCACCAAATAATATATCTGCAAACTTAAGACACCATCCATAGATGGCGGGTGAAATACACCGGCAAAACAAGACTAATTGCAAGCTCCATTTAAAACAAGGAAGCAGAATTAATGTCGGGGAAGTTACCCTGCAGGCTCTTAAGCTGTGCACATAGATCCTAAGCGCCACCATCCCCAAAGGCTGGCATCCAAATAAATGCAGTCAATCTAATCAGAGTCTCTAAGGAATGGATTGGCTGTAGGTCGATGCCCCGCCCTCTGTTGTGTTCTAGCAGGCAAGCAGGATATGAAGGCAGCAGCCTTTCCCCACTGTGTCTCCATCAGAATCTGGCACTTGGAGGATGCTTTGGAGGGTGGGCTCTCTGGCATTGCACCCCACTGAGGTCCCTGTCCTCCCCAGGCTCCATCCCCAAATCTCCAGGAGTTTCCTGACGTGGATCTGGCAACCCTACCCCCCATCAACGGCCAGTGGCCAGGGAGGACCTTTCAGTCCACAAAAAGATGTCTGCGGACTTCCCATTTACAAATAAAAAGAACTTGGGAAAGGAACCACGAGACTTGGGAATTGTTGGAGAAGAGAAGGGAAGGGAAGGGAAGAGAAGAGAAGAGAAGAGAAGAGAAGAGAAGAGGAGGGGGAGGGGAGGGGAGGGAAGAAGAGAAGGGAAGGGAAGAAGAGGAGAGGAGAGGAGAGGAGAGAAGAGAGGGGAGGGAGGGAGGGAAGAAGAGAAGGGAAGGGAAGAAGAGGAGAGGAGAGAAGAGAGGGAAGGGGAGGGCAGGGCAGGGAAGAAGAGAAGGGAAGGGGAGAAGAGGAGAGGAGAGGAAAGGAGAGAAGAGAGGGGAGGGAGGGAAGAAGAGGAGAGAGGGGAGGGAGGGAGAGAAGGGAAGGAGAGGAGAGAAGAGAGGGAAGGGGAGGGGAGGGAAGAAGAGAAGAGAAGGGAAGGAGAGAAGAGGAGAGAAGGGAAGGGAAGGGAAGAAGAGGAGAGGGGAGAGGGGAGCGAAGAAGAGAAGAGAGGGAAGGGGAGGGGAGGGAAGAAGAGAAGGGAAGGGAAGAAGAGGAGAGAAGAGGAGAGAAGGGAAGAGAAGAGAGGGGAGGGAAGAAGAGAAGGGAAGGGAAGAAGGGGAGAGAAGGGAAGGGAAGGGAAGGGAAGGGAAGAGAAGAGAAGAGAAGAGAAGAGAAGAGGGGAGGGGAGGGGAGGGGAGGGAGGGCAGACACACGAGGAAGGGAAAAAGACACAGCCCAGAAGTTTCAGGATTCAGCCAAACTTGGTTTTGTCACCCTGAAAAATGGGGCTGGCAAGAGAAGAGACGTGGACTTCTCTGAGGACGTTGATGCCCCCGTGTCGGCCTTGTGTACAGTGGATCCTCCTGAATGCACAAAAGAGGCCATTAGGATCCCGGCTGCCTGCTTGGCTCTTTTCTGCCACCCAGTCCATCATTCTTTCTAATTAGGCACCTCTGACACTTGACTAATCCTATTTGCCTGGAGGCCTTTTTATCTTTCCTCTTGCTTTTATCAGGCCGGGAATTAGATGCCGTTAGTATGTAAAGCGCATCGTGCCGCGCCAGCTTTTGTGGGGCTAAGAACCTTCCGGAGAGGCAAAGTCCAAGTGGGGCTTGGAAAGTCAGCTAAAAGTAATTAATTTCGTTCATTCTCCCTCCCTCCCTCTCTCTTTCTAATTGGGAAGATTATGGTGCCCTTCCTCATTCTGGCAAAGGGCCAGAAAAATCAGGACAGCAAAAGTAGGGTTGGCAGCTTTGGGCCATGAAATTCCTGGAGATCTGGGTGCGGAACCTGGGGAAGGTGGAGTTTGGGGAAGGGGGTGGGCTCAGCAAGGGGGTGATGCCAGATAGCCCACTCACCAAAGCTGCCGTTTTCTCCAGGGGAACAAGTCTTGGTAGTCTTAAGGTCAGTTGGGATTCTGGGAGAACTCCAGGTCACACCCAGGGGTCATTTCCTGCAGGAGCGCCCATGAGCGGAGCTCCGGCAGTAAAGAGCCCAGGGGGCGGGAACATGCAACAAGCCCCACCCCCTGCTCCCAGCAGCCCTCAGTCAGAGCAAGAAGCAGCCAGGTAAGTTGCAGAGCCCCCCCCGCCACCCGGTCCAAAACAGTCCAGTGGCACCTTTAAGGCCAAGGTTCATTCAGGTACAAGCCCTCCCTCCTCTGTGAGGACAGATCTGCACGTTCGCCCCCCCCCCAATAGCTAGCAATCCAAAACAGTCCTGTGGAGCCTGAGCGGTGGGTGTTGCCTTCTGACACACTTCCGGTGATGTCAGGGGGTGTGGCATATGCAAACAAGTTATGCTAATGGGTTATGCTAATGTAGGGTTGCCAAGTGTACCTACCCTTTGCAGCGGGGGATCCTTGCTGGGCTCTGGGAGCTCGCGAAGGATGCGCGCGCGTGCCGGCAGCTCGTCACAGGAAGTGACGTGCTACATCACTCACGTTGGGGGCATGGCCCAGATCATTGGGGGGGAAACCATATGGTTTCCCCCCCCGACGATCTGGGCCACGGCCCCAACGTGCGTGATGTGGACGCGTCCTCTGGTGATGCAGCTTCGGGGGCGGAGTTCCCCCTGGGGCCCATTTCACCGCGGCGGAAATCGGGCCTCCAAAGCGGGGGTTCCCCCGCCCCCCCCGCCCCCACTTGGCAACCCTATGCTAATGAGCTCCTGCACCTCTTTTTCTACGAAATGACCCCTGGTCACACCTGTAAGTTGGCAACCCCAAGCAAAACCTGAATGGTTAGAGAAGGAAAAAGAGGACTCACAGCTCAGTGATCATAGCAAAGGAAGATATCCATGCCACGAGGAGCTGCAATTATTACTTTACTGCTATGCACTTTATAAGTATGTACTTTATACACACATTTTAAAAAGTTTTGGTTTCACCTCATTTTGGGCTGTGTTTTTATACTCCTCCGTTTCGATTCATTAGCTGCCTGGGCGGCTCTGATTAGCTGAAAGGCGAGATATAAATCTTGTGAATGAATGCACACAGGTCTGTGCTTCTTTTTAGTTCTTTGCATGTTGGCCACGGCAAATCTTTTTTTCCTAACATTCCAAATGCATTGGTTATTGAATGTCCCGTTTTGCCGACTGTACCGACTCACTCTGTGTAATTCGCTTTCAGTCCCTGCGAAGAAGGCAGACAACAGATAAGGCAAAAAAACAAACAATACATTTAACCAGGGCTCTTTTTGTAGAAAAAGCCCAGCAGGAACTCATTAGCATAATAGGCCACACCCAACAGCAAGAACTCATTAGCATATTAGGCCACACCCTGACACCAGTGCTCATTAGCCCATTAGGCCGCACCCCCATGTTACCAGAAGTGTGGTCATCCAGCCACACCCACCTTTCCCTTCTTATTCTGTTTACCTTGTTTGTTGTCAAAACCCAGGGCTTTTTTAACTCCTTTCCATGTTAGGCCACACACCCCTAATGTAGCCAATCCTAATGAGTTTCTGCTGTTGGGTGTGGCCTATTATGCTAATGAGTTCCTGCTGGGCGTGGCCAACTCGGGAGCCAGCCGGAACTCTGTTCCTGTGCGTTCCTGCCCAAAAAGAGCCCTGCAAAAAACAAAAAACAAAAACAGAAGGACGCATAAGATGATGCAAAGCTAACATCTCCTGGGTTTGACGTGCAGAACTTGAAGAAGGAGTTTCAAGTCCAGAAAGTGGGCCTGTCAGATTCTGTAGCATCCCTACCTATGACATAAATGTCAAAAAATGGGGGGGGGGCAGTAAATGGAGTGGAAGAAGCTAGGAAGAAGCTCGGGCAATGGGTGAGTGGATGCCCCCAGTTCCAGTCAAGAATTTTCTTGGGAGTTCCTTCCACTCCACATTTTTTTTGTCTTACTTCTAATTTAACAAGGGGGATTTCTAACATGAATTCTGGAACTGGCCAGTAAGTGGTAGTCTGAGCAATTCAACATGGGTGTCAGCATCACTCTGTAAACAAGATGAGGTTATTCAAAGGTGGAATCAGCTGCCTAGAGAGGTGGTTAGCTCCCCTTCACTGACAGCTTTCAAGAAGAGGCCGAATGAATATTTGTCAGAGATGCTTTTGGTTGGTCCTCCATTGGGCAGGGGGTTGGACTAGATGCTCTGTATGGCCCCTTCCAACTCTATGATTCTATGATTCTATTCAACCCCACTCCCAATCTAGAGAATAAATTGGATGGAGGAAACAAGGGGTAAATGAGACCAGCTTTAATGATGAACATAAGACCATAAGAACATAAGAGAAGCCAATGTTGGATCAGGCCAATGGCCCATCTAGTCCAACACTCTATCACACAGTGGCCAAAAATTCCAGGTACCATCAGGAGGTCTAGCAGTGGGGCCAAGACACTAGAGGCCCTCCCACTGTTGCCCCCCCAAGCACCAAGAAGACAGAGCATCGCTTGCCCCAACCTGAGATTTCCTATCTGTACCTTGTGGCTAAAAACCACTGATGGACCTCTGCTCCATATGCTTATCTAATTCCCTCTTGAAGCTGTCCATGCTTGTAGTTGCCACCACCTCTTGTGGCAGTGAATTCCATGTGTTCATCACTCTTTGGGTGAAGAAGGACTTCCTTTTATACGTTCTAGCCCGACTGCTCAGCAATTTCATTGAGTGCCCACGAGTTCTTGTGTATGTAACATTTTGTTTCAACTGGAAATGGGGATTAAGGGGTTAAACCAAAGGCTTCATGGGTTCTGTGGGAGAATTTAAGGAGAAAGAGAGAAATATAGCACCCTGTAGATGTTTTGGCACGGAGTTCCAGATGGAATGGACTACAAAGGAGAATGGAGAAATCCATTTTTTTGAAAGCAAGAGACAAGAACCGGAGGAGTGAAAATTGTGGGCAGGGTTACAAGGTCAGCTGATGGGGTCATATGACAGAGAACCTTAAAAGGAAGGACAAAGAATTACAGGACTGGGATGTTTTCAAGGAGACACATTTTGTTTCCGGTTACATTGTATCATGGGATTTGTAGTCTGGTATACGTAAGGACTCCTACACTCTTGCATATGAATGCTTCAATTATGAGAAAGAGGATGGCTTATGCCAAGTGGATTCGTTCTCTAAATCTATCATAAACATTTCTGATCTCCTCAGTCCTCAGTTCTTCCCAATCCTATCACTGTTGAGTATCCGGAAACAAAGGAATTAGTTTGGGTTATACATTTAGCAATCTCTGATCCATGGGGCATGTAGACAAGAGAGGAGTCATGGCCCAGTGACAGAGCATCTGCCTGGCATGCAGAAGGTCCCAGGTTCAATCCCCGGCATCTCCAGGTAAAAGAACAATGCTGTAGGTAATGTGGAAGACCTCCACCTGAGACCTTAGAGAGCCACTGAGACAAGACTGACCTTGATGGAGAAAAGGTCTGATTCAGTAAAGGCCAGCTCCATGTGTTCCAGTGCGAGGTCCAAGGATGTTGGCTCAACAGAGATGCCGACTTTGTCCTTCTCGACCTGCCGCTTCAGGCCCCTCTGCGTTCTTGAGAACTCAAAAAATCCCACATGACAAGAGAGCGTATTTGTCACTTAGAAGTTAATAAAATGGTAATAATGAAAAGCCCACTCGACTCACTGGGACAAGAATCTTCACCGCAGTGTCCATGAAGCCAACCATTCATCACTGTCAAGGTTCCCTGCAGCCCAAAACCAATTCCAAAACTGAATGAAGAGAAGGCCTAGTTCTACCTATGGAGCGTAATCTTCCTGTCATTTCAAATACACATCCCGTCCCCTTCGATGATGAATGGGATGCTGTTCGTACTTCCTTGGAGATGGAGGGCTGCATGCAGGATTCCCTACTCCACATGGGGTAGTTCTCTACTTTTGAAGACGCTGTGGTAGCTAGAATGCTGGACCACCAAGCCTTTTCCAACCATATATTTTCATGCAAAGCAAGACTTTGCCCTGACTTGGATAATCCAAACCAATTCCTTTGTAGCCTGACCTTGACTGATCTCAGAAGCTAAGCAGGGTCAGCTCTGGTTAATACTTGGATGAGAAGCCACCAAGCAAGTCCAGGGTTGCTGTGCAGAGGCAGACCATAAGAACATAAGAACATAAGAGATGCCAATGTTAGATCAGGCCAAAGGCCCATCCAGTCCAACACTCTGTATCACACAGTGGCCAGAAATACCAGGTGCCATCAGGAGGTCCACCAGTGGGGCCAGGACATTAGAAGCCCTCTCACTGTTGACCCCCCCAAGCACCAAGGAGACAGAGCATCCCTTGCCCCTATCTATACCTTGTGGCTAATAGCCACTGATGGACCTCTGCTCCATATGCTTATCTAATTCTCTCTTGAAGCTGTCCATGCTTGTAGCCGCCACCACTTCTTGTGGCAGTGAATTCCCTGTGTTAATCACTCTTTGGGTGAAGAAGGACTTCCTTTTATCCGTTCTAACCTGACCGTTCAGCAATTTCATGGAGTGCCCACGAGTTCTTGTATTGTGAGAAAGGGAGAAAAGTACCTCTTTCTCTACCTGCTCTTTCCCATGCATAATCTTATAAACTTCAATCATGTCACCCCTCAGTCGTCTTTTCTCCAAGCTAAAGAGCCCTAAGCGCCTTAACCTTTCCTCATAGGGAAAGTGTTCCAACCCTTTTATCATTCGAGTTGCCCTTTTCTGCACTTTTCCCAAAGCTGTAATATCCTTTTTAAGGTGTGGTGACCAGAACTGCACACAGTATTCCAAATGAGGTCGCACCATTGATTTATATAGGGGCATTATGATATTGGCTGATCTGTTTTCAATACCCTTCCTAATAATCCCCAGCATAGCATTGGCCTTCTTTATTGCAGTCACACACTGTCTCGACATTTTCAGTGAGTTATCTACTACGACTCCAAGATGTCTCTCTTGATCAGTCTCTGCCAGTTCACACCCCATCAACGTGTATTTATATTTAGGATTTTTGGCTCATCGAACCACGCAAGCCCCCTCACCATGAAGGATCTTTTTTTGGGGGGGGGACCCTATGGTGCTGGAGAAGACTCTTGAGAGTCCCTTGGACTGCAAGGAAATCATATCAGTCAATCCTAAAAGAAATCAACCCTGACTGTTCCCTGGAAGGCCAGATAATGAAATTGAAGCTCAAATACTTTGGCCACCAAATGAGAAGGGAGCACTCACTCGAGAAGACCCTGATGCTGGGAAAGATTGAAGGAAAAGGAAGGGGATGGTAAAGGATGAGATGGTTAAAGTAAAGGTAAAGGTTCTCTTGCTCGAAAGCCAGTCGAATCCGACTCTAGGGTTGCGGAGCTCATCTCCGTTTCAAAGCCGAAGAGCCAGCGCTGTCCGAAGACGTTTCCGTGGTCATGTGGCCGGCATGACTAAACACCAAGGCGCACGGAACGCTGTTACCTTCCCACCAAAGTGGTACCTATTTATCTACTTGCAATTTCTTGCTTTCGAACTGCTAGGTTGGCAGGAGATGAGATGGTTAGATAGTGTTATAAATGCAACAAACATGAAATTAAGCAAACTCCAGAGCACAATGGAAGACGGGAGGGCCTGGCGTGATGTGGTCAGTAATATACTCAGGCCCAACCGTGCGTGAGGCAAGGGCTCCATGTCGTCATCAGAAGCCGTCGAGCTTTACTTCCAAGGACAATGGACTCTGCGGATCCTAGACCGCACCAATAGGGGGGCTAGGCTCTGGGCCGAGAGCCTATGGAACTCTCGGCCACTGTAAATAGCCAATACATGGAGTAGGGTGTGTTTGGGATGTGGGTTTCTGTGCACATATAAGCCGGCCTGCGAGCCAAGCAAGTTGTCTTGTTCTGAACCTCAAATAAAGTCTTAGAGCTGAATCACTACATTAGTCTACGGACGTTTCAAGTCCATGGGGTCGTGAAGAGTCGGACTCAACTGTGGGACTGAACAACAACATCAACATACCCCACTGATGTCCCTCCTGTCCCCAAACCTTGTCCTCCTCAGGCTCCCCCCTCCAGGTCTCCAGGTACTCCCAAACCTGGAGCTGGCAACCCTGCACCCAGCGGTCTGCAAGAGACCAGAGTGTGGGATTAGAGATGAGATTGCTTTGCCACTGGAGGGTCCAATCCCCTGCTCCTCTCCCTCTCTGAATGCGGGAGAAGGACTCCGTTTCATTCCACTCAAGGCGGTGCGTTCTGCAGAATCCCTTTCACCATGTAAAATCCATCAAAGCCTCCTTATTAATCCTTCCAAACACAGGCACTTACTCCAGGCCTAATCCTCCGCCGCTATTGTATCTCCCTACTGCTGGCTCCCTTCATCTGCTTAACAAATTCTCTCCTTTTCAATAGAACACCCAAAGCTGAACATGCCGGGCATTAAAGTGAAACCTTCTCTTTATGGCTGCGCTGCCTTCCTCTCCGGTTGCCCTATTTCCTCAGTTTTTCAGGCATAAAGGAGAAGAGTTTGGAGATCGGCGGAAAGCTATAAAGGGATGCTGACGGTGCCTCCTTCCAAAGGTGTGTGGGGCTGGCGGTATAACCGGATCTAACATTTCCATGTAAAAGTTTTCATATAGCGGGACGAGGAAATACTTCTGTTAACGTAAGAACATAAGAACATAAGAGATGCCAATGTTGGATCAGGCCAAGGGTCCATCCAGTCCAACACTCTATCACACAGTGGCCAGAAATACCAGGTGCCATCAGGAGGTCCACCAGTTGGGCCAGGACATTAGAAGCCCTCCCACTGTTGACCCCCCTCCCCAAGCACCAAGATGACAGAGCATCATTTGCCCCAGAGTCCCTATCTATACCTTGTGGCTAATAGCCACTGATCTGTTCTTGGGTGTATCAAGTTATACATGGTATGATGGGAAGAAACTGGGCACCAGTTTGGCGTAGTGGTTAAGTGCGCGGACTCTAATCCGGGAGAACCGGGCTTGATTCCCCACTCCTCCACTTGTACCTGCTGTGCAATTTCTTCTCTTCTCTTCCTCCCCTTTCCTCAAATACAAGGATCTGGGGACACCCAGTGAAGCTGATGGGCCATAGGTTCAGGACAGACAAAAAGAAGTACTGATACTAGGGTTGCCAGCTCTGGGTTGGGACATTCCTGCAGATTTGGGGGGATGCAGGGTTGAGAGAGGGGAGGAACCTCTGCAGGGTATAATGACATAGACGCCGCCCTCCAAGGCAGCCATTTTCTCCAGGAGATGGATTGATACAGTCTGGAGAGCAGTTGTTATTCTGGGAGATCTCGAGGCCCCACCTGGAGGTTGGCAACCATGACTGATACACACACAGGGCCAGCCAGGGGAATTTGTCTTGGCCTCAAGAACAACAGGTCGCCCAAAGGAATTACACGTGATCTCCAAGCGACAGGGAGCAGCTCCCCTGGAGAAAACGACTGCTTTGGACAGTGGACTCAGTGGCACTCTACCCCACTGAGGTCCCTGTCCTCCCCAGGCTCAGTGCCCAAATCGCCAGGAATTCCCCAACCTGGCATTGGCGACCCTACCTCAAATTCAGGGACGGGTTTAAATTCATATTAGATCTCACTATTTCTACTGCCTTATTTTGCTTCCACGGGTTACGATTTTAAAAACTGTACTTTGGCTAGGGATCTTAGAAACTAGATCTCTCTGGGTCCTTCTGAGGAGGCCTGGATACAGGTCATGTGACCTTGGACCACTCTCAGACTCTCATCCTAACCTACCTCACAGGGTTGTGGTGAGGATAAAATGGAGAAGAAGAAGAGGAAGAGGAAGAGATTGGATTTATACCCCATGGCCCTTCACTTCTCAGAGCGGCTCACAAGCTCCTTTCCCTTCCCCTCCCCACAACACCCTGTGAGGTAGGTGGGACTGAGAGAGCTCTGACAGAAACGGCTCTTTTTCCAGAACAGCTGTGCCAGAACTATGGCTTGCCCAAGGTCATCCAGCAGGTGCAAGTGGAGGAGTGGGGAATCAAACCCGGTTCTCCCAGATTAGAGGGGGTGTGTGGCATATGCAAATGAGTTATGCTAATGAGTTATGCTAATGAGCTCCTGCACCTCTTTTTCTACAAAATGACCCCTGAGAAGCAGGAAATGTCAAGCCACCTCTGAACATTTCTTGCCTTGGAAAGCCTATGGGGTCTCCATGAGTCATCGGTGGCTTGAGGTCACTTTCCACCCACCATCGCCAGTGCTCCCTCTAAGCCATGGAGTCTTGTGAGCAAAAATTCTACTTTGTGAGCTACTGGCATTAAAGTTGTGAGCGAGTGATTTGGCTACTGCATAAACTAGTTTGCTCTGGAGCCATCCTTAAGAACATAAGAACATAAGAGAAGCCAGTGCTGGATCAGGCCAATGGCCCCTCCAGTCCAACACTCTGTCAAACAGTGGCCAAAAATACCAGGTGCTATCAGGAGGTCCAGCAGTGGGGCCAGGACACTAGAAGCCCTCCCACTGTTGACCCCCTCCCCCCAAGCACCAAGAATACAGTGCATCACTTGCCGCAGACTGAGAGTTCCCATCTATATCTTGTGGCTAATAGCCACTGATGGACTTCTGCTCCATATGCTTATCCAATTCCCTCTTGAAGCCGTCCATGCTTGTAGCTGCCACCACCTGCTGTGGCAGTGAATTCCCTGTGTTAATCGCTCTTTGGGTGAAGAAGGACTTCCTTTTATCTGTTCTAACCCAACAAATCCTTCCTGAGCTAAGACAAAAATGTGTGAGCCGGAGGCTAAAATACTGTGAGCTAGCTCACACTAACTCAGCTTAGAGGGAACACGGTTCATCGCTTAGATTGGTGAATTTCCAGCTACTCATCTCCAGGGACAATTGGCCACCGACCAGGAATGTTCGGGGCACATCCAGAGTGTTTACTGCAAGGCGGAACCAGGGAGGGTAACGGCGGAGCTTTCTCATCCCTGCCAGTCACTGACATCACGCTCACTGACAATGCGGTAACCTGACATGTTAATGGTCCCACATCTATCGACCATACAAATTGGCCCTCGGGTTCCCGGTGACATTAAAGGATGGCTTCCCAAGGCACCTGTGTCAGGTGAGACAAAATGCACCGGGTTCTGAACAAATTAAAATTGATCTTGGCTTGTTTGTTTTTATCTGCTGTGGATTCTATCTCGGCCGGAGAAAGGGATCGGCGGGACCGGGGTGGCCGTAAGGACACAGAATCTCATTAAGAGCATCGGCAGAGGGGTTGGTTTCGAGGCCTCGGCCCGTCACTGCTGAGGAGACCCCATCCATCATCTTGGGCCAGGCGGGCTGCTTGAGACTCAAGGAGCATCAGACTGAGAAGGGGAGGAGGCCCCTGAATCGCGCTCCCAGCCCTTTTCAGTGTAATTAGAATAGTGATGTTCTCCGTGTGGAGCTGGGCTCGAGGATGAAAGCCCTCCAAGGACTTCTTATCAAACTTACATTATTTAAAGATATATACATATAACCTTTCCTCCCATGTCCTTCTAGTCTGCTGCCTTCTATCTTTCTGTCTGTCTGTCTGTCTGTCTGTCTATCAATCATCTATCTATCATCTATCTAATCTAATTTTCTATCTATCATGAACACAAATGAAGCTGCCTTAGACTGAATCAGACTACTGGTCCATGAAGGTAAGTATTGCATGCTCAGACTGGCAGCAGCTCTCCAGGGTCTCAGGCAGAGAGAAGTCTTTCCCATCACCTATCACATGATCCTCTCAACTAAGGATGCCAGCCATTGAACTCGGGACCTTCTGCATGCCAAGCAGAGGCTCTACCACTGAGCCAGAGTCTACCCTCATATCTATCTATCTATCTATCTGTCTGTCTGTCTGTCTGTCTGTCTGGATGACCTTGGGCAAGCCATAGTTCTGTCAGAGCTGTTCTCTCAAGGACAGTTCTCTCAGAGCGCTCTCAGCCCCACCTCCCTCACAGGGTGTCTTTTGTGGGGAGGGGGAGGGTGGGGTATAAATCCAATCTCTTCTTCTTCTTCTTCTCTAGCTATTTCTCTGTCTGTCTATTGAGTTGTCTGTCTGTCTATCAACCTGTCAGCTTGCCTATCTTTCTCTTTGTCTCATCATCATCAGTCATTATCATCGTCAATCATTGTCTGTCTGTCTATCTCTGTCTGTCTATCTATCCATCCATCCATCCATCCATCCATCCAGGGGTCATTTTGTAGAAAAAGAGGTGCAGGAACTCATTAGCATAACTTATTTGCATATGCCACACCCCTTGACATCACCGGAAGTGTGTCAGAAGGCAACACCCACCGCTCAGGCTCCACTGGACTGTTTTGGATTGCTAGCTATTGGGGGGGAGAATGCGCAGATCTGCCCTCACAGAGGAGGGAGAGCTTGTACCTGAAGGCAGGCCGGGGGGGGGGGGGCGCGGCAC
>NW_015165839.1:794053-822602 GCF_001447785.1 Gekko japonicus | reverse complement strand
ATCTATCTATCTATCTATCTATCTATCTATCTATCTATCATCTATCTATCTATCTATCTATCTATCATCTATCTATCATCTATCTATCATCTATCAATCTATTCATCTTAATCATAACTCTCCTTCAAGAAGGCTGGGCATTGTAGATGGGTTTCCCAACATTTTGTCCTGCCCAGGTAGGATAGTCTGAAAGAAAGTGACTGGTTCATCATCTCCCAATGATAATAATGGTTGAGTGGGGATCTGAACTACCTTGTACTAGTCTAGCCAACTGACCACTTCACCCACATTGCCTTTAGACCCCAGAATGACTCCCCCTGCCATAATCTATGGTTTCCCTTACCAAGATTCCCCTAAGGCATTGGAGACATGAGCTACTTTCCTTTTACGAGAGAAAGGAATTTTCTTTTCAGTACACCTCTGATTCATGGGCCTGACTCTAGTCACACCCATCAAGAAGGAAACATGCATGAATCTGCCGTAAACTGAGTCTACCCTGACCCACAGTGGATCTCCAGGATCTCAGGAGAAGTTCTTTCACACCACCTACGACCTAATCCTTCTTTGCTGGAGATGCCAGGGATTGAACCTGGGACCTTCTGATTGCAAAACAGATGCTCTACCACTGAGGCACAGTGCCTCCCTAAGGAGACAACCATTTTTTCCCCATTATCTCGAATCTTTCCATCCCCTTCATCTGGGATTCCTGTCACAAAGGCTATCCAGTTAAAGAATGACAGGAAATGTCATCTCACTCACATTGAGGGAGGACTGAGAGGAAACTAATGGTATGCGTCACCACTAGGCACTTGGGTCTTCGGATGCTGCTGCACTGGATGAGTCTTTTCCCTTAAGGACTCTTTCTGCCACGTGCCAGTCTCCAAACGATGCTGTCAGTAATTTTGAGGGAGAAGGGGACTGTGAGGATGTTAAGTCATCAGGAGTCTACCTCAGGGAACTCCCAGACCTGAGTGGAGTTTCAGTCCAAAGAAAGCAGTCCAACCTACCCAAAAGACAAGCCCTGACTTTGCCCCTGCGCTGGTCACTGAGTCATCTCAAGAGGCACCAGCGTCGAAAGCTCTACCGTCTCTCCAGCTATCCTATGTATTTTAAAATATTTATAGCCAACCTTTCCTGGTGCTTAAGAGAAGCTGACCTCATTGCTGAAAGCAGTACAAAAATTCACTTGAGAGCCATGTACACAGTGACACGGTGCAAAATCAGAAACAGGGTACAGACAAGTCATCCTTTCCAGGAAGCCTACCCACTGCCAGGCAAAGCCCTTCACAAAAAAGATGGCTCACGAATACACATCAGAAGGTGAGGAAGGAGGAACTTACTCATACCTCCAAGGGAGGCCAAACTGTGAGGAGGAGAAGAAGAAGAAGAAGAAGAAGAAGAAGAAGAAGAAGAAGAAGAAGAAGAAGAAGAAGAAGAAGAAGAAGAAGAAGAAGAAGAAGAAGAAGAAGAAGAAGAGAAGAGAAGAAGAGATTGGATTGATACCCCGCCCTTCACTACCCAAAGGTGTCTCAGAGCAGCTTACAAACTCCTTTCCCTTCCCCACAACAGACACCCCGTGAGGTAGGCGGGCCTGAGAGAGCTGTGACAGAAACTGCTCTTTTTCCAGAACAGCTGTGCCAGAACTATGGCTTGCCCAAGGTCATCCAGCAGGTGCAAGTGGAGGAGTGGGGAATCAAACCCGGTTCTCCCAGATTAGAGAAGAAGAAGAGGAAGAGATTGGATACATACCCCGCCCTTCACTATCAGAAGGAGTCACAGAGCGGCTTACAAACTCCTTCCCCTTCCCCTCCCCACAACAGACACCCTGTGAGGTAGGCGGGACTGAGAGAGCTCTTGACAGAAACTGCTATTTTTCAAGAACAGCTCTGACAGAACTATGGCTTGCCCAAGGTCATCCAGCCAGGTGCGAGTGGAGGAGTGGGGAATCAAACCTGGTTCTCCCAGATTAGAGATTTGATTACACCAAACAGGCTCTACACCCCTTGAAAAAAACTTTGTTGGTCTTAAAGGTGCCACTGGACTCAAACTTTGTTCATGATCTGGAAAGACAGATGAGGGAAAGACAGAAGCCAGCGCGCATGTGCACATTAACAACTTTTTTAAAAGAAGAGATTGGATTTATACCCCGCCCTTCACTACCCGAAGGAGTCTCAGAGCAGCTTACAAACTCCTTTCCCTTCCTCTCCCCACAACAGACGCCCTGTGAGGTAGGTGGGGCTGAGAGAGCTCTGACAGAAACTGCTCTTTTTCAAGAACAGCTCTTATCAGAACTATGGCTTGCCCAAGGTCATCCAGCAGGTTCAAGTGGAGGAGTGGGGAATCAAACCCGGTTCTCCCAGATTAGAGTCCGCGCACTTAACCACTACCCCAAACATTTAGGAGGTTCTACCTCTTGTGGCTGATTTCTAGCTTCTTGGTAGGAACAAATGTGCAGTAGAACACTTGAATCAGGTGAATGATGATTTAGCTAAACCAGATCTGCAGTGCTAGATGATTTTTTTTTAAAAAAAATATACTTTGAATGAATGATCAATGCACCACTGAGTTTCAACTGTCTCATGGTGACCCCACTGTGGGTTGTTCGAGGCAAGAGATGAGCAGAGGTTTGTTTGCCCTTGCCTGCCTCTGCATAGCAGCCTTGGTCTTCCTTGGTGGTCTCCCATCCAAGTACCAGCCACAGCCAACCCTGCTCTGCTTCCCAGCTCTGACAAGCTCACGCTAAATTTGGATATTCAGGCTGCTCAAAAAACAAAACAAAACTGTACAGAACCTGTGTAGTGTAGTGGTTAGTGTTGAATCAAGACACCTGGGTTCAAATCCTCATTCGGTCATGAAGCTTGCTGGGGGAACTTGGAGCAGTACATGCCTCAGCTTAATATACCCTATGTGGTTGTTGTGAGAATAAAATGGGGAGAGGAGAGCACATGTGACACGCTGAACTGCTTCGAGGGACAGGATAAAAAAAAAAGTGGAATATATCTGGAGACCACCAAAAACAGCGCAGTACAACATTCTAATTCAAATCCCTACCCTGTTAAATCCCTGCTAGCTCAAGGTAAACAGAGGAAGGGCCTGGGTTGCATTGCTTAGGCTGCGGTCACACGGAACATTAGCCATGCTAGAGAGATGGAAGTCAGGCGGAGTTTCCGGGCGCGATCTCACCGGCACATCTGGGAAGCGTAGCGCTTCCGTGGCTCAACCGAGGCTTCCCGCTGAAACCGCGCTGCAAAAAACTAGTACCTCGGAGGTACTAGTTTCCGGAAACTGCGGGGCAAGGGCGGGCGTCTGATCGCATTTCCGGTGGCATCCAGCGCCCGCCCATGTCCCCTTGCAAACAAGGGTTTTTTTTCCAAGGCTCCGTGGATGCGCACAAGCACCCAACGGAGCATGCACATTTTTGGTGTACACGACAAAAAAACCCACCCATTTGCCGCACCGCGTGCTTCTTTGTTGCGCGCAGGATCGTCCTGTGATCAGCACCTCTCCCTTCCCACGGAACCTCCAGGGGGCCTCCACGGAACCTCCAGGGGAGGTCTGATCGAGTAACTACGCGTTAGTTTGCCCCGGGGCTAACAGTCACGCTTCCCCCCGCATTTTCCTGCCCGTGTGACCACAGCCAGAGTTAGATTTTCAGTTCAGCTAAGATCCTATCAAAGCAACATCTGCCTTCCCTTGGAGCTCTCCCTGGTGCTGAAGAATGCAATCTCTCCCTGGTATCTGTATCCAGTCACTTCAAACTGATTTTCCCTATAGCCTGATTGCTGAGTAATTTTGGAGAGTCCTATTCAAATCTTTCGCAGCACCCCATCATTTCTTAGCCCAACTGGTTCTGGACATTTGGGGTGGGGGAAGAAGGGATAAATCCCAGTTTTCTTAGCTATGGGGAAACAGATCTCCAGCAGCTTAGCACTGGTTGACCATTTTGTTAAGCCTCAAAAAGTGCCAAATATTTCCCCAGGTTATTCATTTATCTGGCCTCTCCCCAGTGTTTGATATCCTGCCCTGCAAATACCACTGACTCATCTTGATAGATGTGTCCTCATTTTTTAAAGTAAACTTCCTTTGGGAAAGGTTTCATTTGCTCCCTAAATTTACTTTGATCTCTCCTCGGAATGTTTAATCTCATATCATTGTATTACGGGCTTGTAATCCTGTTTTACATCCCGCTATCTTTCTCCAAATTTTGTATAAATTTGCTATTCAACATGACATTTACACAGCACTAAGGCAGCGCCGGCGTATTTGCAAGAGAAGGAGCTACAGTAGAAAATCAACATGCACACACACACAAAAAAGGAAAAAATGCTGCTATCGGGCAAAGAGGCCTGCCACGGCTTTGTTTGATTTTTAAGACTATTTGGAGAGAAATAATGCTTTTAAAATGTGTGTATGTGTGCGCACATGCATATTATGAATGTTCTTATAAGCAATCAGGACGCCCTCCCAAGAGAGTGCAAATATGTTTATTTTGCTTTGGATGATTTGAGAAGAAAAAGAAAGGAGAAAATGCACACATTATCAAACAGCTTAAATGAAAGCAACAAATACAGGCCCACCCTTATTGACTAAGGGAGAGGTGGTACTCTCAGTGTTAGAGCACATGTTTTGCATACACTAGTTCCCTGGTTCTCATCCCCAGTATTTGCAGGTAAAGGCCTTATGGTAGTAGGTAGATATGGGAGACATAAGAACATAAGAGATGCCAGTTGTTAGATCAGGCCAAAGGCCCATCCAGTCCAACACTCTGTATCACACAGTGGCCAGAAATACCAGTGCCATCAGGAGGTCCAGCAGTGGGGCCAGGACATTAGAAGCCCTCCCACTGTTGACCCCCCCAAGCACCAAGAATGCAGAGCATCACTTGCCGCAGAGTTCCTGTCTATACCTTGAGGCTAATAGCCACCAATGGACCTCTGCTCCATATGCTTATCTAATTCCCTCTTGAAGCCGTCCATGCTTGTAGCCGCCACCACCTCCTGTGGCAGGGAATTCCAAGTGTGAATCACACTTTGGGTGAAGAAGGACTTCCTTTTATCCGTTCTAACCCGATCGCTCAGCAATTTCATGGAGTGCCGCACGAGTTCTTGTATTGTGAGAAAGGGAGAAAAGTACCTCTTTCTCTACCTGCTCTTTCCCATGCATAATCTTAGACATGGGAGGAAGGGGCGTGGCTCAGTGACAGAGCATCTACTTGGCATGCAGAAGGTCCCAGGTTCAATCCCTGGCATCTCCAGTTCAAAGGGCCAGGCAGCAGGTGATGGGGAAGCCATGATAAGGGAGGACATGATAGAGGTTTATAAAATTATGCCTGGGAAGGAGAGAGTTGACAAAGAGAATGTTTTTCCCCCTCTTCCAAAAGACTAGAACTCGAGGGTATCCAATGAAGCTGATGGGCAGTAGGTTCATGATGCACAAAAGGAAAGACTACTTGACATAGAGAGTGATTAAAAGGTGGAATTCACTGCCAGAGGATGTAGTGATGGCCGTAGGAATAAACAGCTCTCAGAGGGGATTAGATAGAATCATGAAGGATACGTGTATCCATGCCTACTAGCCGTGGTGACTGAAAGGAACCTCCACATTCAGAGGCACTCATCCTCTGAATCCCAGAGCCAGGAGCAGTGTTCCCTCTAAGCTGAGTTAGTGTGAGCTAGCTCACAGTTTTTTTAGCATCCAGCTCACAGAGGAAGGATGGCTCCAGAGTAAACTCATTTATGCAGCAGCCAAATCGCTCGCTCACAACTTTAATGCCAGTAGCTCACAAAGTAGAATTTTTGCTCACAAGACTCCACAGCTTAGAGGCAACATTGGCCAGGAGGCAACATCAGGGGAGGGTCCTCCAGAGGAACTAGTTGGCCACTGTGTGAGACAGGATGCTGGACTAGATGGACCACTGGTCTGATCCAGCAGGGCTCTTCTTAAATTCATATCAGGGGAAGGCCTTGGCCTCTCTGCCCTGTTGTTGGCCCTCCAGAAGAACTGGTTGCACACTGTGCAAGACAGGATGTTGATGGACCACTGGTCTGATCCAGCGGAGCTCTTTTGATATCCTTATGTTCTTATGTTCTCTTCCTGAGACCTTGGAGAGCTGCTGCCAGTCTGGGTAGACAACACTGACTTTGATGGACCAGTAGTCTGATCAGAGGTAGATTCGGGGGGGAACGCGGGGGATCGCAGTTCCCCCAGGTGAGGTGCGGGGGGTGGGGCACATGACAAAGCCCCGCCCCCTGCTTCCAGCCGCCCCACTTCCGACCCTCATTTAGCCAGGAGGAGGCAGGAAAAGAGGGAGGGTAAGTTGCTTCCTCCCCGCCTCTCCCCACCCCTGCCTGCCTGGGGCCAGGGAGGGCCTTGGTGGGGCTTCCTCGCACTCCCGCCGGCCTTGCAGGTCCACTGCTGGGCCCCTGATGTCAGGGGGTGTGGCATATGCTAATAAGTTATGCTAATGAGTTCCCCTAGCTCTTTTTCTACGAAACGACCCCTGAGTCTGATCTAGTTTCTTCTGGGAGCTGGGCTATGAAAAACACCAGGCTTGAGTCCCTGAAGAGCAGCTGCCGACAGTTCTGGAAGAATGATCAAGAAGTAGCACATTATCATCCTACATCCCTGACACATTTCATTAGCATGTAAAGATGTGCTCCACACTGCCCAGCACACAGAAACAGCAGTGTCTCCACTTCTTGCTTTCTTAGTGCTACTTCCTTTGGGGTCTAGAAAGCCACCGGCCAGAGGCTGCACCCAAGGGAGGCACCAGAAGCTCTTAGCTTTCCAGGAATGGACTGGTACATTTTGGCACAAATGCCAAAGCAGTGAGCGTGCTGGGGGTGGGAAGGTGGGGCGTCACAGTGCTCCTGTGAGACGTCCTGTACATTGTGCCCTTCACAGATGGAAAGGAGTGATCATAGTCACCGTTAAGGACTTCGGGCTTGAGCCAGGAATGTCATGCAATCTGAAGGCGAGTTGGGGCGTAGCTCAGAGAATCACTCAGACTGGGAATATTAAAACTTCAGAGTTCCCTTTAGATTGCGATTTCTGAGAACAGGTCTGGCACAACTGTGATTTGCAGCTAGGGTTGCCAGGTCTGGGTTGGAAAATACCCGGAGACCTTAGGGGTGGAGCCAGGAGAGGGTGGGGTTTGGGGAGGGGAGGGGCCTCAACATGTTACAATGCCATAGAGTCCACCCTTCAAAGCAGCCATTTTCTCCAGGGGAGCTGATTTCTGTCAGCTGGAGATCAGTTGTAAAAGCGGGAGATCTCCAGGCCCCACCTGGAGGCTGGCAACCCTATTTGCAGCTGATACGGAGCATTGGGACTGGCCCAGAATTAAACCTGAAATTGTACAACAGGCTCCGCTCCAGATCCTCCTTTCTCCCCCCCCCCTGCAATTTCTCCTACAAATGCATGCAAAACGATTCCCTTCCTCTGTGCATCTGATGAAGTGAGCTCTCACAAAACGCATGCTGGAATAAATGGAACTAGTAGCGTTGCCAGCTCTGGGTTGGGAAATACCAGGAGATTTTGGAGGTGGAGCCAGGGGAGGGCGGGGCTTAGGGAAGGGAGGGACTTCTGCAGGGTGTAATGTTATAGAGTCCACCTTCCAAAGCAGCCATTTTCTCCAGTGGAACCGAACTTGTGGTCTGGAGGTCAATTGTAATAGCAAGAGATCTCCTGGTGCCACCTGGCAATTCTTCCTCTTTTTCTTCTTGTTCAGTCGCACACTCGACTACGACTCTTCGCGACCCCATGGACCACATCACACCAGGCCCTCCTGACTTCCGTCGTGTTCCGGAGTTTGCTTGCTTTCATGTTCGTTGCATCAATAACGCTGCCTAACCATCTCACCCTTTGCCCCCCCTTCTTTGACCTTCCATCTTTCCCAGCACCAGGGTCTTCTTCAGTGAGTGCTCCCTTCTCATTTGGTGGCCAAAGTATTGGAGCTTCAGTTTCATTATCTGGCCTTCCAGGGAACAGTCAGGGTTGATTTCCTTTAGGATTGACTGGTTTGATCTCCTTGCAGTCCAAGGGACTCTCAAGAGTCTTCTCCAGCACCATAATTCGAAAGCATCTATTCTTCAGCGCTCAGCCTTCCTCATGGTCCAACTCTCACAGCCATACATTACTACTGGAAATACCATTGCTTCAGGGCTTTTTTTGTAGAAAAAGCCCAGCAGGAACTCATTAGCATAATTGGCCACACCCAACAGCAGAAACATATTATCTTATTAGGCCACACCCCTGACAGCACAGGTCATTAGCATATGAGGTCACACCCCTGTGTTACCAGAAGTGTGGTCATCCAGCCACACCCACCTTTTGCTTGTTATTCTGTTTATCTTGTTTGTTGTCAAAACCCAGGGCTTTTTTTGTAGCAGGAACTCCTTTGCATGTTAGGCCACACACCCCTAATGTAGCCAATCCGAATGAGTTCCTGCTGTTGGATGTGGCCTATTATGCTAATGAGTTCCTGCTGGGCGTGGCCAACTCAGGAGCCAGCCAGAACTCCGTTCCTGTGTGTTCCTGCCCAAAAATAGCCCTGCATTGCTTTGAATATACGGACTTTTGTTGCCAGGGTGACGTCTCTACTTTTTGTTATGCTGTCTCAGTTTGTCATCGCTTTCCTCCCAAGGAGCAGGCGTCTTTTAATTTCATAGCTGCAGTCACTGTCTGCAGTGATCTTAGATCCCAGGAACATGAATTCTGTCACTTCCCCTTCTATTTGCCAAGGAGAGATGGGTCCAGATGCCATGATCTTAGGGCGGGGTTTTTTTTTTGATGTTGAGTTTCAAGCCAACTTTTGCACTCTCCTCTTTCACCCTCAGCAAGAGGGTGCAAGTATTTAAGGTGCCATCAGACTTCTGTTTTATTTTGCTAGGACAGACTCATGCAGCTGCCACTCTGTAATCAGGACTGGTAAAAGCCCACGGCCCTGTGCTTTTGCCGGTTAACAAAGTAGCTGCTTCAGCTTGCTCCGCTCAGGCTCGTCACATGGGCCACAGCCTTAGATTCGAAACGGCACCTCCAGTAACTGATCTGAAAGCTCCCGGGTTCAAGACCTCATCACAACTTGGCTTGAACATCACCACGTGAACAGGAACCTGGAGAAGGTTTGTGGAGCTCTTGCTGCCACCACATCTCTTCACACATTTCTTCCAGAAATGCTGGACCTCCTGATGGCACCTGGTATTTCTGGCCACTGTGTGACAGAATGTTGGACTGTATGGGCCATTGGCCTGATCCAACAGTGGCTTATGTTCTTATAGAGACACCAGGTGAGTTGGACATCATTCGGTGCCTTCTAAAGGTTGTCCAGTGACAAGAACCTGAAGGCAGAAATCATCCTCAGTTTCAGTTCTGCGTCCCTCCCCACATCCCTCCCCCGACCTCTAATAGATGAGAGGCTAAATGCGTTGAGATGGTGCTGTAATGGGGAGAAAATGCAGCTCCTAATGAACGGATTGTGCAGGCCTGTAAAGATGAGTTATGGCATCTCCTCTTTGAAAACTCCTTTTAGTTTTAAAAATATTGCTCCTTGCAATAGGGGAGGGGGAAGGAACGGTATAGATTTCACGGGCCGGCCCGCGTGCACGCGCCCAACGCAACTGTCGGGGCCGAAATTGCTTCATATATCATTGGCCAACACCGAGCAGATAATGGGAAACAAGTTCTGATCTGGGAGCGATTACGGCTGCTGATTTGGAGCGATGATGGGCAGAGAAGAACGTCCGTAGCTGGGTCCTCTTAAACCTGGTCGACCTTGCGCGGCTGAGATTAATGACAGGTTTGCATTGACCAGCTCAGATGAGGTGTCATCGTGATGGAGAAGTCATCAAAGGAGTCCATCATCTTTATCTCTCACTGTCTTTCAAACTAGATTGTCTCCTTAAAAAAAATAAAAAAATAAAAAACGCGTAGGTATGCGAGCGGGGAAACGCTCAGCCCTGCTGTCGGGACATGAATTGCATCAAAAAATTACCCCTCCCTGTGTTGGAAAAATCTGTGGTCAGATGAGCTATCAAAGCCCAAATGCTGGTCGAAATGAGAAAGAGAGAGGAGGACATGATTGGCTCATTTGTTTTAATGTCAGCTTGTTCTCCTCCACCTAACCCGGTGCGATAGTCAAACATTGGTAATTTCCCACTCTACAGGAGAGCTGGGTTTTGCAAAGGGGGCGGGGGATATGTTTGCTACTTTTATTTTGCTAACAGGAGTGGGGAAAGTCACCCACTCCAAAGTGCATTTTTTTAAAAAAAATTACAAATCTGCTCGGATTAATAACTGGAGAGTGGAAGAGACACATTGGTGTAGTGGTTAAATGTGCGGACTCTAATCTGGGAGAACCGGGTTTGATTCTCCTCTCCTCCACTCGCACCTGCTGATGTGACCTTGGGTCAGTCACAAGCTCTGGCACAGCTTTCTTGAAAAAGAGCAGTTTGTGTCAGAGTTTTCTCAGCCCCACCCACCTCACAGGGTGTCTGTTGTGGGGAGGGGAAGGGAAAGGAGTTTGTAAGCCGCTCTGAGACTCCAAGTGAAGGGCAGGGTATAAATCCAATCTCCTCCTCCTCTTCTTCTTCTTCTTCTTCTTCTTCTTCTTCTTCTTCTTCTTCTTCTTCTTCTTCTTCTTCTTCTTCTTCTTCTTCGGTGCAGTGTTCCCTCTAAGCTGAGTAAGTGTGAGCAAGCTCACAGTTTTTTAGCCTCTGGCTCACACGTTTTTGTCTTAGCTCAGGCAGGATGGCTCCAGAGCAAAGTAATTTATGCGGTAGCCAAAGCACTCACAACTTTAATGCCAGTAGCTCACAAAGTAGAATTTTTACTCACAAGACTCCACAGCTTAGAGGGAACATTGATGGGGGGCGGGTTAGGAGAAGTCTGCTGCAGGCTGGACACTGATTATAACTCACTTTGGATGGTTCGTTCCATTGGGGGGGGGGAAATGCCCCATCTAAAAGGCCAGCATCTTCTTTGATTAATTATCTCTGTGATGGTAGGCAAAACAATTTTCCCCTTTAGAAGTATATTTTTTGGGGGGTGCGCGATAAACCTGCCGATTGAAGGATCTCATTCAGTTAAGTCTGTAAAGGACAGAGCGGAGAAAGAGGAAATACTACTTTATGCAGAGGGTGATTAAAATGTGGAATTCGCTGCCAGAGGATGTAGTGATGGTCACAGGAATAAACAGCTTTAAAAGGGGATTAGAGAGATTTGTGGAGGAGAAGTCTATTGATGGCTGAGGGGAACCTCCACATTCAGAGGCACTAATCCTCTGAATCCCAGAGCCAGGAGGCAACATCAGGGAAAGGTCTCAGACTCTATACCCTGTTGCTGGCCATGCAGAGGAACTGGTTGGCCACTGTATAATGAGACAGGATGGTGGACTAGATGGACTGTTGGTCTGATCCAGCAGGGCTCTTCTGATGTTCTTATGTTCAGTTGCATCAAAGCAGGAAAGCTGGAAGAGAATGCAGAAAGCAGAAGAGAAAGGCTGTTTGACTGCTTTCTGGCCACTGCCTATGTGTCCTGAAGTTAACAGTCAGCTCCAATGCTCCCTCTAAGCTGCAGAGTATTGTGAGCAAAAAAATTCTACTGGCATTAAAGCTGAGAGTGAGCAATTTGACTACTGCATACATTAGTTTGCTCTGGAGTCATCCTTCCTGAGCGAAGACGAAAATGTGTGAGCCGGAGGCTAAAAAAACTGTGAGATAGCTCACACTAACCCAGCTTAGAGGGAACAACGGTCAGCTCTAAGGGCTAGAAACTTGAACATGCTCAAAAACTGAAGGTCATCTTTTCGGGATGTGACTTGTGCAGCTTACCTATACTTGCAGAGTATGGAGAGTCAGTGTGGTGCTGCAGTTAAGAATGTCGGACTAGTATCTGGAAGGCCACAGGTTCGCCCTGGAGGGAAGAGGCACCGATCCCAGAGTTTACAAACTGCTTTGGATCACCCATACAGCTCACGGCTGCCTCACTTGTTTCGATGACTGGAAGGTTCCCTGATCTGAGCTCCACAAGGTTAGCCAAACTACTGCCGCTGTGGTATCATAACCTGGACCCATGACGAATTGTGTTGGGGGGGGGTAACACACAGACACAAACAAAGGAAACATTCCCATCAATCAACCAATCAATCATTCAGTCAGTCAGTCATTTATTACGATCATAGACCAGCAGACTATGTGAGCGTGATCTGACTGTGGCATCATCACCCCACTGATCACCAGGGTTGATTTGGCTGATCTGACCCATTAGGTGTGTTTCCCCTTCCTCCGTCACCACTCCACGTGCATCCCTCCTGGAGCTGCATGCTCGGTGGAAGGGGGCAACCATCCCAGACAGAAGGAGTGCACCGTTCCTCGGTTAAGGTTATATGATAGTTGTCAGGGGTCATTTCCTGCAGGAGTGCACAGGAGCGGAGCTCCGGCAGTGAAGAGCCCAGGGGGCAACTCACCAAGCCCCCCCCCCTTCTCCCAGCAGCCCTCAGTCAGAGCAAGAAGCAACCAGGTAAGTTGCAGAGCCCCCCCCCCCGGTCTTCCAGTCCAAAAGAGTCCAGTGGCATTTTTAAGACCAAGTTTTATTCAGGTAGAAGCTCTCCCTCCTCTGCGAGGACAGATCTGCACGTTCCCCCCCCCCCAATAGCTAGCAATCCAAAATAGTCCAGTGGAGCCTGAGTGGTGGGTGTTGCCTTCTGACACACTTCCGGTGATGTCAAGGGGTGTGGCATATACAAATAAGTTATGCTAATGAGTTATGCTAATGAGCTCCTGCACCTCTTTTTCTACGAAATGACCCCTGGTTGCGCTCCCCTGCTCAAGGTCCAGTTGTAGGAATGAGACATTCCCCTCCGACCACTGGTCTACTGTCCCACTCCAGTAACAGTGCCATTTCTTAGCGGGTTGACCATCATGATATGTACTTGATCATGAGGTTTGCTAATACAAGGGAAATTGTTTCCATTCCCCACCACCACCCGAATCCAGCTCTTCTCCCCAGGATTTTGTACATTCCCAGGGACTGGAGCAGTCTTCCAGTCCTCCTCATCTGCCCCTTCCTTCTTCTGTCTCTCAACTGCTCTCCAAGTTTGGTGCCCCTTGGAACATGCTCGGTCCTCATCAGGCATTCTAAGGGTTGCCCCTTTTCTTCCGCTTCATTTGCTTTATGTTCAAATATTTTTATTGTAGGCCCTGATAGCTACTCTAGTACAGGCTTCCTTGGAGCTACTAGGCCTCCCGAGAGCCTGTAGGCTGCACTACTACAGGCCTACGATCATGGCACCAAGGGTGTTATGATCCAGACTGCTCTGTTTCCCTAATAATTCCTGGCTCAAAATGTGTGTCCTTTTTTTTAAAAAAAAAACCATTGCTGTTAACTTGAGTCAACAGAAATGAGTTACAAACATTATACTGCAGCAATTAACAGGAGATAAACTCTGTGTATCTGGGTAACGAAAAGAGTTGAGGGAAAGTAGTGAATCAGTAAGCAGGGAACAAGAGTAGCGTTAAGAGCGGATGCACAGTCGAACAGCATGCACGTCAGAAGAATCACTGGAATGTAATGCAGGTTTGTTATTCCGAACAGATTGCGGCACGGGGAGCACCGGCGTATAACCCGTTTGGGAGTAGGGGTCTTGTCGGTACAGTCTTTGGGCCCTGCGGCCCGGGGCGGGGAAACAGGCCCGCCTTGGGTTTTGCCTGGGATTTGCCTCCCTTTGAGCCTCGCGACTCGGGGGGGGGGGTTTCTCCCTGGCAATTACCCTAGCCGTGCTGGCCGTAGGGAAGGCAATTGGTTGCCTTGCCTCCGGAGCTGAGTGCTCGCCCTTGATCATGATGGCGAGGGAAGGGTCGGTTGACCCGTAGCCTTGCCATGCCGCAATCCTGTTATCCCCTCTGTATTTTGCCGTTATGTTTTATGTAGTTAATAAAGTGGCCCGTTAGTACCCAACATTGTTGTCTGCCTTGTTATTCCGGTTTGGGGGGCAATGCAGAAATGAAGTGATTCAGAGATGTGGTAGTTTTAAATAGATCGGATTAATAGGCTGAACGTCATTTTTGGAAATGTTATCTAGGAAAGGAATCCATTTCTCCGCTCATCCCGTTTCCTCGGGGTAAATTTCTGTTTGGTGGAGACCATCTGATATTTTCTCCATTATGAAGTGGTCCCAAACCATTTTGCTTCCACTTACTTTAGAAAGACATGTTTTTTTCCTGTGTACTGGGGGCACCCCCTGAGTATATGTACATCCCCTACCTTGTTAGATCCTGTTGGTCCATTTTTGCTCCTTTTGTGACTGGTTCAAATCACCCACTTTACTTCCAGCTACAGTAACCGTAATAGACAATAGATGGTTAGCTTCGAATTGGTCGGTCAACAGAGATAAAATGACAGATCAGAAAATTGCTAGCTCAAATCAATACAGATAGAGGAATTCTATTAAGAAAGGTTGGGAGATCTGACATACAGAAATGGCTTCGGCTTTCCCTGCAAGTTCGTCTATCTTTCCATCTACAGTCTCTACACGTGATGCGAAAAGGGAAGGTTTAATCTTGCGCATCAGGTTGTAGCCACTAGGTGAAAAATGTAGGAGTCATGATAGATGGCACAGAAGGCAGGGCGATTTGGACAGTAAACACTGAAGAAGCTCCTGAAGCCAGTGAAGACTCTATTGATTCAGGAGGTGGGTAGACAGAGACTCTATGAATGCACTGCAAGCAGGAGATGCTACCGGGAACGATCCATTTGAGCTGTCTGAGTTTCCAGAGCTCCCCACCTTCACTCTGCCGAGCTGCGGAGTTTCCCTATTTTATTCAATACAAACTTTGCTCTCCTAAATCTTGGGAGAATTTGTGTTGATCAAGTGGCCCCGACCTGTTACAACTTTGTTATGTACGCGGACCGCCACCAGGGGCCCGCGGCTTAAGCAGGAGCTTGGTCCCAAACACAATGGGAACTGAGGATCCTAGTCCACCGGGAGTCAACCAATAGCACCCTTGGCAGGAGATTCAAACCCTCCAATGGGGACAGAGGTGTGCCAGGTGGAGTGTATATAGTTGGCCTCGCAGAGCCGTTTTGTGTGTCTTGTTTGGAAGTACAATAAACGCGTCTGAACGCAAGTCATTGTCTGAGTTCTCCATGTGTCGAACCCAGTACTTTTCAAACTTGTAGAACTTTTTAGGTTAGAATATGTGGGGCAACAATAGAAAGGGAAGGTTTGATTATAACCAAAACATCTGGGCAATGATTTTCTACATTAAGAACATAAGAAGAGCCCTGCTGGATCAGACCAATAATCCATCTAGTCCAGCTTCCTGTCTCACACAGTGGCCAATCAGTTCCTTTGGAGGTCCAACAACAGGGCACAGAGGCTAACGCCTTCCCCTGATAAGAACAACATAAGAAGAGCCCTGCTGGATCAGTCCAGTGGCCCAACTCATCCAGCATCCTGTCTCACACAGTGGCCAATCAGTTCCTCTGTGCATCACCTTGCACTTGGCCACATTGAACCCCATTTGCCATGTTGACGCCCACTCGCCCATCCTTGACAGATCCCTTTGGAGTGCCTCACAATCCTCACTGGTTTTCACCACCCTGAACAACTTCATATCATCCGCAAATTTAGCCACTTCACTGCTTACTCCCAACTCCAAATAATTAATGAACAAGTTAAAAAGCAGTGGACCAAGTACTGATCCCTGCGGTACCCCACTGCTTACCACCCTCCACTGAGAAAATTGCCCATTTATACTCACTCTCTGTTTTCTATTAGTTAGCCAGTTTTTGATCCATAAAAGGACTTGTCCTTTTATCCCATGATTTTTGAGCTTACTTAGGAGCCTTTGATGAGGAACTTTATCAAAAGCTTTCCTTATGTTATTATGAGCCCTGTGTGGATCACTAAAGCTGGACAAGAGAGCCATTCACAGAAAAGGGTAAGGGCTTTTACTTCCTTGGGGGAGTCCTTGAATTTTCCTGGAAAAATACAAATTTTTACATTAACTTAAAAAAAAAAGAAACACACAATTTTTGCCTAGGAGGTGTGTTGCTTGCTTTGATGCTTGCTGAAACACTTTGTGTGGAAAACACACCTGCCTGCTGCATTTCTCATGCCTGCTTTGATGCCTGCTGAATGACACTTTGTGGAGAATATAACAGCCTGCTGCATCTCTCATCATTTACGACTGTTGCAACTTTCATCAGTCCTTTATCAGGTGCAAGATAGTCTACAGCGTTGGAATAGGTCTTTGTAGCTGTGGACTTTTCTATTAGTAGATACAATGTACTTTGGGTTTTGTGTGTGTATAAGATATACTAGAGTCTGTATTGCAAGTAAATCAATATATGCAGGGCTCTTTTTGTAGCAGGTTGTTGTTGTTCAGTCGCACAGTCGAGTCCGACTCTTCGCGACCCCATGGACCATCTCCCGCCAGGCCCTCCTGTCTTCCGCTGTCCTCTGAAGTTTGTTCAACTTCATATTCGTTGCATCTATGACACTGTCCAACCATCTCATTCTTTGCCGTCCCCGTCTTCTTTGACCTTCAATCTTTCCCAGCACCAGGGTCTTCTCCAGTGTGTGGCCTAATAGGCTAATGAGTTCCTGCTGTTGGGTGTGGCCTATTATGCTAATGAGTTCCTGCTGGGCTTTTTCTACAAAAAGAGCCCTGAGTGAGGTATAATGCCAGAGAGTCTACTAGCCTCCAGGTGGGCTACAAACACACAGGGAACATGGCAGAGTTAGACAAACATAAAGAAACACCATGATAGAACAAAACACACTTCTACTACTATGTGCTTGTCAGGGCTCTTTTTGTAGCAGGGACTCCTTTGCATATTAGGCCACACACCCCTAATGTAGCCAATCCTCCAAGAGCTTACAGTAGCTCCTGTAAGAAGAGCTCTGTAAGCTCTTGGAGGATTGGCTACATTAGGGGTGTGTGGCCTAATATGCAAAGGAGTCCCTGCTACAAAAAGAGCCCTGACAAGCACATAGTAGTAGAAGTGTGTTTTGTTCTATCATGGTGTTTCTTTATGTTTGTCTAACTCTGCCATGTTCCCTGTGTGTTTGTAGCCCACCTGGAGGCTAGTAGACTCTCTGGCATTATACCTCACTCAGGGCTCTTTTTGTAGAAAAAGCCCAGCAGGAACTCATTAGCATAATAGGCCACACTTTCAGGAATCTATTAGCATATTGGGCCACACCCCTGACAGCACAGCTCATTAGCACATTAGGCCGCATCCACATGTTACCAGAAGTGTGGTCATCCAGCCACACCCACCTTTTGCTTGTTATTCTGTTTACCTTGTTGTCAAAACCCAGAGTCTTTTTTTTGTAGCAGGAACTCCTTTGCATGTTAGGCCACACAACCCTAATGTAGCCAATCCTAATGTGTTTCTGCTTTTGGCCTATTATGCTAATGAGTTCCTGCTGGGCGTGGCCAACTTGGGAGCCAGCCGGAACTCCGTTCCTGTGCGTTCCTGCCCCCAAAAAGCCCTGACCTCACTGAGCTTCCTCTCCTCCTCAAACTCTGCCCCCTTCCAGGTTCTTCGTCCCAAATCTTCAGGAATTTCCCAACCTGGAGCTGCGAACCCTTAGTTATTCCTCTTACTGTGGCACTTCAGATCAATGGTAGGTTTTCAGTTCCCAGAACTGGCAGTTTAGCATTAAGTTAACTCCAAACGACAGAATCGAATTAGCCAGTCCCTTTGCGGGAAGAGGGGGAAGGCGGCGGAAGAAACTTCACGGGAGTGAGTACAATCGCTCATGAAGAGGGGCCTTCTGCAGATATGCCCGCTTTGCAGCAAAGGCAAACAAGTCAACCGCTTTCGCCTTCCCTCGCCGCTCCCGCCGACAAATTAAAACTAATTGAATGATCCCTCCCATTCAGGAAAGGTCTGCGATTGTTCCTCCGAGTGCCGCTTCCCCACAAAGACACTTTTTTGTGTGTCTGTCATTAATATACGTCCGCATTGCACACGCTCTCCCTTGTAAAGATAAAGAGAGAAAGGGAGATGAAGCTGCCACCGCTGATACAATTTGTTATCGGGTTTGGAAGATGCAATTGTAGGGATGATTATTATATCATCAACCGGGTTTCAGCTGTCCTGGCGCATTCAGACAGGCAGTCGGAATGCAAAGTGACAAAAGGAGAAGAAGAAGGAGAAGAAAAAGAAGGGGGAGGGAAAGGAGGGGGGAAAGCCTAACTCTTGTTTGCACACAAACACTGTCATAACTAGCAATTTCAGGGAAAGGCTAGAAGGGAAAAAATAAAATAAACAGAGAGCAGGGAGCCATATTCGATCTGGTAGGGAAATTTAACTATTTCTACTGCAGCACAGCAGTTCGGCACAGAAGCTTCACAAATTGTGCCGGGGCGCCGAAGGGTTAATGCCTCGTGTTCGTCCGTTCTCGCTGCCATTCGTGGGCCCTCCATCACATTTGCCTGTTTTCCAATACAGCCCGAACGTTACATTAATTCATCTAACACAAGCGGTTCCTTTCCCCCCTTCTCTCTCTCTCTCTCTCCCTCTTTTTTAATTATTGTGATCAAAATATTGCTCCAAATGGAAGGCAGCTGCATTTGTTTTCCGTCGCATATCATAATTGTGATTGTAAATTGGGAAACGGAATGCTTCCTGGCGCTGCTGTGAGTAATGGGACCCAAGTCATTATGGAGGGGGAGATATAAATAAGCCGGGGCAGATCTATAAAACGAAGCAAGCAAAAAAAAAAAAAGTGCGAGTTAAAAGGATAATTACTGGAGCAAACAGGAACAGTGGCGTTGGAGAGCGGGGAGATATTTCATGCCACAGTCAAGCTGTTCTTTAAAGATATTCACACACGAGTATACAACAAGACAGGTAACAGAGGAAATTGATCCACTCAGAGCTCTGAGTGGGGACTTAGGGGGAAATGGTGGGCTCGTTGCCCTCTTTGCTCACTGTTTAGTTTATATCAGGGCTACCTGGGAGTTCCGGCTGGCTCCCAAGTTGGCCACGCCCAGCAGGAACTCATTAGCGTAATAGGCCACACCCAACAGCAGAAACTCATTAGGATTGGCTACATTAGGGGTGTGTGGCCTAACATGCAAAGGAGTTCCTGCTATCAAAAAAGCCCTGGGTTTTGACAACAAACAAGGTAAACAGAATAAGAAGCAAAAGGTGGGTGTGGCTGGATGACCAGACTTCTGGTAGTGTGGGGGTGTGGCCTAATATGCTAATGAGCTATGCTTTAAGGGGTGTGGCTGGATATGCTAATGGATTTCTGTTGTTGGGTGTGGCCTATTATGCTAATGAGTTCCTGCTGGGCTTTTTCTACCAAAAAAGCCCTGGTTTATATAACTGTCCCTCCACCCCAAACATACAGGTAAGAGGCCCAGGCTGGCTGATTCAGTTGCTCTCCAGACGTCTATTAAGCAGTTTGTGGCGACAGCTACGCTCCCTTTCCACTCCATCTCAATCCCGGCCCAAGGGAAACCAGATTTTATGTAGGGGAGGGAGGAATATTTCATAGAGGTGCCGGAAGGTTTCGGGCCTGTCTCACAGACCGCTCCAGATGTGTTGAAACAGATTGCTACCTGCAGTGGGAAAGGTGCCCTGAGCTGGATGGTCAAGGCTAGCCCGATCTCATCAGATCTGGGAAGCTAAGCAGGGTCACATAAGAACATAAGAGAAGCCAGTGTTGGGTCAGGCCAGTGGCCCATCCGGTCCAACACTCTGTGTCACACAGTGGCCAAAAGTACCAGGTGCCATCAGGAGGTCCACCAGTGGGGCCAGAACACTAGAAGCCCTCCCACTGTTGACCCCCCCCCAAGCACCAAGAAGACAGGGCATCACTTGCCCCAGACCGAGAGATCCTATCTATACCTTGTGGCTAAGACCCACTGATGGACCTTCACTCCATATGTTTATCCAGTTCCCTCTTATAAGAACAAGAGAAACCAGTGTTGGCTCAGACCAATGGCTCATCCAGTCCAACACTCTGTCACACAGTGGCCAAAAAGACCAGGTGCCATCAGGAGGTCCACCAGTGGGGCCAGGACACTAGAAGCTCTCCCACTGTTGCCCCCCCTCCAAGCACCAAGAATACAGAGCATCCCTTGCCCCAGACTGAGAGTTCCTATCTATACCTTGTGGCGAACAGCCACTGATGGACCTCTGTTCCATATGTTTATCCAATTCCCTCTTGAAGCTGTCCATGTTTGTAGCCGCCGCCACCTCCTGTGGCAGTGAATTCCATGTGTTAATCACTCTCTGGGCGAAGAAGGACTTCCTTTTATCCGTTCTCACCAGACTGCTCTGCAATTTCATGGGAGTGCCCACGAGTCCTTGTCTTGTGAGAAAGGGAGAAAAGTACCTCTTTCTCTACCTGCTCTATCCCATGCATAGTCTTGTAAACCTTGATCATGTCACCCCTCGGCCGTCGTTTCTCCAAGCTAAAGAGCCCCCAGCGCTTTAACCTTTCTTCCTAGGGAAAGTGTTCCAACCCTTTGATCATTCTAGTTGCCCTTTTCTGCACTTTTTCCAATGCTGTAATATCCTTTTTGTGGTGTGGTGACCAGAACTGATGGCCCTGGTTAGAACTTGGGATGGGAGACCACGGAGGAAGTCCAGGGTCGCTATGCAGAGCCAGGAAATGGCCAACCACCTCTGTGAGCCTGTTGCCTTGAAAACCCTACAGGGTCACCATAAAGTCAGCCACGACTGGATGGCAGTTTCCAGCACTACCACCATCCATAGGAAAGGCACTCTGGACATGCTCAAAGACTGTCTTTGTACGTTTCAAGATGCTATTCTGCCATTCTAGCCCTAACCTGGACAGCCAGGCTAGCCTGATCTCATCAGATCTCAGAAGCGAAGCAAGATCGGCCCAGGTCAGTATTTGGATGGGAGACCACCAAAGAAGTCCAGGGAAGTAGAATAAGTTGAGTAGGTTGTTATAGAAGAAGAAGAGATTGGATTTATGCCTTGCCCAGACCCTTCACTACCCACAGGAGTTTCAGAGCGAATTACAAACTCCTTTCCCTTCCCCTCCCCACAACAGACACCCTGTGAGGTGGGTGGGGCTGAGAGAACTCTGACACAAACTGCTCTTTTTCAAGGACAGCTCTGACAGAACTATGGCTTGCCCAAGGTCACCCAGCAGCTGCAAGTGGAGGAGTGAGGAATAAAACCCGGCTCTCCCAGATTAGAGTCTGCACACTTAACCACTACACCAAACATTATAGTTGCTTTTTAAGCGGCTATCTTGTATATTTGTTGTTTATACACATGTGTTTTAATCAAGAAGTGTCCTTATTATCTCCAAAATTGCCCTCTGTGTCGTGTTTCTGTAATCATACCTTTTATTCCGTTTCCCTGTTCCTTTCCTTTTTTCTGCATTCCCTTAAAAAGTTAAAATAAAATTTATATATAAAACAAGGGTTGCTATACAGAAACAGGCAATGGCAAACTACCTCTTGAAAACATTGCCCTGAAAACCCTACGAGGTCACCATAAATCGGCTGCAACTTGATGGCAGATATATGTATCGATGCCATATATATGGTGGCTCAGAGGTTAAGACGCTGAGTTGCAGACCGGAAGGTCGTTAGCTTGGCAGTTCGAGACCCAAGTGTCGCATGACGGAGTGAGCTCCCGTCTCTGGCCCTAGCTCCTGCCAACCTAGCAGCTCGAAAGCAAGAAAGTGCATGTAGATAAGCTTCGGTGGGAAGGTAAAGGCGTTCCGTGTGCCTCGGCGTTTAGTCATGCCGGCCACATGACCACAGAGAAGTCTTCGGACAGTGCTGGCTCTTCGGCTTGGAAACAGAGATGAGCACCGCAACCCTAGAGTCGGACTCGACTGGCTTTCAAGCAAGGGAAACCTTTACCTTTACAGCCGACTTATGGTGACCTCGTAGGGTTATCAAGGCAAGGTTTTCAAGAGATGGTTTGCTATTGCCTGCTTCTGCCTAGCAATATCTATACTGCCATTCTAAACTCCTAGCTCAAATAAAGCCCCATTCTTGGCAACAAATGATCAAAAGGAAGGTTGGCGCGTGTATTTGAGCTATGTATCTGTAGAGCCCCTCCTCTCCCCTTTGGCCATGGGCTTTGGAATATTCCCGAGGTGATACTATCTCTGAGTCAGGCCGAAGCATCAGGGGTGTGCAGGGAAGCATTTCCATTTAGCGCTTCATGGTCATGGAAATGTGTTTTCCCCTTGAGCCCAAATCTGGCACAAGGAACATCTAAATCCACAAGCAGCCAAATGCTGCAGCCTGGATATGAAGCAAACTCTCTCTCTCTGCATTTTGCATAATTTATTCTGCCCGTGCTTGCAAGGGGGGAAAAACAAAGCCGACTCCAGTGAGCCAGAAACAGAGTCCCAGACAAAACCTCCAACTGGCAAAGCAGTCAACAAGCATGACCTGGAAGCTTTTACAAGGGTCAGGGAATATCATGTGATCAGGACTGGCCTCTAACTGTCAGGAGACTTCTTTGCCAATCTAGTGGATCTCCCTGCAGCTTCCCTTTTAGCCAAAACCATCTGGCGGTGCACAAGTTGAATCCGTGCCTGGAAACTTTGAGGTTCCCGGTTTGAATTCTTTTTTTTTCTTTTTAAAAATATTTTTCTTTTTATATATCAGACAAACAAAAACAAAAAATACACAAATACACAATCATTTTGATCTAGTTGATTGCCAGATACAGTATCTGAATATATTCATTGCTTTGTCCCACCTTATAGACTTCTTATATACCTTTTGCTTATAATTTAAAAATATGGCTATTATTCCCTTTCATTTCAGTTCAATATCTGAAAGTTTTGTGTCTTGCACTCTTCTAGCCATTTATAAAGTCTTGGCCATGTATCTTCAAAGTCTTCTTTGTTGTGTGCTCTCAAGACTTGTTATAAAGTTAAAAAGTATTGGCACACCTTGACACAGAGAGTACTCCATCTTTCTGTGTTATACCTCTGAGGATGCCAGTCACAGTTACTGGCAAAACGTCAGGTTCTACAATGCCAAGACCATGGCCACACATCCCGGAAAATCTACAGCAACTATTTAAAAAGTATTGGTCTTGGATACATGAACTGTTACAAGAAGTGTTAAAAAATATGGTACCTTATACACCAGAACTCTTTTTATTGAATATAGTACCAGAGAATTGTAAAAAAAAAAAAAGACTCTTATTTTACTATACATCTAGTAACAGCAGCAAGAATATTATACGCCAAGTATTGGAGAAGAATCAAAATTCCCTCAAAGGAAAAAACTATAATTAAAATACTGGAAACAGCAGAGATGGACAATTTAACCTCAATCTGGTTTCAATTCTTATATCAGGACACTGAAGCTCTAAAAATTGAGAATTTTGCTTGGCGTCTAAGAATTACAAGTCTCTTTTTTGTAGCTTAAGGACCAGACACTATCCCCCCCCCCCTTTAAAACAAAAACAGAGGCCCCGGTCACACTGGGGGGAAAGGCACGGCTAAAGTGTGGCTTTTTTTGAGCCGCATCAAAAGAGAAGCATGGCGGCGGGATCAGACAGATTCCCCCCAGCTTCCGTGCAGGTCCTCCCCGGCACGATCGGATGCCGGAAGGAAGCCACAGACTGGAGAGCGAAGCAAGCCCGTTGCGCATGCGTGTGCATATACAGTTCGGCAGGACCTCGCATGCTGCGGGAGAGACAGGTGCGCTGGCGATCAGACAGGAGTCCCTGCAGCGGATTTTCCGGTACATACTAGTATTTTCTAGGTTTTTTTTAATCTGCATCTTTGGCCGGAGGAGACGGATCGGGGACGGGTGTGCGCCGCTTCCCAGATGTTGCAGTGTGATCACGCCCACTTGATGCACCCCCGATCCGTCCCTCTTGTGGATCAAAGCCTCCTGTGTGACCCAGATCTATGTCAATTGGCGAGTCATGGGATACACCTGCCTTTGTTTAGTCACTGGCAGCCAATTGCAAGGTTTCTAGGTTGTTAAGTCCTTTGGCCTTGGAAATATTGAGCCAGGCTAGAGAACAGAGAATGGAAATGAACAACAGCCCCTTTTTTTTTTTTTTTGTGCTTAGCATTTCAGTCCCTAGAAACTGGAAAATAGCCAGTGTAGCAGTAGGGCCATCAGTGGGCTGGAAGGATAACAAGCAATTATAAAACAGTCACTATTGACATCAGGAAGTTTGGAAGGTACATTGGAGCTTGTTTGGGCAGCAGGATACCAAATAAGCCAAGTTTAATTGTAGGGAGAAGGAGAGAAAGCAGAGATGGACCTGGTGACGGACCTCACTGGGCCAGGGACGGCAATAGGAAAAAAAGAACATGGGGGAAAGGGGGAAGCAGGTTTTGCGACGTTGGCTCTGCCCTGCATGCATGATGTCTGTGTGAAATCAATGCAGAAAGCTCGTTTGCTCATTTAGCACCTACAGATTCAGGAACCTCTCCCCCATTTCCCCCCACCCTTTCTCATTCACACCACTGCCCAGGGGTCATTTCATAGAAAAAGAGGAGCAGGAGCTCATTAGCATAACTTATTAGCATAACTTATTTGCATATGCCACGCCCCCTGACATCACCAGAAGTGTGTCAGAAGGCAACACCCACCGCTCAGGCTCCACTGGACTGTTTTGGATTGCTAGCTATTGGGGGGGGGGACGTGCAGATCTGTCCTCACAGAGGAGGGAGAGCTTGTACCTGAATAAAACTTGTTGCCAGAGGCGCTGCCTTTACTCTTGGATAGCCCTAATAGCAGGGGCACCCCACTTCTAACCTGACTCAGAGATCCATAAAACTCAGGCCAAGGAAGGCACTCCTAGTTCTGAAACACAGAGTTAGCCACAGCTCTGAAAAAGGGGTCTCCATTTTCAGGTTTCACAAGGCAACCACAGAGCAAACTTCCAGTCTTCCCCCTCCACCCAGCAGAGATATGCTTATGGAATGACAATGGGTTCCACCAGGTGAAGTATCTACATTTCTAAAGGCTGTTCAGAGGCCACCTAGCAAATAGTCCTCTTCTCTTCAGTACCTCACTCAGCCCTTTTGTGTGGTCCCATGTTTAGTTGTGAATTCTTTGTCCTTCCTTGCTCCATCCCTCAGGACACTGAGATAAAACAATCAGTCATTCAGATGTTTAGCAATCTAATCAGAGACCCAACTCCCATCTTTTGTCTGTATCTGGGAACCTATTCAACTGCCTTGGCAGGACCATTAGTGGTCAAAAAACCCATTCAATTGGCCACCCAGCACCTGGCTGATTTAATCAAGGCTATTGTTAAGCCTGACTCTGCCTCTCTGGAACTTCATTGGTCACATCCAGGCCTTGCCCATCCTGATGCCACACACCCCTGGGACTCATCATTGGCCCAGGTAATCTTTGTTCTCACCTGAGACCAGCCCCCAAGGCCTTCTATTGGTCTGCCTTGTTTTCCAATATCTATAACCATCCAAGCACGTGGCCTCAGACTGTGTGCCTCTGCCCTGATGCCAACTGTCAGTCCGCCCCTAAACCTCTGGGTTTAGGCCATAATCCTTTCTTCATGGACCTCTGCATGTCTAGACAGATAGTATCACCCCATAACTGACCCCTCTATCAGCTATCAATCACTTCTGCTTTCTTAAGTTATGTATTGTCTGTGTGAATGCTTGATTTTTTGTTTGTATGTGTGATAATCCTTTAGTAAAAGAAATCACTGCCTTTAAAGATCTAGTCTCAGCATCTATTTCTGGGATTTGGATGAGTGGGACTCCAGTATACACAGGTCGGATCCTACAGTTATGCCAATTGCTCATTAATATAATTCCCCAATCTATTATTAAGAAAAAGAGCAATTTGGCTTACAAACCAGTCTCTGTAGTCTGGAAATCTGGATGCAATTCTAGGAGAACACCAGGCTCTGCATGTTGATAGGCAACACTACCTGCCAAAATTAAGAACATATGAGAAGCCATATTGGGTCAGGCTAATGGCCCATCCAGTCCAACATTCTGTGTCATACAGTAACCAGAACCCAGGTGCCACCAAGAGGTCCACCAATTGGGCCAGAACTCCAGAAGCCCTCCCACTGTTGCCCCCCAAGCACCAAGAAGACAGAGCATCCCAGCCCCAATTCTATTATCTCTGGTCATTCTGTTGTCCCTCGGAGCTAGGTGGGGTATGATTTGCTTTGATATGATTTTTAGGGTTGGATGTATGTGGTAGAAGAGGAGCTCACAGGGAAATGCTGTCTGGAGGCTGTAGTATGAATGAGAATATAAAGATTTTCATATATAGGTTTTTCCTTCTTGATTGTTCATATTCATATTTCTCTGGTTTTTTATAGATTTATTCTTTAGGTAATATTTTATTAGGATGTTAGAAAGGCCTGTTCTATAGAAGGCTTTCCTCTTGTAGGTCTGTTATTGCTAGCAGACAACATAATCGGTACAAAGTTCATGATTCTGTAGTTCTTAGGGCAAACCTTTCAATGTCTGGGTCAAATAGGATTTTGGTCTCGTATCAGTAATGAATACTTTTTTGGGGGGAAGAACAAGCTTTAGCTGATATGCCTTGGGTCATGTCAAGTAAATATGTGACGCCATTGCATAGGCACACCTTTCTTACATTTGACCAATAAGGAGATTTTCATGTAAATGTTGTTTAAGTTTTTGTAACCAATTATGCCTTTTGAATATTATTCCCATGATGATGGTATGATGATGTCATTTTAAGTATTTAACTTTATGTATTTCCTGAATCTGTTCAGAATATGCTCAAGAAGAAGATGAAGAAGAAAAAGAAGAAAGTTGTCAATTTTTGGTTAACTATTTGGTCTAATTGTTTTCCTATTAATTGAGGCATGTTTCCTGATTATGCTGAAAAGAAAGCAATCAATTTTGATGGGTCCTTTGGCCTGTTTTCCATATTTCATTACAATAAAATACAAGAACTTCCTCCTCATTTGACTTCATTTTTGACATGGAATCTAATGTCTACAACAAGGCCCATGGGCCTCTCGACTACGATGGCTTTAAGACTACAAAACCCACAAGGCAGTGTGACCAAAAGTGAAATACAGAAATGTGAAACAACCCAGGTCTTTCCCTTAGATTGGGGGCTTGCTTACATTGAATTAACTGATGAGCAACAGGACCCCTTGGCTTTGCACTGGCAGTTGGATTTTATGTCAAAATCTTTTGCTCCCATTCAGAAATGAGCTCCAGCAAGGGATTTCTCCAGTAGGTTTCGACATTCCTCCGATAATGCCTCCTGCATCTTAAAAATGCTATCAAAAGGCTATGAACCCCACCTCCAGAACTGTCCTCTTCTGCAATGGTTTTAGAAAGAGCATCGTCTAAACCCTGGCTCATGGAGCTGAAAAGGTCGAAAGGGCCGGGCAGACGGACAGGTGCCGGGTGATGTTTCCAAGTCGGCAACAGCTGAGACGAGCCTGTGTGACAGAGGCTGGGAGCAAAAGGCACCAGAGGTTCCGCCACGCCACGCCAAAGAGACCTCTCTCATCTTCTCAGGCCTCCGTGATGCACTACCAAAGACAGCTCGTCTAACAGGGTCGGTGTCCGCTTAATCTTGCACGGGACACTAATGGCTCCCATCCTCCTGTTTACCATCCTTCAGTGCGGCACTCTAATTACAGTAATTATGAAACGCTGTCAGACTCTGGGTCCTGCCAAGGCAGCATCATGAGCGGTAAATGGATTCTCCGCAGTAGCCAGACACATTTGGGGATGGCCAACTCCGCCATGATCGTTGCCCAGTATGGCTGTCCAGGTCCCTCTGAGACGCCCGGGGGCTCTTTTGCCCGCCGAACATGCCAATTGTCTAAATCAGTCCTGAGACGCTCTCTGCATCTCCATCCAAACCACAAGGGAACCATCCAGCAAGAGCCAATGGGGAGCCAGCTGTGTCCCCTGGCTTTCCGAGCCGTGCCAAGGCAAAGAGTGCCTTGAGTTCGTGACTTGGTTATGCCTCTTCTCGAAACCTCCGGCTAGGAAGCGGGGCTGCGCACCCTCGTCGGCTCGCTCCAGTGGCGGAAATAAGCCCTCTTCCTTGCGCCACTCCAATGTAGGAGCAAAGACGACGACTCTAGCGTTGAGTTAATGAGCCAAAAATTCCAGCTTAATGGGTTTTGTGCTGAAGAGAATAATTAATATAATTGCCACAGATATGAAAATGATGATCCTGGAGTCAGAATAGTAAACGAAGAACTATGTGTGGGGGGGCCGGGGTGGGGGGGTGGATGGGGCTGCTCCTGTGCTCAGACGAGCGTATGAACGCATTCATTGGGCAGAATAATCTTATCCCTATATGAAGATGCTGCTAAATGTTACTGGTGAGGCATTCATGTACAATTTCCTCCCTCCCTCCCTCCCTTCCTCCCTCTCTCTCCCTCTCTCTCTCTTTCTTGTTTCCTTCCTTCCTTTGTTTTCTTTTCTTTCTTTCTTTCTTCCTCCATCCCTCCTTCCTTCCTTCCTTCCTTCCTCCCTTCCATCTTTCTTTCTTTCTTGTTTCCTTCCTTCCTTCCTTCCTTCCTTCCTCCCTCCCTCCCTCCCTCCCTCCCTCCCTCCCTC
>NW_015165839.1:785318-793849 GCF_001447785.1 Gekko japonicus | reverse complement strand
TTTCTTTCTTTCTTTCTTTCTTTCTTTCTTTCTTTCTTTCTTTCTTTTCTTTCTTTTTTCCTCCATCCCTCCCTCCCCTCTTTCTTTCTCTCCTTCCTTCCTTCCTTCCTCCCTTCCATCTTTCATTCTTTCTTTTTCTTTCTTTCTTTCCTCCTTCCTTCCTTCCTTCCCCCTCCCTCCCCCTCCCTTTCCTCCCTCCCCTCTCTCTCTCTCTCTCTCTCTCTTTCTTTCTTTCTTTCTTTCTTTCTTTCTTTCTTTCTTTCTTTCTTTCTTTCTTTCTTTCTTTCTTTCTCACCTGGAGAGCTCCCACTATTACAATTCATCCCCAGATAACTAGTGTCAGATACTTTGGAGAAAATGGCTGCTTTGGAGGGTGGACTGCGTGGCATTGGACCCTGCTGAGGTCCCTCCCCACCCATAACCCCGTCCTCCCCAGGCTCCAACCCCAAAATTTCCAAGTATTTCTCAACCCAATAGATAGGCAGTTCCTTATTTTTCTGTCTGTATGTCTGTCAAGAGAGACAAAGATTGCAAGTGGCGCATGAATGCAGTAGCCCTTCCCTTTGGGTCTCCCACCCTTTATTTAAAACATTTCCCCCCCACAATTGTATCTAGAGCTGTCTTGAGAACTTTAGTTGCCCCCAGCGAGGCACCCTGGGCTTGGACTCAGCTGGAGATGCCATAAGCCCAGGAGGGCATAGCAGCCCACTCACATACACATGAACACATGAAGCTGCCTGATACTGAATCAGACTTCTTGGTCCATCAAGGTCAGAAGCAGGGGTCATTACAGGAGCGCACAGGAGCGGAGCTCCGGCAGTAAAGAGCCCAGGGGGTGGGCACATGCAACAAGCCCCACCCCCAGCTCCCAGCAGCCCTCAGTCAGAGCAAGAAGCAGCCAGGTACGTTGCAGAGCCCCCACCCAGCCCCCCGGCTCAAAACAGTCCAGTGGCACCTTTAAGACCGAGTTTTATTCAGGTACAAGCTCTCCCTCCTCTGTGAGGACAGATCTGCATGTCCCCCCCCCCCAATAGCTAGCAATCCAAAACAGTCCAGTGGAGCCTGAGTGGCGGGTGTTGCCTTTTGACACACTTCCGGCACATGCAAATAAGTTATGCTAATTAGTTATGCTAATGAGCTCCTGCACCTCTTTTTCTACAAAATGACCCCTGGTCGGAAGTGTCTGCGCAGACTGGCAGCAGCTCTCCAGGGTCTCAGGGAAAGGTCTTTGGTATCACCTGATTCCTTTAAGCCAGTTTGGTGTTGTGGTTAGGAGCACAGATTCTAATCTGGGAGAACCGGGTTTGATTCCCCACTCCTCCACACGCAGCTGCTGGTGTGACCTTGGGTCAGTCATAAGTCCTTTCAGAGCTGTTCTCTCATGAGCAGTCCTCGAAAGAGCTCTCTCAGCCCCGCCTACCTCACAGGGTGTCTGTTGTGGGAAGGGGGACGGGGAGGGAAGGGAGATTGTAAGCTGCTCTGAGACACCTTTGGGTAGTGAAGGGCAGGGTATAAATCTGATGTCTTCTTCTTTAACTGGAGATGCCAGGGACTGAACCTGGGACCTTCTGCATCCCAAGCAGATGCTCTGCCACCGAGCTACATCCCATCCAGCTCCCGTGCGGTTGATGGCCGGGAACCTGCTGAAGCCTTCCCTGTGATTCATCAGTGCCCTCTTAGTAGCGCAGTCCCTTGGGTGGCTCGGCTCGAAAGCCCGTCCGGCTTTTGTCCCATCAAGCGACCCAACTGCAGACAAGGACGATTTAGAACAATCTTTTTGAAAACATAATGCCAGTGACATGAGAGAACACGACGACAGCTGTCATGTCCAATCGCCTTCAATAACCTTCCCGAAGACCTCAGCTTTACAAGGTCTCGTGAAGGCCAGAAGAGAATGTGCCTTCCTTAATTTTTCAAGAAGGCCATTCCGTATGGTCGGAGCGAAGATGACTAGTTCTTAAAGGCACCGTGCCTGGTAATGGCAGAGTCTGATAACAAGAAGGAAGATGGGGGTGGTGACTTCTAGAGCCAAGAAAGCTAACAGGCAGAAAAAAACACTCTTAAAGGAGTTAGAAGGGATCCTAGAGGTCACCTACTCCAACCCCCTTGACCAGTGCAGGAACTAAAGGACAGCACCCCACTCTGCTTAAAGGAGCACACACCTTTAAAAATGTTTTAAAGTGATTGAAAAAAGCATTTACAGGAGAAATTTTTGTGGGGCTGTATATTTAAGAAAGGGGGCAGAGCCCCCCCCCCCAAGCCTCAACATAGCTATGGGCCTGTGGCAGATGATGCTCAGATAGGGCTGGGGTGATTCTGGGCCCGTGGGCTTGAGAGGTCAGTTGGGGAGAAACCTCAGGCCCCGCAGCAGGTGCTGGGGGTGGGGGCCGGGTTGCCACCTTTGGATTGGGAAATTCCTGAAGATTTGGGGATGGAGCCTACGGAAATGGAATTTTCACAAGAGAGAGAGCTCAGCACAGATGCAACACCATAGAATCCACCCTCTGAAGCACCTGTCTTCTCCGGGAGAACTGATCTATGTGATCTGGAGATCAGATGTAATTCTGGGAGAACTCCAAGCCCAGCCTAGTAGTTGGCAATCCGACCGTAGAAGAAGAGAAGAAGAAGAAGAGATTGGATTTATACCCCTCCCTTCACTCGGGGTCTCAGAGGGGCTTACAAACTCCCTTCCCCTCCCCACAACAGACACTCTGTGAGGTAGGCGGGGCTGAGAGAGCTCTGACAGAAACTGCTCTTTTTCAAGAACTGCTCTGACAGAACTATGGCTTGCCCAAGGTCACGCCAGCAGCTACAAGTGGAAGAGTGGGGAATCAAACCCGGTTCTCCCACATTAGAGTCCACGCACTTAACCACTACACCAAACTGGCTCTTTGCCCTCCAAAGTTGCAACCTCCTCCAGGGGAATTCATCACTGAAACCTGGGAATTAGCTGTAATTCCAGAAGAACTCTGGAGAGCCACTGTAATTCTGGGAGATCTCCAGGCCCCACCTGGATGTTGGCAACCCTAGGTGGGTCGGTTTCAGGGTTTGAGTCTGAGAGGGAAAACAGGGCTATATCCCAGAGCAAGAAAGCTGGCCCAGCCTCCTGGGACTCTCCCCACACATCAAAGGGGGCTCCAGGAGGCATCTCAACTGCTTCCCTTTGGGGCAGTGTTCCCTCTAAGCTGAGTTAGTGTGGGCTAGCTCACAGTGTTTTAGCCTCTGGCTCACACATTTTTGTCTTAGCTCAGGAAGGGTGGCTCCAGAACAAACTAATTTATGCAGGAGCCAAATCGCTCGCTCACAACTTTAATGCCAGTAGCTCACAAAGGAGAATTTTTGCTCACAAGACTCCACGGCTTAGAGGGAACATTGCTCTAGGGTGGCCCAGGGACTCAACCTCCTCCTTGTCTGAGCCTTCAGCTTCTTCACCTGGGGAAAAGGAGTCAGGGGTCCACAACAAGATGCCAAGGACTGAAGGAGAGACTTCCAGTATGCACGGCAGGTATTCAGCCTCTGAGCCACGCCCCATAGAATCATAGAGTTGGAAAGGGACTTCCAGGGTCATCTAGTCCAACCCCCTGCACAATGCAGGAAATACACAAATCCCTCCCCTGCTCCATGCCCAGAAGATGACAAAAGAACCTCCAGGATCTCCAGCCAAACTGGCCTGGAGAAAAATTGCTTCCTGACCCCAAAGTGGCAATCAGCATTTCCCTGGGCACGTAAGAAAGGGCCCAGTCCAATTCTGATGTCCCGGGCAGAGGTCGATTTGGGGGGGATCGCGGGGGATCGCAGTTCCCCCGGGTGAGATGCAGGGGGCGGGGCACACGACGAAGCCCCGCCCCCTTCTTCCGGCCGCCCCCTGCTTCCATCCTCATTCTGTTGCAGAAGGAGGAAGAAGCAGGAGGGTAAGTTGGCATCCTCCCCCTCTGCCTGGCCGAGGCCACTCCACGTGGCCTCCGCAAGGACTCCCAGCCCCATCCAGGAGCTTCCCCGAGGTAGCTGTGTTACTCTGTTGCTGCAAAATAGTCCAAGAGTTCAAATAGCACCTTTAAGACTAACCTTTAAGACTAAGACTAACTGAGTGGTGGGTGTGGCCTTATGACACACTTCCGGTGATGGCAAGGGGTGTGGACTTATGACACACTTCCGGTGATGTCAGGGGGTGTGGCATATGCTAATGAGTTATGCTAATGAGTTCCCCTAGCTCTTTTTCTACGAAACGACCCCTGGTCCCGGGAGACGTGCAGTAGGTTTAAAAGGAATGGGGTGGATTGAAAAAAGTTGGGCAAACACGACTTGAACGCAACAGTCCTTGCCCCACGGCCCATTCTTCTTTTAATCAGGTATATATAGATATATTGTACCCTATCAGACAAGGCGTTCACTCTTTTATTCCTGGATAAAAAAGATTCCTCTAGAGCCAGCTGGCAACTTCCACAGGAAAAAAATATATACCTCTGAAATAAGAGTGCCCAGCGGGAGACGGCATGAGCTGTGATGAGGTCTAATCATACTTGCCGAAGAGAGATTTGGAGACGCACGCTTGGAAATGTGCCGCGTGCGCTCCTGACCCCGCCTGCAGCTCCCACCGGGTAGGGGGAAGAAGAAACATATGGGGAGGGGGAAGAATGGAGCACCTTTGCTCATGCGGCTGTCTCCAAAGACGGTGCCCCCCGCTGCTAGAAAGCGCCAAGTCGCAAAGTGCCTCTGATGGAAACCTTTCTTCCACTGGGGTTTCATAGCTTTGACAATCAAGGTCTCGCCGAAGAAAGGCCAGGGTCTTTGCAAATGGCTGTGTTGCGTCATGCAGCTTTCCAGTGAGTTATTTCAACGCTTCCTTTCCTTTCCTTTCCTTTTTTAAAAAATGGGAACAGTGAGAGATAGCAGAATGGCAAAGATGTTTCTCCACGGAGGAGACACAAGCTTGGCTTCCTTCTCTTCCTCCTCCTCCTCCTCCTTCTAAGAATCTGCCTGAATGTAGCGCTGCTGTGGACTTCTTGAAATGTGACTCATGGGATTCACTCCCACAAGATGTGGTAGCAGCCACCAGTCGAGATGAGTTTATTTATTTATTTATTTATTTATTTATTCATTTATTTATTGTCCTGCCCTCCCGGTAGGGTTGCCAAGTTGATTCCTCTTACCGGCAGGGGAGCCTCGCCGGGCTCTGGCAGCTGTCCGCCGATGCGCGCGCGCAACGCTCACGCACGCCACCAGCACGTCACAGGAAGTGATGCGCTACGTCGATCACGTTGAGGCCATGGCTCCAATCGTCGGAGGGAAAACCATAGAGTTTTCCCTCCGACGATCGGGGCCACGCCCCCAATGTGATCGACATGGTTGCATCACCTCTGGTGACTTAGCCACGCTGCGCTTCGAGGGGCAGAGTTCCCCCCGGGGCCCGATTCCGTGGCGGCGGAAATCGGGCCTCCAAAGCGGGGGTTTACCCGCCACCCGCCCCCACTTGGCAGCCCTACCTCCCGGCCAAGTTTGAGAAAGAATTGCAACCATTTCCAGAGGGGGGCAGCGGTCGTGGCTCAGTGGCAGAGCCTCTGCTTGGCGTGCAGAAGGTCCCAGGCTCAATCCTCGGCATCTCCAGTTAAAGGATCAGGTGGAAGGTGATGGGAAAGACGTCAGCCTGGAGAGCTGCAGCCAGTCTGAGTAGACAATATTGACTTTGATCCACCAAGGGTCCGATTCAACATAAACCAGCTTCATGTGTTCCTGTTACCTGTAGCTCATCTCCAGATGACAGAGATCAGTTCCTCTGGAGATAATGGATTCTTCAGAGCAGGGGTGTCAAACATGCGGCCCGGGGACCGGATCAGGCCCCCGGAGGGCTTCTATCAGGCCTACAGTGGAACTGGCTTTCTTCTGCTGCTTCTTCTTCCAGTTCTGCTGCTGCTGCGTCATCGTAGGTTTGCAGCTTACAGATACACAAAAGCATACTCAAGACTGCAACAGGACAGACATTTCGATGCAATCATTCAGAACAAGAGGTGTCAATTATCAGACACTATTAAATAAGCAAAATATTGCAAGAGTGCTAATGTTTTGAGCGTGTTTATATTTTTAGTAAAAAAAAAAAAACCTTTGTCATTGCTACCTGGCATTACATTTTATGACACACATGGCCCGGCCCAACAAGGTCTCATTTATGTCAGATCCGGCCCTCATAACAAATGAGTTTGACACCCCCGCTTTACAGGGTGGATTCTATGGCACTGTACTCAGCAGAGGTCCCTGTCCTCCCCAGGCTCCACCTCAAAATCTCCAGGAGTTTCCCAACCTGGTTCTGGGAACCCCATCCCCCCCCCTCCAGTGATCAGGGGGAACATGGCAACCATACTCACCTTGTAAAAGGACCAGGCGGGAGGTGATGTGAAAGACCTCTGCCTGAGATCTTGGAGAGCTGCTTGCCAATCTGACTTTGATGGACTGATGATAAGGCAGCTTCATATGTGCATTCATGAAAGAAGGATTAGCCAATGATGGTGATGAGCCACTACCATCATTATCATCTTCTTCCACCCTCCCCCAGAGGGCTCAGGGCAGTGTACATAATAATGAAAACATACAACATTAAAATAAGCAATTACTGACAAATAAGATCAGCATAATAGAGACATCACCTTGCCAACAAAAGTCCATATGGTCAAAGCGATGGTATTCCCAGTAGTCATGTATGGCTGCGAGAGTTGGACTATAAGGAAGGCCAAGCGCCGAAGAATAGATGCTTTCGAACTATGGTGCTGGAGAAGACTCTGGAGAGTCCCTTGGACTGCAAGAAGATCAAATCAGTCAATCCTAAAAGAAATCAACCCTGACTGTTCCCTGGAAGGCCAGATAATGAAACTGAAGCTCAAATACTTTGGCCACCCAATGAGAAGGGAGCACTCACTGGAGAAGACCCTGATGCTGGGAAAGACTGAAGGTCAAAGAAGAAGGGGGCGGCAAAGGATGAGATGGTTAGACAGTGTTATCGATGCAACGGACATGAAGTTGAGCAAACTCCGGAGCACGAACGAAGACAGGAGGGCCTGGCGTGATGTGGTCCACGGGGTCGCAAGGAGTCGGACTTTACTGTGCGACTGAACAACAACAACTTGTTGTAGGTTACTCTTCTCCTGCCTGCCCCCCCCCCCAAAAAAGGGAAGAGATTGTGGCTTGGCCAAGGGGAGGAACCGGCAGAAGGCAAGTGGCTGAGAGAGGGGGAGCCCGGTGTCTGTGTCCGCAAGTGCGTTTTTATGAGTGTTCTAGCAAACACAGATGCCCATCAAGCGTTTTCAAGTGTTGGGATGCTCGCCAAAAAAAGTGAGCAACTTTGAGTCAGGCATGGGGGAGTTCATCTATCATTGGATTTCGTCCGATGAATGGAACTAAATGGGAACACAGCAGGCATGTAATACTGTTCTGAGTCATTTCATCCTGTAATGGGCAGTAAAGAAGCCTCGCTCCTCCTTCTCCTCCTCCCCTCTTCTCTCAATATGGCATAGTTATTGAAAGGGAACAATGGATGCAGACAGACAGGTGGATGAGAGCCATCGTCGTCTGCCAGGAAGGGATGGTGGGGTCTAAAAATCGATTTGTCTTGAGTAGTTGTGGGGCAACTGAAGCTCAAATACTTCGGTCACCCAATGAGAAGGGAGCACGCCCTGGAGAAGACCCTGATGCTGGGAAAGACTGAAGGTCAAAGAAGACGTGGACGGCAAAGGATGAGATGGTTAGACAGTGACATCGATGCAACGAACATGAAACTGAGCAAACTTCAGAGGACGGCGGAAGACAGGAAGGCCTGGCGTGACCTGGTCCATGGGGTCGCGAAGAGTCGGACTCGACTGTGCGACTGAACAACAAAACATTGTGGGGCAACAGCAAACTGACTACAGGAGTGAGAGACGGCATCTTCCCCGTAAGAGATGTTTGGTAGGATGGGGGGGGGAAAGTACTGTCAAGTCACAGCTGACATAGGGTGACCCCTGGTGGGGTTTTCAAGGCAAGAAACATTCAGAGGTGGTTGGCCATGGCCTGCCTCCACACTGTGACCAATGTCTCCTGTAAGCTGTGGGGTCAGGTGAGCAAAATTTCTACTTTGTGGGCTACTAGCATTAATGTTGTGAGCGAGCGATTGGGCTCCTGCATCAATCAGTTTGCTCTGGAGCCCTCCTTCCTGAGCTAAGGCAGAAATGTGTGAGCTGGAGGCTAAAAAACCGAGGTGGCTCACACTAACTCAGCTTAGAGGGGACACTGACTGTGACCCTGGTATTCCCCATTCAAATACTAGCCAAGGCTCACCCTGCTTCACTTCCGAGATCCAATGAGATCAGGCTAGCCTGGGCTATCCAGGACAGGATCCATGGGGCTCTAGAATTACTCATGTCTTGTTCCAAATTCTGGAGGGCCAAAGAAGAAGAAGAGGAGGAGGAGGAGGAGGAGGAGGAGGAGATTGGATTTATACCCCGCCCTTCACTTGGAGTCTCAGAGCTGCTTACAAACTCTTTTCCCTTCCCCTCATCACAACAGAC
>NW_015165839.1:763969-785257 GCF_001447785.1 Gekko japonicus | reverse complement strand
GGAGGAGGAGGAGGAGGAGGAGGAGGAGGAGGAGGAGATTGGATTTATACCCCGCCCTTCACTTGGAGTCTCAGAGCTGCTTACAAACTCTTTTCCCTTCCCCTCATCACAACAGACACCCTGTGAGGTGGGTGGGGCCGAGAGAGCTCTTTCAAGAACTGCTCTTTCAAGGACAGCTCTGACAGAACTATGGCTTGCCCAAGGTCATTCAGCAGCTGCAAGTGGAGGAGTGGGGAATCAAACCCGGTTCTCCCAGATTAGAGTCCGCACACTTAACCACTACACCAAAGTGGCTCTCAAGAGTGCCCAGGGGGCGCGTCTCCTCCTCTGACCAGCACCAGGACCTTGGCTTGTGCCGACCTTCTATTCCACACACATTCCTGCCTGCTTGTGTGTTCTTCCTTCCCACTGACTGTATGTCCTTCCCTCTACGGTGCTGGGTGGCATGGATGTGCAGGTGGGAATGCCACCACTGTGTCTTCCAGGAGTGCCACCACTGAATACCACCAGCATGTCCTTCCCTGGGAGCATGGGGCTGGGGTGCTCTGCGGCAGTGAGCCCCACCAGAAAATCTGAGCCCTGGCTGTTGCCCAACCCCAAGATACGCTGATACCGGCCCTGCCTGCAGTGTTGACTAGGAGAAAGGAGGGAAATTTTCAGCTATGGTTATGGAGGCTACAATGATGGCTAAGAGGCTATGGCTGCAAGCCAGGGGGGTTACCTCTGCTGCCTCCTTATGACGCATGGAGGTTGGTTTACTGATCTTTTTGTCCTCCATAGTTTGCTCAACTTCATGTTCATTGCATCAATAACACTGTCTAACTATCTCATCCTTTGCCGTCCCCTTCTTCTTTGACCTTCAGTCTTTCCCAGCATCAGATTCTTCTCCAGGGAGTGCTCCCTTCTCATTTGGTGGCCAAAGGATTTGAGCTTCAGCTTCAGTCTCTGACCTTCCAGGGAACAGTCAGGGTTGATTTCTTTTAGGATTGACTGATCTGATCTCCTTGCAGTCCAAGGGACTCTCAAGAGTCTTCTCCAGCACCATAATTCAAAAGAATCTATTCTTTGGTGCTCAGCCTTCCTTATAGTCCAACTCTCACTGTCATAACTACTGGGAATACCATTGCTTTGACCTTACGGACTTTTCTTGGCAGGGTGATGTCTCTACTTTTTATTACGCTGTCAAGGTTCGCCATCGCTTTCCTCCCAAGGAGCAGGCGTCTTTTAATTTCATGGCTGCAGTCACCGTCTGCAGTAATATTGGATCCCAGGAACGTGAAGTCTGTCACTGCTTCCACGACTTCCCCTTCTATTGGCTAAGGAGTGATGGGGCCGGATGCCATGATCTTAGTTTTTTGTGATGTTGAGCTTCAAGCCCACTTTTGCGCTCTCCTCTTTTACCCTGAGCAAGAGGCTCTTTAGGTCCTCTTCACTTTCTGCCATTAGAGTGGTATAGTCTGCATATCTGAGGCTGTTGATCTTTTCCCCAGCAATCTTCATTCCGGCTTGTGATTCATCAGCAAGGTGACAACAAGAGGGTGGGCTTATTTGTGGGCTCCAGATCAAATCAAGCCTGAACTATCTCTAGAAGCCAAAATGACCTGAGGCTATCATACTTTGGTCATACCTCAGGCTATCATACTTTGGTCATATCATGAAAAGGCAAGAGTCACTGGAGAAGACCACAATGCTAGGAAAAGTTGAAGGCAGCAAGAACAGAGGAAGACCCAACACGAGATGGATCGACTCAGGGCTTTTTTTAGCAGGAATTCATTAGCATAATAGGCCATACCCAGCAGCAGGAACTCATTAACCTATTAGGCCACACCCTGACAGCACAACTCATTCGCATATTAGGCCACACCCCCATGTTACCAGAAGTGTGCTCATCCAGCCACACCCACCTTTTGCTTCTTATTCTCTTTACCTTGTTTGTTGTCAAAACCCAGGGCTTTTTGCATGTTAAGCCACACACCCCTAACTGTAGCCAATCCTAATGAGTTTCTGCTGTTGGGTGTGGCCTATTATGCTAATGGGTTCCTGCTGGGCGTGGCCAACTCGGGAGCCAGCCGGAACTCCGTTCCTGTGCGTTCCTGCCCAAAAATAGCCCTGGATCGACTCATATAAAGGAAGCCATGGCCTTCAGTTTGCAAGACCTGCGCAGGGCTGTTAACAACAGGCTGTTTTGAAGAACATTATTTCCTAGGGTTGCCATAATTTGGCAGCAACTTGACATACAGGCTTATTAAAACATACAGGCTTATTCCCCCCCCCCCATGAGTTGCTCCCTGCTAGTTTTGAAGAGAACTCCAGCTTTGACGGACTCCCAGATTCAATCAGAAGGCTGAGAAAATTACAATTCCTTTCCATCCAGCTAGCTGGCATGTTTTGAGTGTGCATTGCCCAGGTGGTGATGCCATGATGAAGGCCACCAGCCGTGCAGATGCAAATACATTGGAAATGATGAACAAATCAGTAGGTTGAGATCTTGACTGGAAAGGAAATGAACATTGCGAGCGGGGCACGTTCACCTTTCGAGCACGTCCTTTGTGAGGGTCACATGACAAAAGGGAAGTTTCATTAAAGTGTACATTCCTTTAAAAGTGGGCTATGACAAAACAGATCTCACCTTTCAGGTCCCCCTGCCACTTACACGGATACGTTCAACTCTGTCTTCTCGCCTCTTAACTCAGTAATTATAGGGGATGAAGGATATAGAAGAAAGTCTCCTTGCTTGGACTCTGTCTCTTCATACCTCCAACCCTACAGAGCTACTTCAAGAACCACAGAGAAAGGAGAAGTTTGCCAACCAGGGGATCGGGGAGTAGCCCAAAGGAGCCCTGATTTGGTGTAGTGGTTAAGTGCCTGGACTCTAATCTGGGAGAACTGGGTTTGATTCCCCACTAATCCACTTTCAGCTGCTGGATGACCTTGGGCAAGCCATAGTTCTGCCAGAGCTGTTCTCTCAAAAACAGTTCTGGAAAGAGCTCTCTCAGCCCCACCTACCTCACAGGGTGTCTGTTGTGAGGAGGGGAAGGGAAAGGAAGGGAAAGCTGCTCTGAGACTTCAAGTGAAGGGCAGGGTATAAATCCAATCTCTTCTTCTCTTCTGTCCTCTTTTCTTTTTCATCACCTCCTACCTGATCCTTTTAACTGGAGATGCCGGGGATTGAACCTGGGACCTTCTGCATGCCAAACACATGCTCTACCACTGAACTACAACCCCTCCACTAGTGAAACATGTAGATCTCTTAAGGCATGGCAGCCCTTCTGCCCATCTTGGGGGTGATGTCTTTCAGGTGGCTTCTAAATTTTGGCTCAGTTCTTGCTTTGATATAAAGGGCTTTTGCAAAGAACCCCTCCCTGCCATTTTAGGTGGCCTGATAGTTCTATATCTCACGTTCCAGCATATTATGTTTCTAATCTCTGTTGCCTTTTCATAAGGACTTTCTCTCTCTCTAGGCAACGATCCTCTTCTCATTGGCGGGGGGGGGGTGTCCCCTGCTCCTGGGGATTTCTCATTCTCAGACTTAGCAGGGTGAACTGAAAATGTTCTAATTGCATATTGATCGAGGTTGCTTTGGTGGTGAGTGCGTGTCCTCAAAGTGAACACATTTTGTACTCACCTGAGCTGAGATCTCAAGGCAATGTAAGCCCACCTGAGACGTAGGATGCACTTTCTTTTGCTTACCTCTGTTGGGTTTGTTGGAGAATCTGGTTCTTCTTGAAGCCCTTCTTCAAGGCTGGAGCAATTATTAAAGACAGAGAGAGTTCTTCCACTTTCCCTCCATATGACGGCTGCAGAATGGACCCATTTGTCTTAGCCCATTTGCTTGAATCATTAAGATCTCTCTCTCCTTCTCTCTCTCCCCCTTTCTCCCCATCTCTTTGCCCCCACTCTCCCTCCCTCTTCCCCCTTTCTCCCTCCCTCTCCCTCCCTCCCTCTCGCTCCCTCTTCCCCCTTTCTCCCTTTCCCTCCCTCTCCCCCTCTTTCTCTCTCCTTTCTCCCTCCCTCTCCCTCCACCCCTCTCTCTCCCTCTCTCCCCTTTCCTTCTTTCCCTCCCCCTCTCCCTCTTTCTCTCTGTCTCCCACTCTCCCCCCTCTTTCTCTCCCTCTCCCTCTTTCCCCCTCTTTCCCCCTCTTTCTCTCTCCCTCCCTCCCTCCCTCCCTCAATAGTAATAGGGAGATGCTACAATTTTTGCTTCCGGTGCATGTGACAATCAAATTTACCTTGTCTGACTGTGACGATCATCTGTGAGCTGATTGTGATCAGCTCACAGATGATCGTCACAGTCAGACAAGGTGTTCAGTTTAGCACCAAAAGACAAGGTGTTCAGTTTAGCACCAAAAGACTCTGTGTTCAGTTTAGCACCAAAAGAATCAAATGTCGGTAGAACAAAATTTGCTTTGGGTTTTCCCGAAACCGTGTGTGTGTGAAAAACCTGGACGGGCAGTCATTAATGCCGCTAAAGACTGCTTAGGCAGTCTCTCTAGGCAACGATCCTCTTCTCATTGGCAGGGGTTTAGGTAAAGGTAAAGGTTCCCTTGCTCGAAAGCCAGTCGAGTCCGACTCTAGGGTTGCGGTGCTCATCTCTGTTTCAAAGCCGAAGAGCCAGCGCTATCCAAAGACGTTTCCGTGGTCATGTAGCCAGCATGACTAAACACCAAGGTGCACGGAACGCTGTTACCTTCCCACCGAAGTGGTACCTATTTATCTACTTGCAATTTCTTGCTTTCGAACTGCTAGGTTGGCAGGAGCTGGAACTAGAGACGGGAGCTCACTCCGTCATGCCGCACTCGGGTCTTGAACTGCTGAACTACTGACCTTCCACAGCCTGCAGTTCAGCGTCTTAAGCACTACAGCATTAATAAAACCAACATAGATAAAACATCAATCCATAAAGCAACTTTACATAAATACAATAATATAAGTAAAAGTGGTTCAGTAAATCCTTATAACTAGACATCGACCACATTGTTCACTACTTATACAGAATACATGTCTTAGCAGGTCGGCAGGCTGAGGCTGGCATACCGTCGCTCTCACTGGTATGCCCGGCGGAAAAGCTCCGTCTTCACGGCCCTGCAGAATTGCTGGAGATCTCGCAGGGCCTGGATCTCACTAGGGAGCTCATTCCAATATGCTTGTGCAGCTAGCGAAAATGCTCTAGACCTAGTTGTTGTCAACCTGGCCTCTTTAGGGCCAGGAAGGGTCAGGCGATGTTGAGTCCCAGATCTCAGTGCTGTCTGGGGAACATATGGGGAAAGGCGGTCCCTCAGGTAGACAGGTCCCTGACCATATAGGACTTTAAAGATCAAAACCAGCACCTTGAAGCGGATCTGGAATGCTATTGGCAGCCAGTGCAACGCCTTTAGCATAGGCTGGATGTGCTCCCGCATCGGGAGGTCGATCAGCAGCCTGGCCGCCACGTTTTGCACCAGGTGCAGCTTCCGAAGTTGCCCCAAGGGCAGCCCCATGTAGAGAGCATTGCAGTAGTCCAACCTCGAGGTAACCATAGCATGGATCACTGACGCCAGATCTTTGCGCTCAAGGGAACCAACTGCCTAATCAGCCGAAGATGGTAAAAGGCTGCCTTGACAGTGGCTGCTACATGGGCCTCCATTGTTAAGGAGGCATCCAGGAGCACTCCCAAACACCGGTCCCGCGACGCTGGCACCAATGGCACCCCATCGAAGGCCAGCAATGGGATTCCCACCTACCGCTCTGATTCAGGCACAGGACCTCCGTCATCATCGGATTCAATTTCAATCGGCTCAGTCTCAGCCATCCCGCCACATCCTGAAGCGCCCGGTCCAGGTCTTCTGGGATAGAGCCCAACTGGCCGCCCAACAGCAGATAGAGCTGGGTGTCATCCACATATTGGTGACACCCCAGCCCATGCCTCCAGGAAATCTGGGCAAGGGGGCGCATATAGATGTTAAATAACATCGGGGAGAGTACCGCCCCTTGTGGCACCCCACAAAGTAGTGGGTGCCATCGGGATAGTCTCTCCCCGAGAGCCACCCTTTGTTCCCGAACCTGGAGAAAGGAGACAAGCCACTGTAAAGCAAGTCCCCGAATCCCCACGTCGGCGAGGTGGTGGGCGAGCAGCTGATAATTGACCGTGTCGAACGCTGCCGACAGGTCCAGCAACAGCAGCGCCACCATCCCGCCCCGATCCAGATGCCTCCGGAGGTCATCCATGAGGGAGACCAGTGCCGTCTCCGTCCCGTGGCCCGGGCGGAAACTGGACTGGTAGGGATCAAGCACGGGAGCATCATCATCAGTTCTGGGAAGCTAAGCAGGCTCAGCCCGGGTGAGTACTTGAATAGGAGAAAACAAAGGAAGTTCAGGGTCCCTACGCAGAGTCAGGTGATGGTTAACCGCCTCTGTCTATCTTTTCCCTGGCCTGCTGAGGCTAGCCTGATCTTATCTGGTCTGGGAAGCTAAACAGGGTCAGATCTGGTGAGTACTTGGATGGGAGACCCACCAAGAAAGTCCAGGGTCACCATGCAGAGGCAGGCAATGGCAAGCTACCTCTGAACATCTCTGGTCTGGAAAACCCTACGGGGTTGCCATGAGTCGGTTGCCACTGGACAACACGTTACACAGAAGTAGCTTTATACCAGTTTGGTGTCGTGGTTAAGCGCGTGGACTCTAATCTGGGAGAACCGGGTTTGGTTTCCCCACGCCTCCACTTGCACCTGCTGGATGACCTTGGGCGAGCCGTAGTTCTGTCAGAGCTGTCCTTGAAAGAGCAGTTTAAATAAACAAAATATTGCAAGGGTGCTAATGTTTTAAGCATGTTTTTAAGTAACCCTCTGTGTTTTTAAGTAAACCCTTTGTGTTTGTGTCCTTTATAAAGTTTATATCTCCGGTACTTGGCATTACATTTTATGACACACATGGCTTGGCCCAACAAGGTCTCATTTATGCCAGATCCGCCCTTCATAACAAATGAGTTCGACAGCCCTGTCTTAGGGGGTCAGACTAGGAGCTGGGAGACCCAGGTTCAAATCTCCACTCTGCCATGGAAGCTTGCCGGGTGATCTCGGGCCAGTCACACACTCTCCGCCTAGCCTATAGTAGTGGGTTGTTGTGAGGATAAAATGGAGAAGAGGAGAAAGAGGTAATCTGCCTTGGGGTCCCACTGGGAGAAAGAAGGGGTATAAATTAGATAGATGGATGGATGGATGGATGGATGGATGGATGAATGGATAGATGATAGATAGATAGATAGATAGATAGATAGATAGATAGATAGATAGATAGATAGATAGATAGATAGATAGATAGATAGATAGATAGATAGATAGATAGATAGATAGATAGATAGATAGATAGATAGATAGATAGATAGATAGATAGATAGATAGATAGATAGATAGATAGATAGATAGATAGATAGATAGATAGATAGATAGATAGATAGATAGATAGATAGATAGATAGATAGATAGATAGATAGATAGATAGATAGATAGATAGATAGATAGATAGATAGATAGATAGATAGATAGATAGATAGATAGATAGATAGATAGATAGATAGATAGATAGATAGATAGATAGATAGATAGATAGATAGATAGATAGATAGATAGATAGATAGATAGATAGATAGATAGATAGATAGATAGATAGATAGATAGATAGATAGATAGATAGATAGATAGATAGATAGATAGATAGATAGATAGATAGATAGATAGATAGATAGATAGATAGATAGATAGATAGATAGATGATAGATAATCTCTTGGGCAAGGACTAGGAGATATGAGATTACCCTCTCCTTCCTTCCTTCCTTCCTTCCTTCCTTCCTTCCTTCCTTCCTTCCTTCCTTCCTTCCTTCCTTCCTCCCTTTTCCATTTTTTCTCCCCCCCCCCAACATTTAGAATCCCACCATTAATTAATCCAGGCCTGTTGGGCATAAGCGGGTTCTGTCTATGGCTTCCAGGAGTGCCAGGAGATATTTGATCACTGCTGGTGCCACCGGCAAGGGGAGTCAGTGATTGGCCATCGTGATTCATGGGCATTAGTGGAGCATGTAATGAAATGGGAACTGTCTCTCTTCTCTGCACCACTGATGGAGGAAGCCGTGCCTTGCTCCATCCCCCCGCCTTTGCTGTTTTCCACACAGTGTGTCAGCTCTGGACGAGGCCTGTCAAATGTCACCTTGAAGCAAAGACATGTGCGATGCACTCGTCAATCCACATATCTAACACTCCAGGAAACATCCTCTCTCTTCCTTTTCCAAACACACATAAAAATCATTGAAGAAGGTATGTCGACGGAGACCAAGAGAAGACAGGAGTAGCAATGAAGTGCCAAAGATGGTCATGACTCAGGTTTGCACCACTTGACTGCTAGGCATTTGGGGGGCTTGTTCGCACGGGCCTACTCATTACTCGACTACTTGTGTGAACAGGTAGCTGTAGATAAGCCTCCACAGAGAGAACTTTTCCTCTCACCCCACACAGTGCTTTTCAGAAGGCCTAGTGCAATCACGTACCTTTGAGTCAACAAGGGGACCTTAGTGGTAGAACATCTGCTTGGCAGGCAGAAGGTCCCAGGTTCAAACCCCGATATGGCCACTTAGAAGGATCAAGAGATAGGCGAAGTGACAGACCTCTGCCTGGGATCTTGGAGAGCTGCTGCAGAGCCAGTTTGGTGTAGTGGTTAAGTGTGAGGACTCTAATCTGGGAGACCCGGTTTGATTCCCCACTCTTCCACTTGCAGCTGCTGGATGACCTTGGGCAAGCCATAGTTCTGATAAGAGCTGTCTTTGAAAGGGCAGTTCTGGAAAGAGCGCTCTCAGCAATGTTCCCTCTAAGCTGAGTTAGTGTGAGCTAGCTCACGGTTTTTGAGCCTCTGGCTCACACATTTTTGTCTCAGCTCAGGAAGGATGGGGCTCCAGAGCAAACCAATTTATGCAGTAGCCAAATCACCTGCTCACAACTTTAATGCCAGTGGCTCACAAAGTAGAATTTTTGCTCACAAGCCTCCATAGCTTAGAGGGAACATTGGCTCTCAGCCCCGCCTACCTCACGGGTTTCTGTTGTGGGGAGGGGAAGGGAAAGGAGTTGATAAGCCGTTCTGAGACTCCGAGTGAAGGGTGGGGTATAAATCCAATCTCCTCCCCCTCCTCCTCCTTTGTAGATAATACTGATCTGGATGATTCAAGGGTCTAATTCCGTATAAGCGGGGGTCATTTCATAGAAAAAGAGGTGCAGGAGCTCATTAGCATAACTTATTTGCATATGCCACATCCCCTGACATCACCGGAAGTGTGTCAGAAGGCAACACCCACCACTCAGGCTCCACTGGACTGTTTTGGATTGCTAGCTATTGGGGGGGGGGGAGAGAACGTGCAGATCTGTCCTCGCAGAGGAGGGAGAGCTTGTACCTGAATAAAACTTGGTCTTAAAGGTGCCACTGGACTGTTTTGGGCCAGGGTGAGCCCTGCAGCTTACCTGGCTGCTTCTTGCTCTGACTGAGGGCTCCTGGGAGCAGGGGGTGGGGCTTGTTGCATGTGCCCGCCCCCTGGGCTCTTTACTGCCGGAGCTCCGCTCCTGTGCGCTCCTGCAGAAAATGACCCCTGCGTATAAGGCAGGTTCATGTGTTCAAGTGTGGAGAAACCCAGGGTGATTTCCTGCCGTCATTTCTGCTGATCAGAGGGTTTCCTGTCATTGGAACATGATTTCCTTGTTTCCCTGCCCAACTGCAACCTGGAATGGAACCCCTCCTGCAAGGAACAGAATATGATGAGAAGTCTGTGGTGGGTGGAGGCATTCTGGTGAATGTTGCTCCCTCCCTGTGTTAGTGGGAATTTAATGTAGGGCCCAACCCCAAGCCTGTATGAACTGGGGCTTGATTGCATGAACCAACTGTCCCATAAAGGGAATGCAGATAGGGCAGGGGGGAAACAGACGTTATCTCCAGTGTGGAGCAGTGTTCCCTCTAAGCTGAGTGACTGTGAGCTAGCTCACAGTTTTTTAGCCTCCGGCTCACACATTTTTTTGTCTTCACTCAGGAAGGATGGCTCCAAAGCAAACTAATTTATGCAGCAGCCAAATCGCCTGCTCACAACTTTAATGCCAGTAGCTCACAAAGTAGGATTTTGGCTCACAAGACTCCGCAGCTTAGAGGGAGCATTGGAGTTGACCTTGCCCGTGTGAACCAGTTCCGTGTCGTTTCCTAATAAAGAGACCAGGGAGGCAGTTGTAGATCTTACATCATGGTTTATTTAAACTTCCTGACCAATCTTTGACTTTATAACAGATCCATCAATGTCACCACCACCCTGAGAGAGGGTGGCATATGTTTTGTTTGTACTCAGCTGGACAGGGGAAATGGCTTCGAGGCCCAAATATGAGAATCACACACTGGATTTGCCGAGCCACCCTTTGAAATGTCTGACTTGGTCCTCTTGACCCATTCCTTGGCCTTCACACTAAGCCACTGTTTCATGGACAACGTTTTCATCCTGTTTCATCTTGTTTTTCACCCCTGCTCTCCTCCTAAGGAGTTTGGAAGTCCAGGAGGAACATAAGCAGAGGAGCCCTAATGGATCAGACCAGTGGTCCCTCTAGTCAGCATGAAGAACATAAGAGAACATAAGAGAAGCCAATGTTGGATCAGGCCAATGGCCCATCCAGTCCAACACTCTGTCATACGGTGGCCAAAAATACCAGGTGCCATCAGGAGGTCCACCAGTGCAGCCAGGACACTAGAAGTCCTCCCACTGTTGCCCCCCCCCCCAGGCACCAAGAATACAGAGCATCCCTTGCCCCAGACTGAGAGTTCCTATCTATACCTTGTGGCTAAAAGCCACTGATGGACCTCTGCTCCAGATGCTTATCTAATTCCCTCTTGAAGCCGTCCATGCTTGTAGCCGCCACCACCTCCTGTGGCAGTGAATTCCACGTGTACTCTTTCCATCTCACACAGTGGCCAACCCCTCTAGGCTCCAGAGAGAGGTCCAGCAACAGGGCACAGAGCCAGAGGTCTTCTCCTGATGGGGACATCAGAAGAGCCCTGCAGGATCAGACCAGTGGCCCACCTAGTCCAGCATCCTGCTTCCAACACTGGCCAGCCAGATAAGCCCCTTGGAAGCCTGCAAGCTGGAGCAATACCCTTGATATTACCACTCCCCCTGCCACTGGTATTCAGAGGTATTTTCCCTCTGGAGTTGGACTTTCCATGGATTCATCATAGCGAATGGTCATTCCCGTCCCTATCCTTCACCATGAGTTTTGACTAATCCCTTATCGAAGCCAGGTAAATTAGTGCCAGAAGGCAGCGTGGCGATAGCCTGATCTCGTCAGCTCTTGGAAGCTAAGCGGGGATGGGACTTGGGTGGGAGACCTCCGAGGAAGACTCTGCAGAAGGAGGCAACGGCAAACCCTCTGCTGAAATCACTTGCCTTGAGAGCCCCTTGGTAGGGTCACCATAAGCCGGTCATGAGTTGGTGGCACTTGAGACACACAAATTAGTGGCAGTCACTGAATCCTGGAGCAGTGAGTTCCACAAGCTAAGTATTCATTGGGTGTTGAAGTTCTTTCTTTTCTTTGCCTTGACATTTTGCCTGTTTCTAAAGCTTGGAGAGGGGGGGGAAACCCTTTCCACTCTTTTCAGCCTTAGAGAGAGAGAGAGAGAGAGAGAGAGAGAGAGGGAGAGAGAGGAGAAGAAGAGGAGGCTTTTTCCTTTGAGGAGGAGGAGGAGGAGGAGGAGGAGGAGGAGGATTGGATCTATAACCCGCCCTTCACTACCCAAAGGTGTCTCAGAGCGGCTTACAAACTCCTTTCCCTTCCCCTCCCCACAATATCCATCTTCCGGTCTTCCTCTCCCCTTTCAAAGGGATTAGCTTGGAATAGCAGGCGCTCAATTCAACCTGGTTTACAAATATCAGTTTGTAAACCTGATTCGCAAAAGGCCTTTCGCTATGATGGGCCACTTTGTCAAACTTCTCTCGGCATGTCTGCACCTTCCCCACCTTGCCCCACTACTATTGAGGGACCTGCTACGATGTCCCTTTCAGACCTTCAGTGATGTCATGGCGGCTGCTCTCGCAACTGCTCTGGCATTAGAGGTCTTGACCCGACATACTATGGCTTCTTTGGCTGCTGTTGGCTCAACTACTCTGCCTTAGCCAACAGTAGGCTACGTAAATCTTGGGCCAGACAGCCTGGGACTCACGGGAGCATCTTTGATTCTGAATTCAGAGATCTCTCAGCAACTCCATGTTAAAATAAGCAGCACTGGCCTGTATTGACTTTATGCTTTTGTTTTTTAAATGGCACCTTGCTGGTCCCGATGGACTGATCTCTCTGCCGATAAAACAGGGTGCCCTTGAGGTCCATTACTCAGACAATGCAGAAGGGCAGGCCGATCGCATGCCCTGAAGTTAGCTTAGAGGACTAGGAACTAGACTAGGGGTTCCCAATGTGGTGCCCATGGGCTGACACCTTTTCTGGTGCCTGCCAGGAGTTTTGAGGAAGTGGCCGGGGCAAAGTGAAGCTTTTGCCCAGTGAGCCTTCTGATTGGCTGCTGGAGGTTTGATTGACTGTGCAGATTTTTTTTAATAAAATGTGGCTTTGGCAGCCGCTGCCACCACAACACAAGGACCTTCGCTGCGCGGCTGACATTAAGCTGCCGCAGTTATTTGGTGGCTGGCTCCGCCTCCCATGGCAGCCATCTTGTGGCTGCACCAACCGTGCCATGTCAGAATCCCAAAGCAGCTTGCAGGTTCAGAAAGGGTGGGGACCTGTCCTGGGTCCTGGCTTAGCTGAGTCTGACTGTTTCTCAGATGAGGAAGAGGCACAGAGCAACCCAACCTCCTCTGGAGTCAGTCCCGAAGAGGAACCTTTGCAAGCACCTGAGGAAGGAGAGGCTCCAGCATCTGAGGTGCCGTTGGAGGAAAAGCCTGGGACAGCACCCCCAATTGGGTACACCTCGAGGCCAGAGTCCCCACCTAGCTCACCTGAATGTCCCAGATGCAAGGCACGCCAGCATCTGGAGGTGTGGGAGAGACGGAGGAATGCCACACTTCAGCTGTTGCAAAGGCAGCGATAGGGGCTATGAGCGTTTGCAGGTCGCCTCCCAGGGAAGGGAGGATCCGGTTATAAGCAACCACGCTCACCTGTCTCGGTGTGGATGCAACCGTGCAATCTCGGACCTTGTCCGGGCTGCCGGCCTCCGCTCTTTGCTCCTGAAAACTCTGACTGATTCCCTGGCATTCTGACCCGTGGCTCTGTTTCTTAGCTTGCTTTTGGACTGCGTATCCAGCTTCAGTGAAGTGTATCCATGGCGACCAGCCAGAACCAGCAGAGGACCCCTGAACTAGACTGTGATGGCTGTCGTCATGACTCAGGCCCCTCATCTGCCAAAGCAAAGGCAGGTTCTTCCCCTCTGGAGGCTCCCTGTCTGAAGCTTGTGGAGAGACCAAGTTACAGTTGTCAAGACTCAAAAACTACTGAACATCAGGACATGGCTTTCCGGTATACCCTGCAGCAAGCTATCCTCATGGTTCTAGGGTACCAAACTAAATTCCTCAATAGGTCCACCAAGAAAGCAGCTATCCAAAAATGACACCATCGCTGGGCACTGTTGCTGTCTGGCCCTGTGGCAGTGTGTCCTGAACATGATGCTTCCCAAGACAGACATGAGAGGCTTCTTGTGAATTTTGGAAGCACTCAAAGCCCCCCCCCCCCGAGTTATTCGGAGGTCTGGGGGCACCCGGAATATGAGGGCACATGTGTTGGCCACCATGAATATACATGACACCCCATGGCACACAGAGAGGAAAGAAGAACAAGGTTTCTTACACCTGGGATGTGGTGAGAAGTAACGCTTGTCTTCATTGCGAAAGGAAGAGAAAGATCTCTGCTCCTCTGGTCAAAGGACAGGATGAAGCCAATAGCCAAACTATGACGTTTGGAATCACGTAATACAACCAGGATTTAATTTTGGGACACATATTTAAAGTGCTAACATGTTTTCCTAATCCCCCCCCCCCCCCGCAAAAAAAGCAACATTCCATGTCACGGCCAATCTTGACCCCACTAACAACAATTAAGTTTACTGTCGACTTTAGGTGCAGAAGTAAGATGTGTTCCCTTCCCTTTGTTCTACAGCGGCAGCCAGCTCTTGGGGCGGGCGGGCGATGGAAAGCCGCCACCCCCTTGTCTCGATCTTCCCGCTTCCTCCGGTGATCCACCCGTTTCCTGCTTCAGACAGGAAATGATGTCATAAGATCAGGCCACCATGCTCTGAACCCGAGACGGGCGGCAAGTGCACGTTATTGAGGAAGCGCTGGGTTGAATTCTTGCTCTCATCCCTTGTCGGCCTTCCATCATGTTATAAGCTTGCGGGAAATGGCTGAGGTAGTGTGAACGCAGTTTAGCTTGCGTGGAAATGGAAGGAGGGCAGAGCTAAACCTTCAGATGTGGGGGGGGGGGAGGAAAGCTTTGGGAGAGGTGGGCTGGGGAAATCCAAAGTGCATGACGCCGTATTAGCCTTCTCCAACCAAAATATACAAAAATAAACTGTGACGCAGCCGGGCTCCGACCGCTCCTATTATTCTGCTTTCCCCTTAGCTCTGAGATACTCAACACTGAAAGGGCCAAAGCCCAGAATAATGGCTTGTAAGAGCACATTAGGGGTCAGGGGCGTCTGCCCTTGGCCCTGATGTCTTTGTGGTTCCCTGGCGTAAGAGCTCACCCCACAAGCAAGATGGGGGGCGGGGTTATCTCAGCCCTCGATGATGGTTGCTCTGGCAGATGTCGCCGTCTCCTTCTCTGTCCAGCCTTGTCCAAGATCCATCGTCGCTTACCTTCTCCCTCGCTACCTGCTACCCTGTGTTCAGCCTCCTCTTTTCCTTCACCCAGTCCTATTGCACGTGGACGAGGAGGGGAGGTGAAAACAAAATCCCTCTCTCTAAAACACGACCGAGGTTCGCAGGACCGCACGCACAGCCTCACGTCCACCCAGACTTCAAATATATATATGTATATACATACCAATATAAAAATACACACACGCACGCATTCCAAAAACTAAAGCAACTTAAAAAAAATCAAAATCAAAACGGGAGCGAGAAAAGCAAAGGAAGCGCTTCAAAGGCCCGATCCTGTGTTGGCTTTCATCCTTCGTTAAGAGCAAGGAGGTGACCCGAAATTATCGTTCATCTCCAGCTGCCTGAGTTTGATCGCTCCAACCAAAAAAAAAAGTGCATAGCAAAATTGAGGGTTTTTGACCCACTCCCACAGAGGGTTTTTCCCCCAAAAAATATTAGCATCTTCCTAATTCAGGGATGTCCCTTGGAGGGAAAGGAATGTTTCGATCTATCTCAGCACATTCTCCGTCCACATCCTTGGGATGGCCATGAGATAAATGGAACATGAGAGGATGACAGCGGAGAATGAGATGCATTGTTTCGATGCTTTAGTTCTGCCTTTGCGCACGCGCACATGCACGTGCACACACACACACTGTGACTTGTTGCACAGACTATCTCGTCCAAAAATGAATGAGATGGGACCGGCCGTGGGACTCCTAAGTAGGGAGGTTCTTTGAGTAGTACCTCATGTTGTGTTTGGAAGTGGAGGGAAAGGACAGAGTTATGAAGTATCAGGGAGGTACAGCTAGCGGTGCGTCAGGACATCTTTCAGCTTAACCATCTACAGTGAACGTTGTGCAAATGGGAACAAGATGGCAGACACGTCGGTAAGTCTGACCCCTTCCATTCAGCAGAGGGCAGTGGTGCAAACACATTGGAAACACGAGCGCACAAGGTCTGTTCGATACGGGAGGCCCCGAGGGTCAAAAGCAGCGTGGGAGGGAGGGACCAGGAATGTGTGGACAGTTACGGGAGTTAAAAGGAGTGACGTTCCTTAATGGTCAAGGCAGAAGTGTAATCTAACGATGTCAGTTAATATGTGTCGAAACTTTGGTAGCAAGGAGGAAAAGAAAAAGGAGAACCATATGGACACACACACACACACACACATACACACAAACTCAACTACATCCCCAATATCTTGGGTGGGAGGAAACGGGTTAAAATGGCCTTGACTGATGTGTCAAAGTTGAGGACAAGTGACGAATTGTCTTCTCTTTTCTGTGATCGTCTGTGGCCCTGCTAAACGTATTGTTCCTTAGGGCAAATATACAGTGCTCTGGAACCTGGTGGTGGGCAGCAGAAGGAAGCATTGCTCTGGTGGGATGAGTAGAGATCTCCTGGGAGATACGACAACGGACTATAGACATAAGGTACATTTGCCAGATATTGGTCTTCGCGCGAGTAACGGCAGGTTAGGTAATCACCCGCATCCGATATCTCTGAGTGACACTTTCCAAAGTTCTGTGGACAGAGAGAAAGAGAGAGAGTAATAGAAAAATAAAATCACAGATTGAAATGGAATTGTAATGAACGTCCGTTCGGCAGTAATGGAACAGGCTGTTGCAAATTCATTCTACCAGGGTCAAGAGCGACGTCGCACGCCGGTCTTGCCGCCGCTTTCTGGGAGCGCGTTTTTTGTCAATTGCAAGCTGCCATACACATTCCGTGCGACTGGTATACAATGAGACATGCTGTCCATCCAAAAATAAATCAGGACGAATGGAAGACTGAGAAAGAAAAGAACAATAACAACCCGCCAACCATCACAATGTGTGTTTTCTTGCCCTTGGCTTCTACTGCGTTATTGCTTTAAGGTGTGCCTCCAAGAACAATTGGCTTGCCTCATACTGGCTGCACTCAGCCAAGACCGTAGCCTCCCTCCAATTTAAGGAGTTTTCCTATGGTGGAAATGGCCCGTTTGTGCATGAACAACCTCCAGATTGGGAAATACCTGGAGATTCGGGGGTGGAGCCTGGAGAGGGCGGGGTTTGGAGAGGGGAGGGGCCTCAGCAGGGCGTGTTTACATAGATCCCACCCTCCAAAGCAGCCATTTCTCTCCAGGGGAACTGATCTCTGTCTTCTGGAGATCAGTTGTAATTCCAAGAGATCTCCAGGTTCTACCTGGAGGCTGGCAACCCTACGTGATGGTACATCAAGATTCATTTGGAGCGGGGTTGACTGCGGCACACAAAAAACACCAGACCACAAGAATGTTGATACAATTGCACATGGGCACAATTGATGGCATGCGTGCAGAAGGAGCTGTGGCGGCTCAAGTGGTTAAGACACTGAACTGCAGGCTATGGAAGGTCGCTAGTTCAGCAGTTCGAGACCCGAGTGTGCCGCATGATGGAGTGAGCTCCCGTCTCTACTTCCAGCTCCTGCCAACCTAGCAGTTCAAAAGCAAGAAATTGCAAGTAGATAAATAGGTACCACTTCAGTGGGAAGGTAACAGCGTTCCGTGAGCCTTGGTGTTTAGTCATGCCGGCCACATGACCATGGAAACGTCTTCGGACAGCGCTGGCTCTTTGGCTTTGAAACAGAGATGAGCACTGCAACCCCAGAGTCGGATTCGACTGGCTTTCGAGCAAGGGAACCTTTACCTTTACCTTACAATTGCATCAAAACTGCTGGTTTAGGTTTCTTTCGCCATGTCTTAGCAGTGCCCCGTGTGTATCCGTAATGTGTGTGCGCGTGCGTGCATGCGTGCATCTGGTAGGGGGAGACAAATATGGGCCGAAGGAATGTCACTACACCCCAAAGCGGGTTTTTTGGACCTTCAAAACGAGGGAGGAATGTGCAGGCCGAGATTTCCCCCAAAGCGTCTCTTCTTCAGTAACATTAAAGATTTGCTCTGATTCTAATCACGAGGTCCAGAAGCGAAGGAGGATTGGATGTGCCGCTCCGACAAACAGCCCTCGGAAAGCAGTCCTGCCCGGTTCCTCCCCGAACCTCTTGTTCCCCCTCTCGATCGAAGGCGAGCGGCGCTGACCTCGCTCTCCTCCAAACGAGGGCACGCTCCGAAAATGCAGGTACGGCAAAGTGGATAATTCCCTAACCTCTCATTTGTATCAACCCCCTCTGTTATCCACCTTCGCAAATTGCTCCCCGGACCTCTCGAGCCGTTCCAGGGCCAGGCTGGGAGAGAAATGTATAATTTAGCAGACGACTCCCCCCGGTCATCGGTATCCCATGCGGGGGGCGGCCGGCTACGAAACGGAGCGGACTTGATGGCATGCCATTAAATGCGCTTTCACGAAAGACAACCCACCGGCTGGGCAGACAGCACACGACAAGCAGGCACATCGAGACCGAGAGGACATGCACGTTTACCTGCAGATCCCATGCTCGCCTTTCCCAGCCTCTTTTGTTACCCACAACTCTGGCAACGGAAAGTGGCATTGAGTGGAATGAGAGGTACAGAAAAGGAGAGGGGGAGAAACATTCTCGATGCGCTGCTAGCTAAGGAGGTTTCCCCGCCGTGTTGGGTGCCAAACAGAGGAGAGGACACCAAAGAAAGCCATTAAAAAAAATGCCTTCAGAGTCCTATACTTCCAACTTCCTCCTGCCCAAGCTCACATGGACATCCCACGGTCTGTGTAACTTGTGGTCTTGTCCCCCCCCCACCTCCTCTTGGTCTCGGTCTAGCAGGGGCACATAGGGGAGACAAAGACAGAGAGGGCGTAGAACTTGGAAAGGGCTGCGGGAGCATAAGAACATGAGAACATAAGAGAAGCCAATGTTGGATCAGGACAAAGGTCCATCCAGTCCAACACTCTGTCACACAGTGGCCAGAAATACCAGGTGCCATCAGGAGGTCCAGCAGTGGGGCCAGGACATTAGAAGCTCTCCCACTGTTGCCCCCCCCCCAAGCACCAAGAAGACAGAGCATCACTTGCCCCAGAGTCCCTATCTATACCTTGTGGCTAATAGCCACTGATGGACCTCTGCTCCTTATGCTTATCTAATTCCCTTTTGAAGCCGTCCATGCTTGTAGCCACCACCACTTCCTGTGGCAGTGAATTCCATGTGTTAATCACTCTTTGGGTGAAGAAGGACTTCCTTTTATCTGTTCTAACCCGACCACTCAGCAATTTCATTGAGTGCCCACAAGTTCTTGTATTGTGAGAAAGGGAGAAAAGTACCTCTTTCTCTTTATTAACCTCTATCATCTCTCCCCCCCCCCCCTTAGTCATCTGCTTTCTAAAGTGCAAAGTCCCAGTCTCTTTAGCCTTTCCTCCTTGACTGAAAGGGATGAAGCTGTGGTAAGAAAGGTCAATCCAGCCTCTCCCGCAGCAGCTAAAATGCATCGGGAATACATAAAATAGCCATCGCTTGCCATGACACATAGATAAAAAGTACGTATTCTGAGCTTCCAGGTGGAAAAGCTGTGACACAGGGCACCTAAGGTGGAGGGGAGAGGGGAACAGATCACCGCCTGGGGTGTACAAACCTCTCTCTCCCCACAGTCTTCCCTGGAATGTATGCAGGGGTGGATTAAGGCTCATGGGTGCCCTAAGCACTGACCCATCTCGTTGCCCCCCTCCTTTCCACACTGACCCCCAGGCCATTTTAGTGGTTGACTTTTCTGACCAGATATACAATGCAGGTTGCGGCAATACAAAAATGTATTCATATGATAACACAATAACGGTACAAACTAAGCCAAGCTTGGGCTACATAAAGTTCTTTTCACCCTTTCCCCAGCTTTGTGGTACTCCCTTTGGCCCTGGTACCCTAAGCACGTGCCTAGTCTGCTTCATGGTCAATCCGCCCCTGAATGTATGGCAAAGTGGCCAGTTTGGTGTAGTGGTTACGTGTGCGGACTCTAATCTGGGAGAACCGGGTTTGATTCCCCCACTCCTCCACTTGCAGCTGCTGATGTGACCTTGGGTCAGTCACAAGCTCTGGCACAGCTATTCTTGAAAAAGAGCAGTTTGTGTCAGAGTTCTCTCAGCCTCACCTACCTCACAGGGTGTCTGTTGTGGGGAGGGGGAAGGGAAAGGAGTTTGTAAGCCGCTCTGAGACTCCAAGTGAAGGGCAGGGTATAAATCCAATCTCTTCCTCTTCTTCTTCTTCTCTAATCTGGGAGAACCGGGTTTGATTCCCCCTAGTTTATTAGGCCACACCTCCATGTTACCAGAAGTGTGGTCATCCAGCCACATCCACCTTTTGCTTCTTATTTTGTTTACCTTGTTTGTGGTCAAAACTCAGGGCCTTTTTTTGTAGCAGGAACTTCTTTGCATGTTAGGCCACACACCCCTAATGTAGCCAATCCTAATGAGTTTCTGCTGTTGGGTGTGGCCTGTTATGCTAATGAGTTCCTGCTGGGCGTGGCCAATTCGGGAGCCAGCCAGAAGTCCGTTCCTGTACCTTCCTGCCCAAAAATAGCCCTGCGTAGTTCTGATAAGAGCTGTCCTTGAAAAAGATCAGTTTCTGTCAGGAGCTCTCTCAGCCCCACCCACCTCACAGGGTGTCTGTTGTGGGGAGGGGAAGGGAAAGGAGTTTGTAAGCTGCTCTGAGAACCTTTGGGCAGTGAAGGGTGGGGTATAAATCCAATCTCTTCTCTTCTTCTTCACTGTGAAAGGCCGTCACTGCCCCAGGGTACAGTGATGGCTGCTTAGATGGTTCTCAAAGACGATTAGGCAGATTCATGAAGGATAGACCCATCAACGGGGTCACCAATGCCAGATTGGGAAATTCATGGAGATTTGGGAAGGGGAGTTTGGAAAGGGGAGGGAACCCAGAAGTGTATAATGTCACAGAGCCACAGTGGGGCATTTGGGGACGGAGCCCCACCACGAATGAGCCCCGCCCCGCCCAGGGAGAATGCCAGGCCGCCCCCAGCAGTGTTCCGTCTAAGCTGAGTGAGTGTGAGCTAGCTCACAGTTCTTTAGCCTCCGGCTCACACATTCTTGTCTTAGCTCAGGAAGGACCCCTCCGGAGCAAACTAATTCATGCAGCAGCCCAGTCGCCCGCTCACAACTTCAATGCCAGGAGCTCACAAAGTAGGATTTCTGCTCACAAAACTCCACAGCTTAGAGGGAGCATTGCCCCCCAGGCCCCCCACCCTGGTGCACTGTGCCCCTTCCCCCTGCCCCCTGTGCCCCCTCCCCGGCTCTTCCAGGGAAGCTGCCCTGACCCTTCTGGTCAGTTTCACTCCCTGATCAGCCATTAAACCTAAGAGCTGATCAGCCCAGGAATGAAACTGACCTGAAGCAGCAGGGGAGCTGAGGAAGGAGAGAGAGAGAGAGAAGGCATGCCCTCCCCTCTCTTCACTTTCCTTCCCCGGCCCCTGTAGTGGCAGGGAGGCTGGGGAAGGAAAGAGAAGCCGCCCTGCAGCTTTTGGCCGCCCCCCCCCCCCCGCCCCCCCCCATGCCCCC
>NW_015165839.1:712588-763222 GCF_001447785.1 Gekko japonicus | reverse complement strand
TATATTCTTCTGTCTTGTTCCCATACATCTCCCTCCATTTGCTGGATTGGAACCGCCTGCTATTAGGGTTGCCAACTCTAGGTTAGGAAATTCCTGGATATTTGGGAGTGGAGCTGAGGGAGAGGCCTCTGCAGGGTCTAGGGTGGCCAGGTGCCTACCATCTGCCAGTGGGGGGGCCCTATCCTGCTGCCCAGGATCTTTTGGTACGCGCTGCAATGATGTCACCTGGAAGTGACATCATCATGCTGGGCATCTCATGCAGGGGATGCTCTAGCATTTAGCCAAAAACTCTATGGTCACCATAGAGTTGTTAGCCAAATCCTAGAGTGTCCCCCATTTGATGTGCCCAACGTGATGATGTCACCTCCGGAATACGTCATTGCACTGGGCATGTCAGGCGCGGCAGGGCTCTTCAGGGGTGGGGCTTCCCCATCAGCCAGCTGGCTGGCAGTGGATTGGGGGCCCTGAAACTGGGAGAAACCTCACCCCCATCGGGGGATGGCAACCAGTGTTCCCTCTAAGCTGAGTCAGTGTGAGTCAGCACATAGTTTTTTAGCCTCCGGCTCACACATTTTTGCCTTCGCTCAGGAAGGAGGGCTCCAGAGCCAACTCATTTATGCAGGAGCCAAATCGCTCGCTCACAGCTTTAATGCCAGTCGCTCACCAAGTAGAATCTTTGCTCACAAGACTCCACAGCTTAGAGGGCGCATTGATCAGTTGTCGTTCCTTCCAGGAGGTCTCCAGGCCCCACCTGGAGCCTGGCAACCCTCCCACCTATCTTTGGGCGCCTGTTTCCCTCGACTTCTTGAAGCACGCTCCACTTTCGGAGTCTTTCCCCTCCTTTCTCTGACCTCCTTAGAAAAACCCTGTGATGCCGCAGACATCTTGACGTCTCTTTCCTCGGGAGAAAAAACCCACAGAACAGAGCTGCGGGGAAAGGGGAAAAAACCTCCACTTGAGATCTGTACCCCCCCACCGCTGCCACACTCCCCGCTAAATATTTTATGACGATGTTTTGGAAGGGGGGGGACACACACAGACCTCTCAAAAACAAAATGTCGCTAATGATTTATTGATGGCCTTGCAAAGTCAAATGCATTCACGTGGCCAGAAGAAGGCATTGGGGGGGGGGGGTTGTCCCTTCTCCATGGGATGTGGGAAGGCTGGGGGGGCTGACCGGGGGCTTCGCCCGGAGAGAACCGAGAAGTGGGAAATGGAATGACAGAGAGGCAAAGCCAAGACTCCTTTCTGCGGTGGAGGGGGCCTGCGCCCAGAAAGTCGTAGAGAAACTGAGAAATAAACTATTACTAGGGCTACGTGTAATCCACGCACACAAACACATCCACGCGCATTAAAATTCTCTCCCCAGGCAATCCAAATGCCGCTTGGAGACAAGCTGGATTCAGCACCCTGTATAAATTATGTAAATGGCATACCTTTGCATTGCAATGTCTCTTATTTCCTAGGATTTATTCTGCATTTTTACTGTTTTGCATAAGTTATTCTGCTTTTATTAGTCCCCAGAAGTGGGGAGGGGGGAGACACTCTTTAAGATCCTGAAGCTCCACCCTCTGTCCTCTCAGCCCCCAGATTCTGAAATTGCGGCTCTGCCCTACGCCTTTTTGCCTCTCTTTGCAAGTTTCAGAAAGGTTAGAAACTTGGTTCTTTAATGGAAGAAGGGAAAAAAAGAAGAAGCTGAAATTCTGCAGTCCCTGTAGCATTTTATAGCAATGCGGAAGACTCGCTGCCTGATTATAAACTCTGCCTTATATTGGAGGGTTTTAAAAGCGGACGCTATGTGTTTAAAGAAAGCTCTTATCAGTTTCGAAATTAATTGCACCAACCATTTTGCTGGGAGAAGTGAATCACGCCAACGATTTTGCCGCCAGGATTCCAGAAATCATCTCCCGGAGGTCAGAGGCCACTAAGCTGATGCACATCTGCTTTCCCAGAATTCTAAAAATTGCCTTCTGGGAGCTATAGGACGCAGAGTCATTCAGCTCATTATGTGCCATCTGATTTCCTAGAATCCCAGAAATCACCATCTGGAAGTCACAGGCCACAGTGTTACCCAGCTGATGTGCCATCCAGTTTCCCAGAGTTCCAGATATTGCCTCCTGGAAGTCATAGGCCACACATTTGGCTGATGTGCCAGACCCTAAGCCAGGGGTGGCCAACCTATGGCTCAGGAGCCACATGAGGCTCTTCCATGCATATTGTGCGGCTCCCAGTAGGGTGGCTGGGGAAGCAAAGAGGAGGCATGTCCTTCCTTCCTTCCTTCCTTCCTTCCTTCCTTCCTTCCTTCCTTCCTTCCTTCCTTCCTTCCCCATCTATTTGCTTTCTTTGTTTCTCTCTCTCTCTTTCTCACTCTTTCTTTCCACCTCTCTCTCTCTCTCTCTCTCTCTCTCAGACAAATATTATTAGCAAACAAATATCATTATCAAGATCTGTTTTACCCCTTTTGTTTTCATTTTTGGCAGTCTCATTTAGTGTTAATAAAAAGCAAATCTGCATATTTGTTAAAATAAAACTGTGTGTCATATCTGTTCGTGCCTTGCGGCTCTCAAACATCTGATGTTTATTCTGTGTGGCTCTTACGCTCAGCAAGTTTGGCCACCCCTGCCCTAAACGGAAGCAAGTTTAGTGTCCGCTGCGCTGACTGCACATTGACATGCAAGGAAGCCCCAACCTTCTGGCTCTTGCCAGTGTTTCCAAAGTGGCCTTGGAGTGTTAAGCAAGTTGTTTGTCCCAGCACAAGATGAATTTTTCATGCTGGGGTCCTGGAGCCACCATCTGCAGCCACAGATGCTCATGTTGCTGTGCGGTGAAGCCTCCGGACCCATTTGGCACATAACGAGAGGGCAAAATGTGAATGGAAGTTATGGGTCTGAGTGCAAGAAACCACACAGAGCATCAATCATGCAGAACCGTGGCACTTCACGAGAAGAAACGTATGAACTTCTACTATCTCCTCCAGATGACTGGAAAATACTCCATGCCTTGGAACCGCATGGGATGGTTCTGCATCAGTCCCCAGATAGAGCTCCAGGTTTGTGGGAGAACTTCACATCTGGCACTCCATGCAATCTCCCACATTGCATCACCAAGGGGGGTCATGAGCAGTCCACGAGTAGAGAGCCAGTTTGGTGTAGTGGTTAAGTGCGTGGACTCTAATCTGGGAGAACTGGTTTGATTCCCCACTCCTCCACTTGCACCTGGCTGGATGGCCTTGGGCAAGCCATAGCTCTGATAAGGAGCTGTTCTTGAAAAAGGGCAGTTTCTGTCAAGAGCTCTCTCAGCCCCACCCATCTCACAGGGTGTCTGTTGTGGGGAGGGGAAGGGAAAGGAGTTTGTAAGCCGCTCTGAGACACCTTTCGGTAGTGAAGGGTGGGGTATAAATCCAATCTCTTCTTCTTCTTCGAAGGCTGCACCACATGGAACGAAATACCCTCCCCCACAAGCTATGGAGTCTTGTGAGCAAAATTTCTACTTTGTGAGCTACTGGCATTAAAGTTGTGAGCAAGATTTGGCTACTGCACAGATTAGTTTGCTCTGGAGCCATCCTTCACAAATGTGTGAGCTGGAAGCTGAAAAACTGTGAGCTAGCTCACACCAACTCAGCTTAGAGGGAACACTGCATGGAACTTGTTTTGCTGGTTCAGCCATAGTTTCCCCTTCTTACAGGAAGAAATCTCACACTGGCTCTGTGAAAGAGCTTCAGCAAACTGCTCCTCCCAGAAGCTGGTGATCCCTGTCTCCTCTAGGAAATGTTAGGTTTAGTGATCATAGAATCATAGAATGTTAAGAGTTGGAAGGGACCTTGCAGGTCATCTAGTCCAACCCCCTGCACTCTGCAGGAGCGTAGCCGAAACATCCTGGGTTCATTGGAAATTTGGTATTGGAGAAAGTTTTACAGATCCCCTGCATGAGCAGAAAGACAAATAAGTGGGTTCCAGGCCAAATCAAGCCTGAATTCTCCCCAGAAGCGAAAAATGACCAAGCTGGTCAATATTGTCTACTCAGACTGGCAGCAGCTCTCCAGGGTTTCAGAGAGAGATCTTTCACATCACCTTCCACCTGATTCTTTAACTGGAGATGCTGGAGATTGAACCTGGGACCTTCTGCATGCTTAGCAGATGCTCTACTACTGAGCCACAGCCCCTCCCCAGTTCCAGGAGATTCCCAGATCCCACCTGGAGGCTGATATCTCTACAGGTGACTCCGGGCGTTCTCTTCAAATTACAACTGAACTCCAGACTACAGAGAGCAGTTCCCTGGGGAAAATGGAGGATGGATTCTACAGAATCCCTGCTGAGTTCCCACCCCCTCCCCAAACTCCACCCTCCACAGCATCCAGACCCTCCCTTTTGTGTTCTTAATGCTTGGTATCCAAATAAGGAGGTGTCATGGTTTCGGACAAGAGCACAGTTTAAGGACTCCAGTTTTTCCACTGTCTGAGCGAGTGAATACAACTTCCTCCCTCCCTGTTCTTGCCCACACCAAGTCCTTGAGTGGACTCAGAGAGTCTGGATTGAAGGAACAGAGTTGTCACAGACAGCGCTCCGGCTAAGCTGTGGAGTCTTGTGAGCAAGAATTCTACTTTGTGAGCTACTGGCATTAAAGTTGTGAGCAAGCGGTTTGGCTACTGCATCAATGAGTTTGCTCTGGAGCCCTCCTTCCTGAGCTGAGACAAAAATGTGTGAGCCGGAGGCTAAAAAACTGTGAGCTAGCTCACACTCACTCAGCTTAGAGGGAACATTGGACAACACCATATCCCCCAGAACCTCCCCATATTTGGGGGGTGGAGTGGAACTTGTTGGATATTGTAACTCTGCATGCAAGAGGATCTCCGAGGGAAAGGGTTAAGAGAATTCTCTCTCACTGGGGTACACTGGGCAGTTGGTTCCACTGTCTCATTGGTTAGATGTTGAGCCTCTTTGACCCTTGTTGCTTTCTGCGTTTCACCTTATATAGGACTTCTTCTTCTTCTCTTTCTTACCTGGGCTTGGAGCTGTAGCCAGTTAACTTTTCTGAAGTTAATCTGCTCACAGTAAGATAAATGTACCTACACGAATGTGTCATGTAAGATGTGCTTCTATTTCCGTAAGTAAAAAAAATTCTTTCTCTTGTCACCATTGGAGTCAGGTCGTCTTTGTAATTCGTTTGAACAGCATCTTCCCCTTAACTGGGAAACATGGAAGATCGGGGATGCTCTGTAAAGCTTCCTTGCTTCTAAGGCAAATGATTTTTATTTAAAAAAAAAACATTTTACATTTGACCCAATAGAACTTGGGGAGGCAGGGTTTAGCGAGACGAGAGACTTTAGCCGGATATAATGCCATAGAATCCTATCTCCAAAGCAGACATCTTCTCCAGGGCAACAGAACTCTGCCGTCTCCTGGAGATCTCCAGGCCCCAGTGGGAGGCTGGCAACCCTACCCACCCGGAGAGCTTCCTCGACACCTTAGGAGAGCAGAGGAACGACAATTCGGTGCTTATTAACACATCTGCCAGCCGGTGCCCTCCACAGCTCTCGCCAGTCCCGCTACGAGTCTCCCTGAGCCTCATTTACCTTTAACAAAGTTTGAAATTAAATTAAAGGTAATGGGCTAATTAAATTTAACAGGCACCGAAGTCTCTTTCCATCCCCCCCCCTTCTTCCTCTCCACCCGCCCTTTATCTCCAATGCAGTTCTGTATATGGTTCAATTATCTCTTTTGTATTATTACTTTAAATGGGATGTCAAAAGACGCAGGCCTTTCTAACAGCTGAGTGGGTTTGTGGCTTAAAAGGTCTTCGTTCACCAGAAGCTGCAGGGCTGTCAAGTTTCTGCTGCCTTTACGAGGCTCGAGGGTTGCCAACCTCCAGGTGGTGGCTGGAGATCTCCTACTATTACAATTGATCTCCAGGTGACAGAGATCAGTTCCCCTGGAGAAAATGGCTATTTAGAAGGTGAACTCACCCGCCTGCCTTCCCTGGCTTGCCCACCGAAGCGGGCGAGCCAGGGAAGACCCTGGAAGGAGCACGGAGGCATTTTAAATGCCTCCCTGTGCCTTTCCTGGTCCACCCACCAAAGCGGGTGAGCTGGGGGAGGCAGGCGGGTGAACTGGGGTGCGTGAGCTGGGGCGAGGCAGGTGAGCTAGGAAAGCCCTTGGAAATGCCTCCCCATGCCTTCCCCGGCCCACCCGCCAAAGTGGGTGAGCCAGGGAAGGCCTGGAGTGAACCCCCCCCCACCTTCCCTGGCCCACACTCCAAGACGGGTGAGCTGGGGAAGGCCTGGAAAGAGCGAGGAGGCATTTTAAATGCCTCCCCATGCTTTCTCCAGCCCACTGGCTGAAGTGGGGGGAGGGAGGAAAGTCTTTAAACGTAAAACACTTTCCCTTGCTTCTGGGGCTTGTTCTGCCTTTGCAATGTAACTCCCCAGCCAAGGGAAGTAAATACCTTCCCTTGGCCGGGGAGTCACTCCGCTGAGGCTATCAACCTTGGCCGGGGAGTCACTCCGCTGAGGCGGCACGAGCCCCAGAAGCAAGGGAAAGCATTTCAAGTTGAAACAGTTTCCCTTCCTCACCCAGCAAAGGGATTCCCCGAATGGATGCTGAATATATGGCATCCATCCGGGGAATCCCTCTTCAGCCAGCCGAATCAGATTAGGGAATCTGATTCGGCTTTCAGCAGGCCCGAGTAATGACAAATAGGCATTATTCGGTTCATCCGAACCGAATGCACATCCCTAGGTACAATGCCACCCTCCAAAGCATCCATTTTCTCCAGGGAAACTGACCTCTGTCATCTGGAGATGAGCTGTAATTCTGGGGGATCCTCAGGTCTCACCTGGAGGCAGGTATCGGAAAAGCCAGATGCAGTATTAGGCAGCTTCATAGTTGTAGGGCCATTGCTTTGTATGCATAAGGAAGAGATTCAGTCCCTAGCCTCATCCAGACCTTTCCCCAACGGAGATCCCGGAAGGGTTTACAGCTGCAGGTTGGGAAATTCCTGGAGATTTGGAGGCGGAGACTGGAGAGGAGAGGGAGGAGAGGGACCTCAGCAGAGTCAGATGCCCTCGAGCCCACCCTCCAAAGCAGCCACTTCCTCCAGGGGAACTGATCTCTCTAGACTGGAGATCCATTCTAAATCTGGCAGATCTCCAGGCCCCATCTGGATGTTGGCAATCCTGGAAAGCGGCTACCGGTCAGTGCAGGCAATACTGAGCTAGACGAAGCAATGGTATAAAAGCTGCAGTGTATGTTCAAACAAATCTGTCTTCTGTTTCTTCTCCTCTAGTTTCTCGAGTACCTGGCTTCACCCTCCGATTTGGGAAGCCTCTGCAACCGACAAGAGTAAGCAACTCTCAAAGAGAAGGAGGGGGGGAGAATTCATAAAAGAAGCCCTGAGAAGAAGAAGAAAATGGTATATTTCCTTCTGGCTTCCACAGGGTGTGCGTGAGCTGAGAAAACCTTGCTGGAATGCGATTACATTTCCAAAGTACCGTATGATCGGCTTTATGAGCGTTGGTGGGGGGGGGTTGGTTTTTGTTTTTTACCTCAGAGAAACTGGGAGGGTTCCCAAATGGGGATTTGCAAGATTACTGTCCTTTCGCTGACAATAAAAATCAATCTACCTCTGAAATGAAACAACGAGACCTCCCAAGACGGATTAAGGGGGAATTTGTCTCGTCCATTTCACGAGGGGCGAATTCCCAGCGAGGAAAAGAGGCTAAGGATTGGGGTGGGGGAGGGATGTTGAGTGGGGGGAGCGATTTTCAGATGGCCCGTTGGTGGACTGGATCCTAAACAGGCATCAACCAGAGCCCGATTTTCCAACACCTTGTCGCCTGGTCTGTGGGATGGGATCCCCGAAGAGGTGAGGGGAGCCCCATGTTCGGAGATCTTCAGAAAGCTCGGTAAATCTGGCTCGTTTGCCGGGGCATTTGAGGGGGTTTGAATGGCAGGCACCTTTTAAAGGGGGAGGGAGAGAGAAAAATGGGGGGGGCTTATTCCAGCATTAGATTTTGTGGACTAGAGCACTGCTTTGTCCAGGGCTTTTTTTGTAGCAAAAGCCCAGCAGGAACTCATTAGCATAACAGGCCACACCCAACAGCAGAAACTCATTAACATATTAGGCCACACCCCAACAGCTCATTAGCATATTAGGCCACACCCCATTTCTTCCCTTAGCTTGCCTGGGCACCCCGTGGCTGTGGGAAGCCCGGGCAAGCCAGCCCTTAGACAGGCCAAGGAAGCCATGGGGAGGCATTTAAATGCCTCCCCGATCCTTCCAGGGCCCCCCTGGCCTACCTGCCTCATAGTTGCTGGGGAGGGGGTTGTTCTCCAGGCCTTCCCTCTGTAGCCCATGAACACAGAGGTTTTGGCTGTAGTGGGCGTGGCCAACTCTGAAGCCAGCCGGAACTCCGTTCCTGTGTGTTCCTGCCCAAAAATAGCCCTGGCTTTGTCAGATATGAAGAGGGCTCTATAGGGTTGCCAAACCCCCCGGTTTGCCAGGGGGACAAAAATGTGTGAGCCGGAGGCTAAAAAACTGTGAGCTAGCTCACACTAACTCAGCTTAGAGGGAACACTGACAGCCACCCATCTTTCTCTTTTTAAGTGTGTGCAACCCGTGTTTCATCCCAAGCGCGAACTCCGCAAGCTGCAGGGAAATGCCAGCTTCGTTCTTAAAAGAGAAACGCCGGCTGCTGGCTATTTTAAGTGCAGGGAACTGCCGTTTCTGGAGATCCGGCGCACGGGCGGGTGGGGGGGCAGCAGACATCCCCAACGTGACGTCATCACATTGGGGATGCCCCACCCCCTCCAGGAACGCCCCCAAAGTCCCCCGCTGGGGGTGGAAGATGGACTTGGCAACCCTAGGGCTCAAGTCCAGGTGTCCCCAACGCGGTGCCCCAGGGGCCCCAAGGTGCCTGTCACCACTTTCCCTGGTTCTGCCAAATATTTTCAAAAATCCGGCAAGGCTGCATGGGGCCTTCACTCAGCAAGGCTTCTGACTGGCAGTTAGAGATTCGATTGGCTGTGCAGATTTTTAAAAGGGTTGCTTTGGCAGGACAGCACAAGGTTCTGCACTGTGTGACGGAAGGGAAGCTGCGGCGGCCATTTTGTGACTGGCTTTGCCTCCCAAAGCAGCCCTTTGTGGCGGCCATTTTGTGGCTGTGCCCACCACGCTGTGTCAGCATTCCAAAGGGGCCCACAGGCTCCAAAACAGTCGGGGATCCCTGCCCAAGTCCATAAAAAGGCTTCCCATCAGAAGGACAACACTTTGGTTGTCTTTAAAGGACCACAAGATCCCAGTTGTTATCACCACAGACTAACGCAGCCACTCCTCTGGGATGATCCCCTACCCGCTTCCTCCCTTAGAGGAAGAGTGAGGTAAAAAATGTGATAGATTAGACCGCCTTCCTCTTTGTGAACCCTAAATGGCACCTAAAGAGCCAGTTTAGTGTAGTGGTTAAGTGTGTGGAGTCTAATCTGGGAGAACCGGGTTTGAGTCCCCTTTCCTCCACTTGCACCTGCTGGATGACCTTGGGCGAGCCATAGTTCTGTCAGAGCTGTTCTCTCAAGGACAGTTCTGGAAAGAGCTCTCTCAGCTCCACCTACCTCCCAGGGTGTCTGTTGTGGGGAGGGGAAGGGAAAGGAGTTTTTAAGCTGCTCTGAGACACCTTTGGGTAGTGAAGGGCGGGGTATAAATCCAATCTCTTCTTCTTCTTCTTCTTCTTCTTCTATCACTTTGATTCTCTGTTGCCTTCACTTGGTTTCTCGGACGTCGTCATATCCTGAAATCTGATTGACTGGGATTGATGGGACTGGACACATGACGAATGAAGGAAAAGAGAAGATCCAATCTCTTCTCTCTCTTCTTCTTTCTAAGATGTGACTATCGTCCTTTCCGCACTAGACCTTAAATCCTGGTTCAACCCTGTCCCCAAACTTACATTCTACTCTACACACAAGTTCACCCCTGTAATTATCTCGAGGTATTTTTTGTTTCCACATTAAATTGAGGTCACCCCAGTTTCGCCCCACACTTGTCCTGGGATAAACGGATGCTGTTATAACCAGGGATAAATGCAAATGTGCCGCTAGTTGAACTCTGATAAAACCAGGGATGAGACCCAAGTGCAGAAAGGACCTATATCTGGCTCTTTGGCACTTCTATATTTCAGCTCCATGTAAAACTGTAATGCACATCCATGGCAGACTTATCTGTTTCAAGCGTTATGGGGTATTCTAGCTTGTTACCCGTTAAGACGTTTCAGTTCCCCATACAATTACAACCCGGAGTTGTCAACCTATGGCTTTCTGTTCTAGGCTGATCCTGTATTGAGCAGGGGGTTGGACTGGATGGCCCCTTCCATAGGTTTGCAGCTCTAAGTTGGGAAATACCTGGAGATTTGGGGGGTGGAGCCTGAGATGGGTGGGGTTTCAGGAGGAGAGGGAAGGGAAGGGTATAGTGCCATGGAATCCACCTTCCAAAGTGGCCATTTTCTCCAGGGGCACGGATCTCTGTAGTCAGGAGATCAGCTGTAATAGTGATCTCCAGCCGCCACCTGGAGGCTGGCAACCGCACAACGATACGATTCTATGTCCTGCGCTCTCGGTATGAAGCAAATCAAAGCTTGAGATATTCCAGTCCCGTGATGGGGGATCTGAGGCCCGCTGACAATCCGAGATGCCACATTTATATTTAACATATACATATGCCAACGTGGTTTCTAGGACAATCATGCACACTAGAGGATTGTTAGCATGCCATTAAAAATAAATGTATCTAACAATAACCCTTTTCAGTCACTGGATTTTGGCACACAGGGGAGGGGCCCCTGGCTCAGCGGCAGAGCATCTGCTTGGCATGCAGAAGGGTCCCAGGTTCAATCCCCGTCATCTCCAGTTAAAAGGGCTAGGTAGAAGGTGATGGGAAAGAGCTCAGCCTGAGACCCTGGAGATTCAATGAACTTCTGCAATTCAATGCACCACAAGGGTATCCAAAACATTCAAAATGGCTCACACAGCTCCTACACACTGATTCTTTTACATGGACAAGTCAGTCTGACTTGAATGTTTTGGATACCCTTGTGGTGCATTGAATTGCAGAAGTTCATTGAATATTGAAGACTGAGATTGAGAAAGATCACTCGAAACGAACGCAGATAGACTTGAGACCCTGGAGAGCCAGTCTGAGTAGACAATAGTGATGGACCAAGGGTCTGATTCAGTATCATGTGGTTTCGCAGGGCTCTTTTTGTAGAAAAAGCCCAGCAGGGACTCATCAGCATAATAGGCCACACCCAACAGCAGAAACTCATTAGCATATTAGGCCACATCCCTGACAGCACAGCTCATTAGCACATTAGGCCGCACCCCCATGTTACCAGAAGTGTGGTCATCCAGCCACACCCATCTTTTGCTTGTTATTCTGTGCCAATGTTGGATCAGGCCAAAGGCCCATCCAGTCCAACACTCTGTATCACACAGTGGCCAGAAATACCAGTGCCATCAGGAGGTCCACCAGTGGGGCCAGGACATTAGAAGCCATCCCACTGTTGACCCCCCCATGCACCAAGATGACAGAGCATCACTTGCCCCAGAGTCCCTATCTATACCTTGTGGCTAATAGCCACTGATGGACCTCTGCTCCATATGCTTATCTAATTCCCTTTTGAAGCTGGTGGACCAAGGGACTGATTCAATATCAGGCAGCTTCCTGTACCTGCTCCAACGTGCACTCTTCCTGATATATATGTGGTTGCCATTTTGTGTTCATGCAGAAATATGCATATTTTCCATAAGCAAAATCCTTTGGTATGCAAAACATGTTCCTTCAAAAATCTGAGATTCTGTTCAAGTATACCAAAGCCCTGTGCTGTTGGGGAGTCTATGCATTTCCCTCTCACCCCAAATGGCAACAGCAAATTGGGAGGATTGCACATAATGCACACTCTCGTTAGATGGAGCTTCACAATCAGTGAATCAGGCCCCCAAAGACTTAAAATGATGTTCCCCACAGTTGTTGTGTTAAAAAACATATTGTACAGTTTGGCCTCACTATGCATGACTAGGTTCTGCTGAGCAGGAAGAAGTCACTTCAAGGGCTCAGCAGAACTGAGGCTGACACATTCTCCACTTATTGTGAGAGGGAGCCCCATGTCATAATCATATAATCATTTTTTCTGTGTTCATTTTGCACTACTATAACTATGTGATGCCTTTATACCTACATATGCTGGCTTGTAACCTACCACTCTGCTCAGCTAAGTCAGAAGCCTGCTTCCAGACTAAGGAGCATTCCTCCGGAAGAAGGGCTGGTCCTCCTGCGAAACAGGCTCCCTAGACTGGTGGAAGGCTTCCAACTTTGTTAAGTAGAGTGGTAGGATGTGAACAACTGTTTTAACTGGAGTTCAGTAAGAGTCAATAAATGCCTTTGGTTAGACAAACAGTTAGTGCCATAACATATATGTAATATACAAGGTTAAAAGTAACAGCATTATGGCATCTCTCTGTATGTGCTTTCTATATCATAAGAACATAAGAACATAAGAGACGCCAATGTTGGATCAGGCCAAAGGCCCATCCAGTCCAACACTCTGTGTCACACAGTGGCCAGAAATACCAGTGCCATCAGGAGGTCCACCAGTGGGGCCAGGACATTAGAAGCCCTCCCACTGTTGACCCCCCCCCCAAGCACCAAGAAGACAGAGCATCCCTTGCCCCAGAGCCCCTAGCTATACCTTGTGGCTAATAGCCACTGATGGACCTCTGCTCCATATGCTTATCTAATTCCCTTTTGAAGCCGTCCATGCTTGTAGCCGCCACCACTTCCTGTGGCAGTGAATTCCATGTGTTAATCACTCTTTGGGTGAAGAAGTACTTCCTTTTATCTGTTCTAACCCGACCGCTCAGCAATTTCATGGAGTGCCCACGGGTTCTTGTATTGTGAGAAAGGGAGAAAAGTACCTCTTTCTCTACCTGCTCTTTCCCATGCATAATCTTATAAACCTCAATCATGTCACCCCTCAGTCGTCGTTTCTCCAAGCTAAAGAGCCCTAAGCGCCTTAACCTTTCCTCATAGGGAAAGTGTTCCAACCCTTTTATCATTCGAGTTGCCCTTTTCTGCACTTTTTCCAAAGCTAAAATCTCCTTTTCAAGGTGTGGTGACCAGAACTGCACACAGTATTCCAAATGAGGTTGCACCATTGATTTATATAGGGGCATTATGATATTGGCTGATCTGTTTTCAGTACCCTTCCTAATAATCCCCAGCATAGCATTGGCCTCCCCAGAGAGCAGCTCACCAAGTAAGAACAAACACAATGCAATCATAAAAACAACCACCGTAAAACTATTATCAGTATTAAAACTAGCCATGAAAACCACAGCCTAAAACGATCTCTCCAAAAGAGCCCTCAGGCTAGAAGCAGGCCATACGAACAGCTAAAAACATCGACCACTTCAGTCGAAAACCTGGGAGAAGAGATACGTTTTGTCGTGCCTGATAGACGATACAGCAGGAACCAAGTTAACTACATAGTAATCTACTCCAGGGAGGGAAGACAGCCTGGTATAGCCCGATCTCATCAGATCTCAGAAGCTAAGCAGGGTTAGTACTTAGAAGGGAGACCACCAGGGAAGGCTCTGTAGAGGAAGGCAATGGCAGACCACCTCAGGTTCCTCCTTGCCTTGAAAGCCCCTTGCTGGGGTCATCATAAATTGGTTGCAACTTGAGGGCACTTTATACACACACAATCTACTCCAAGACTTAGAATAGACAGGGAAGACCAGGTTCTCATTCTTAAGAGTCCCTGGTCCTCTGACCATGGGCCAAGTCACATGTTGCAAAGTCTACAGGGCCTGTTGACTGTCTTGGAGCTGCTAACTCAAATCCCTGATCCGGATCAGAACCACAGCACGTGAAAAGAGTGAGTTCAAGACTTCCTCCTGTGCCATTTTCCTGACGTGAAACATTGGAGGGAGCCACTGCTTCCTCCTTTGGAGAAATGTCTGTATAAATGTTTTCCCCCACATGGCAAACAGTGGCTCCCTGGGGTTGGTTCAGGTCAGGAAAATAGAACCAGGGGAATATTTAAGATAATTTTCTCCAGGGCTATTTTTGGGCCGGAACGCACAGGAATGGAGATCCGGCTGGCTTCAGAGTTGGCCACACCCAATACAGCCAAAACCTCTGCGTGTGTGGCTACAGAGGGAAGGCCTGGAGAGCAACCCCCCCCCCAGAGACTACAAGGCAGGCGGGCCGGAGGGCCCCTGGAAGGATCAGGGAGGTATTTAAATGCCTCCCCGTGCCTTCCCCACCCTGTCCAAGGGCCGGGCAAACCAAGGGAAGGCATGGAGATGTGGCCTGATATGCAAATGAGCGGTGTTGTCAGGGTGTGGCCTAATAGGCTAATGCATTTCTGCTGTTGGGTGTGGCCTATTATGCTAATGAGTTCCTGCTGGGCTCTTTCTATAAAAAAGCCCTGCTTTCCTCCATGCTGGGGTTACCCACTCTGGGTTGGGAAATATCTCCTGGAGGTTTTGGGGGTGGAGCCTGGGGAGGATGGGATGGGATGGGATGGGGGGAGCACTCAACAGGGTGCAATGCCATAAAGTCTACCTTCCAAAGCAGCCATTTTTTCTCCAGGGGAACTGACCTTAGTTAAGAAAATATAAATAGGAACTCTCAGTCTGGGGCAAGTGGTGCTCTGTATTCTTGGTGCTTGGAGGGGGCAACAGTGGGAGGGCTTCTAGTGTCCTGGTCTCACTGGTGGACCTCCTGATGGCCCCTGGTCTTTTTTGCCACAGTGTGACAGAGTGTTGGACTGGATGGGCCATTGGCCTGATCCCACATAGGAGGAGGAGGAGGAGGAGGAGGAGGAGGAGGAGGAGATTGGATTTCCACTCTGCCCTTCACTCAGAGTCTCAGAGCGGTTTACACACTCCTTTCCCTTTCCCTCCCCACACCAGACACCTATGAGGTAGGTGGAGCTGAGAGAGCTCTGAGAGAAACTGCTCTTTTTCAAGAACCGCTATGACAGAACTATGGCTTGCCCAAGGTCATCCAGCAGCTGCAAGTGGAGGAGTGGGGAATGAAACCTGGTTTTCCCAGATTAGAGTCTGCACAGCCACTACACCAAATTGGCTCTCTTATGTTCTTATGTAACATAAGAACATAAGAGAAGCCATGTTGGATCAGGCCAATGGCCTATCCAGTCCAAAACTCTGTGTCACACAGGGGCCAAAACCCAGGGGCCATCAGATCAACTGTAATAGCAGGAGATCTCCAGGTGCCTCCTGGAGGATGGCAACTCTACCCCATGTGCTGCAGTGCCAATTCAATTCGGACCTCTACTTGCCTATGAATTGAGCTAACAGTGGGGAACTCCTAGAAATGTCTGACTAGAAGTGACTTTGTAACATGTGAATAGGACACACAATCCCTCCATTTCTCCTTAGCCTCCGCTGTCCAAAGTATCGGGAAATGCTTTTCCACTTGGAAGAGAAAGAAGAAGAAGAGAAGAGATTGGATTTATACCGTGCCCTTCACTACCCAAAGGAGTCTCAGAGCACCTTACAAACTCCTTTCCCTTCCCCTCCCCACAACAGACACCCTGAGAGGTAGGCGGGGCTGAGAGAGCTCTTGACAGAAAGGGCTCTTTTTCAAGGACAGCTCTGACAGAACTATGGCTTGCCCAAGGTCACTCAGCAGCTGCCTGTGGAGGAGCGGGGAATCAAACCCGGTTCTCCCAGATTAGAGTCCGCCCACTTAACCACTACACCAAACTGGTCCTCATCAGGCCCGGGCATACCTAGATCAGAAGATGATTTGGAAGCCCTTATGACCACCGCCTAGTGCCACATACAAGGAGGTCTCCAATCTGGTATCCAGGGAAACTGCAGAGCTTCTTGGGGGAGAGACCCCCCAAAAACACACCAAGAAAATACGAAAGAAAAAGGAAAGGAAACTTACTGTCCACTCTCACTCGTTACGTCTACGAAGACCTTGATCCTCATCCTGAACGGAGGACGCAGGTGAGACACCGTAAAACAGAGAGGTTATTTTGTCTGCTAGGGAGCTAAGCCGGGGGAGGGGGTTCATTCTCACCTACTACTGTTGCTCTCTCTACGGCAGGCTCTAGGGGACATGGACATGGCAGGGAAACAAAGCAAGCTACAGGGATGAAGAAAGGCTCACCTAGTCGTACCTGTACCTCTGTACCCAACCTAGCTTGCTCCTTTTCTTCATGGGAGGTCTGACGCCCCAAGATGTTCTCTCTCCCCAACATCCAGCGACCAGCATTTCAAGAAATACCTTGGCGGGAGAGCTAGATTTGAGTCCAGTCATGCCTTCAAGTCCAACAAAATTTTCAGGGTATAAGCTTTTTAGAGTTAGATGGTATCTGACAAAGGGAGATTTGCTTTCCGAAAGCTTTAAAAAAAGGTAAAGGTCTCCCTTGCTCGAAAGCCAGTCGAATCCGACTCTAGGGTTGCGGTGCTCATCTCCGTTTCAAAGCCGAAGAGCCAGCGCTGTCCGAAGACATTTCCGTGGCCATGTGGCCGGCATGACTCAACACCAAGGCGCACGGAACGCTGTTCCCTTCCCACCGAAGTGGTACCTATTTATCTACTTGCAATTTCTTGCTTTCGAACTGCTAGGTTGGCAGGAGCTGGAACTAGAGATGGGAGCTCACTCCATCATGTGGCACTCTCGGGTCTCGAACTGCTGAACTACTGACCTTCCACAGCCTGCAGTTCAGCAACCACTTGAGCCACCGCAGCTCCTTCCGAAAGCTTATCCCCCTCTAAAAAAAAAATCTCACTCGTCTCGAAGGAGCGACTGGACTCAAAACCTTCTACTGCAGACAAACACAGCTAGCCTCTGAAACTATTTTGGCAACAGTTGCTCAAAGTCTGCCGTCTTTTCCCAGGCACAAAGGACTACCAGATGAGGCCCACCATCACCCGGCCACTTGTCTCAAGACCTGCCGACCACCCAGAATAAAATGGCAGCAAGATTAGCAGAGACTGACCAGCAGGGCTGCCATGGGACAGAGATGACCACTGTCGATGGCTGATGCCTGAAGTTCAAGCTACTAAGAGAGACACAGGTGTAGGGGGAAGAGTTGGCAAATGTCTCCAATCCATCTCTCCACCAAGCCATTGGAGGCAAAACTTCCACCCCTTTAAGAGTTGTTGCAAAGGCAGCCTGGCTTCTCCTGATATGAGGCTGTACTGATGGGTAGTGTATTTCCCCTATTGGGATGGGGTTGGGGTTGGAATTGCCCGTGTCCTCAGGGCCTGCCTTCAAGACATGTGATCCAGCAGCATGGCTGATGCTGTGCAGGTCTGGTTAGTGCCTTCATGGGAGGCCTTCCATGATGGGAGAAAGGAAAAACACAATACAATAAGCACTGTGCTCAGTTTTGGACCTTCTGAATAGGCAGGCCCCTTTCATGAGTGGACTATGCAAAGAGAACCAGTTTCCTTTCCCCTTTTGCTCAATCCCACCTGAATCTTGTCATTCTGACCGCCACACAAACCCAAGATCAACCTGCTTCCCACAATCCTTTGCAAGGGTGAAATGAAGACGGACGAGAGGTTGCCATGCTACAGTTTGGGGGGGCTTGGTTGCCCAAGGAACCAAACACCATTGATACTTGCATTGTCTTGCTGTACCCCATAGCTACAGTGGGGCTCTTGGGGGGTTCTGCCCCCTTTCTTAAAGTCACAGCCCCACAAGAATGTCTCCTGTAAATGCTTTTCTTTCAATCATTTAAAAATATTTTTAAAGGTGTGCACTCCTTTATGCAGAGTCGGTTGCGGTAGCTGACTAATTCTTGCACTGAGCCAAGGGGTTGCTTCACCAGTGCCATGACCGTTAAGTGACTCGACCTCTGATTAAAGGAATCTTTCCACTTGATCCTATGCCTCATTCCTCTGGAGTAAGTCCTACAGGGGAGGGAAGGCAGCATGGGGTAGTTGATTTCATCAGATCTCACAAAGCCAAGCAGGTTGGTTTTTGGATGACAGACCATCACAGAAGGCTCTGCAGAGGAAGGCCATGACAAAACGCCTCTGCTTCTCCCTTGCCTCAAAAGCCCCTTGCTGGGTCGCCATAAGTTGGAAGCTAAGCAGGGTCCATACTTGGAAGGGAGACCACCAAGGAAGGCTCTGCAGAGGAAGGCCATGGCAGACCACCTCTGCTCCTCCCTTGCCTTGAGAGCCCCTTGCTGGGGTGGCCTTAAGTTGGAAGCTAATCAGGGTCAGTACTTGGAAGGGAGACCACCAAGGAAGGCTCTGCAGAGGAAGGCCATGGCAGACCACCTCTAGTTCTCACTTGCCTTGAAAGCCCCTTGCTGGGGTGGCCATAAGTTGGAAGCTAACCAGGGTCGGTACTTGGAAGGGAGAACACCAAGGAAGGCTCTGAAGAGGAAGACAATGGCAGACCACTTCTGCTTCTCACTTGCCTCAAAAGCCCCTTGCTGGGGTGGCCATAAGTTGGAAGCTAAGCAGGGTCGGTACTTGGAAGGGAGACCACCAAAGAAGGCTCTGCAGAGGAAGGCAATTGGCCAACCACCTCTGCTTCTCACTTGCCTTGAAAGCCCCTTCCTGGGTCACCATAAGCTGGAAGCTAAGCAGGGTCGGTACTTGGAAGGGAGACCACCAAGGAAGGCTCTGCTGGGGAAGGCCATGGCAGACCACCTCTGCTTCTCACTTGCCTCAAAAGCCCCTTGCTGGGTCACCATAATTTGGAAGCTAAGCAGGGTCAGTACCTGGAAGAGAGATTGCCAAGGAAGGCTCTGCAGAGGAAGGCAATGAATGGCAAACCACCACTGCCTCTCCCTTGCCTCAAAAGTCCCCTTGCTGGGTCGCGTAAGTTGGTTGCAACTTGATGGCGCATGTATATGTACATAAGCCCTTTTTAATTCAATGGGCCTTGTTTTCACTAGGTGTGTATAGGATTGTAGCAGGGGTCAACTCACCCTGTGCATTTTTAATTCCTCAATCAATGGAAACTGCATAAATCTGTAAATTAATTAAGGTTTTGTAGGGGAAACAGACATGTGCCTTCTGCTTTTAGATAATGTCACACCACCAGGCACCATCGTGGGCAAGTGATTCTCCCTCCTCTCTCAGGAGGAAATGCCTTTTGTAAATCAGCCCCTTTCTTCTTATTAATTATATTAAACGTAACTATTTTAAAGGCTGCTGCCTGATTAACTGATGGCAGCCTTAAATGCAATCAACGGTTGTTTCAACAACACAACCAATTAACTAATTATTATAACTCCCCATCCCCATTTCTCTTAAACAAACATTTTCCCCCTCTTTTAAGTAAAGCGACCCAAATACAAAAATTGGCCAAGTTTTTGACATTTCGGATTTTATTGGTTTGTAATGTCCAGTTGAAATATTAAATCTCGAGGGGTACTTTGAGATTCTCCGGGGATTTAAATGCTGCTAGGGGACAGGGTCCTCCCAGCTTGTAATGAGAATAGTTTTTGGAACTGTTGTACACAATTCCAGGTTGGACAGTTCCTGGAGTCTTGAGGGGAAGGAGCCGGAGGGTGAAAGAAGAAGAAGAGATTGGATTTATACCCCGCCCTTCACTTGGAGTCTCAGAGCGGCTTACAATCTCCTTTCCCTTCCCCTCCCCACAACAGACACCCTGTGAGGTTGGTGGGGTTGAGAGAGCTCTTTCGAGGACTGCCCTTGAGAGAACAGCTCTGAAAGAACTTGTGACTGACCCAAGGTCACACCAGCAGCTGCAAGTAGAGGAGTGGGGAATCAAACCTTATTCTCCCAGATTAGAGACCGCGCATTTAACTACTACACCAAACTGGTAGTTTTATACGACTACAATCTCCTTTCCCTTCCCCTCCCCACAACACACCCCCTGTGAGGCAGGTAAGGCTGAGAGAGCTCTTTCGAGGACTGCCCTTGAGAGAACAGCTCTGAAAGAACTTGTGACTGACCCAAGGTCACACCAGCAGCTCAAGTAGAGGTGTGGGGAATCAAACCCAGTTCTCCCAGATTAGAGTCTGCACATTTAACCACGACACTAAGGGAGGGAACTTAGCAAGGATACGATGCCATTGAATCCAACCTCCCACGCTGCCATTTACTCCAGGGGAACTGAGCTGTCTTGAGATTCACTGTAATAGCGGGAGACTGGCAATCCTACCATAACCTTTGCCTTGCAGCGTTCCCATGTCCTCCACGGGAACTGGTCTCTGAAGCCTGGAAATCGGCTGTGATTAACGGAGGAGGCCAGGCCCCTCATGGAAGATGGCAACTCTAGCTGCAGGACTGATGTCATTAAAGAGTCGTTCTTTGTCCTTGCATAAAGCAAGACTGCTGCAGAAGAGAAAGGATATGGACCCAAAGATATCTCAGCGATATCAGCATGTCGTCTGGCTAGCGCAGAGTCGTCTGGATGAGCCAGGCTGGCCTCATCTCGTCAGATCTCAGAAGCTAAGGAGGATCAGCCCTGGTTAAAACTTGGACTCAGGGGTCATTTCCTGTGGGAGCACACAGGAGCGGAGCTCCGGCAGTAAGGAGCCCAGGGGGCGGGCACATGCAACAAGCCCCGCCCCCTGCTCCCAGCAGCCCTCACTCAGAGTGGCTTACAATCTCCTTTCCCTCCCCACACCAGACACCCTGTGAGGCAGGTAAGGCTGAGAGGGCTCTTTCGAGGACTGCCCTTGAGAGAGCAGCTCTGAAAGAACTTGTGACTGACCCAAGGTCACACCAGCAGCTGCAAGAAGCAAGAAGCAGCCAGGTAAGTTGCAGACCCCCCCCCCGGCCTGCCTTCAGGTACAAGCTCTCCCTCCTCTGTGAGGACAGATCTGCACGTCCCCCCCCCCAATAGCTAGCAATCCAAAACAGTCCAGTGGAGCCTGAGCGGTGGGTGTTCCCTTCTGACACACTTCCGGTGATGTCAGGGGGTGTGGCATATGCAAATGAGTTATGCTAATAAGTTATGCTGATGAGCTCCTGTGCCTCTTTTTCTATGAAATGACCCCTGCTTGGATAGGAGACCACCAAGGAAACCCAAGGTTTGCTATGCAGAGGCAGGCAAGGGCAAAGCACCTCTATTCCTTTCCGCCTTGGCCTTTATGGTCCAGGCTGAGCTGATCTCATCAGATCTCGTCAAGCCATGCGGGGGTCAGCTCTGCTTAGCACTTGGGTGGGGAACCGCCAAGGAAGACGGGGGTTGCTCTGCAGAGGCAGGCAATGGCCAACCGCCTCTGTTCGCCTCTTGCCTCGAACTCCCTACAGGGTTGCCATAAGCTGGCTGTGACTTGATGGCAAAAAAATAATAATAATAAAATAGAAAAAAGTGTCCAGCTTCCCTTTCTGCTGAAAAAGAAGGAGGACAATTTTTAAAAAGCAGTTTTGATGCAGGAGCCAAATGAGACTGTGGGGTGCGAAAGAGGCTGCGAATAAACTACTTTCTTTGCGAAGGGAGTGGCTGATGTTTGGTGTAGTGGTTAAGTGCGTGGACTCTAATCTGATTCCCCACTCCTCCACTTGCAGCTGCTGGATGACCTTGGGCAAGCCATAGTTCTGTCAGAGCTGTTCTCTCAAGGGCAGTCCTCGAGAGAGCTCTCTCAGCCCCGCCTGCCTCACAGGGTATCTGTTGTGGGGAAGGGAAGGGAAAGGAGTCTGTCAGCCACGCTGAGACTCCGAGTGAAGGGCGGGGTATAAATCCAATCTCTTCTCTTCTTCTTCTTGATGTTGCGGGGTACAGCTGTCTGAAGTGGACCTCAGTTTCACTTCCCCCTGAATAATTTTTCCCCAAAGGAAGGGTGGGATTTGGGGAGGAGAGCCCTCCTTATTCAACTCCCTCTTTACACCAGGATCACCAGCCAGGATAAATTTGTTTGAGAAAGGGGATAAGGAGAAGCGGGAGGGCTGGCCACGGATGAGCCTGTTTGGGAGGGAGGGGCTGAATTTGGGCGGAAGGGTGGTCTCAGCTCATAATGGACAAAAATCCATCCGCCTTTACGAGCTCATCTCTCCTTCCCTCCCGAGGCATCGCTGCTTTGCTGTCTTGTTGGGGAAGCAAGCTCCGTGTTTTATGCACCGTCGTTCTCTGACTTGACAGCCTTGGTAAATTGGGCATGCTGTAAAAGTTTGCCTTTTGTGCGGAAGTCCAACATCTGCATGCAAATCCACATTAAGGGAATGGCTTTCCCCCCAAGCCTTGGGAGAAATAAAACTACCCAGCACGGGACTGTGTCCCCCCCATCAAACGGAGAGCAGAAATAAGACCCTCTGTCACAAGGCACAGAACCCAGTGCTTTGGGACCCCACCAATGTCCCCACCCCACCCCAGTGAATGTGTTTTGGCTCCTAACTTAGCTGTGTACTTTCAGGTGTTCCGTTTGTCAGATCTGGGCACCGATACGCGGGAACGACCTTACAACGACAACTAGGGTTGCCAGCTCCAGGTTGGGAAATACCTGGAGATTTTTGGGGTGGAACCAGAGGAGGGTGGAGCTTGGGGTGGGGGAGACTCCAATGGAGGACAATGAAGAAGAGAAGAAGAGAAGAGATTGGATTTATACCCCGCCCTTCACTACCCAAAGGAGCCTCAGAGCGGCTTACAAACTCCTTTCCCTTCCCCTCCCCACAACAGACACCCTGTGAGGTAGGTGGGGCTGAGAGAGCTCTGACAGAAACTGCTCTTTTTTCAAGGGCAGCTCTTATCAGAACTACAGCTTGCCCAAGGTCATCCAGCAGGTGCAAGGGGAGGAGTGGGGAATCAAACCCGGTTCTCCCAGATTAGAGTCCACGCACTTAACCACTACACCAAACTGGTCCTCATCAGGCCTGGGTATACCTAGATCAGAAGATGATTTGGAAGCCCTGATGACCGCTGCCTAGTGCGCACTCAACCGCTACACCAAACTGGCTCTCATGCCATCGAGTCCACACTCCAAAGCATCCATGTTCTCCAGGTGAAATGATCCCTGTTGCCTGGAGATCAGAGGTACCTGCGGGAGACATCTAGCCACCACCTGGAGGCTGCCAACCCTAAGACAACGAGGAGGTGCCAGAGGTCACGCCTTCTGCTTCGCTTGCCACCTCTGGGTCGGGAAATTCCTGGAGATCCGAGAGTAGAGCCTGCGAAGGAGGGCTCAGGAAGGAGGGCTCCAGAGCAGTGTTCCCTCTAAGCTGGGCTAGTGTGCGCCAGCTCACAGTTTTTTAACCTCCAGCTCACACATTTTTGTCTTCACTCAGGAAGGAGGGCTCCAGAGCAGTGTTCCCTCTAAGCTCACTGAGTGTGAGCCAGCCCACAATATTTTAGCCTCCCGTTCACCAATTCTTGTCTTAGCTCAGGCAGGATGGCTCCAGAGCAGACTGATTTGTGCAGAAGCCAACATTGCTCGCTCCCAACGTGAATGCCAGTCGCTCACAAGGTAGAATTTTTGCTCACCAGACTCCACAGCTTAGAGGGAGCATTGCTCCAGAGCAAACTAATTTATTGCAGTAGCCCAATCGCTTGCTCACAGCTTTAATACCAGTAGCTAATGAAGTAGAAATCAACCCTGACTGTTCCCTGGAAGGCCAGATAATGAAACTGAAGCTCAAATACTTTAGCCACCCAATGAGAAGGGAGCACTCCCTGGAGAAGACCCTGATGCTGGGAAAGATTGAAGGTCCAAGAAGATGGGGACGGCAAAGGATGAGATGGTTAGACAGTGTCATAGATGCAACGAACATGAAGTTGAGCCAACTTCAGAGGACGGCGGAAGACAGGAAGGCCTGGCGTGATCTGGTCCATGGGGTCGCAAAGAGTCGGACTCGGCTGTGCGACTGAACAACAACAAAAATGAAGTAGAGTTTTTGCTCACAAGACTCCACAGCTTAGAGGGAGCATTGCAGCTTGACTCACACCCTGATCCTGGCGACGAGGGGAGTGCCGGGCACAGCCTCCTGGACTCTGTGCTGCAAAGGAGGAACCAGGCATGCTTCAGTCAGGGCAGCAAAATGCCTTGACCCACCAGCCCAGCATTGGCTTTATTTTTCATTAGCTGGAGTTGTAGGTTCCTTTGGCTCCGTCAGGGGCCCTGCAGCTGTCAAAAGGGTAGGGAGAGGCGGACAGCTCAGGTCAAAGGTCTGCTGTGATTTCGCCAAGGTCAAGCTCTCCTTGTCGGCCCCTTTCACCATCACAGTTGGGCTCCGGGGCAGGCAGGACCGCTTTGCCTTTCATGCGGAGCGGCCAGACCCTCCCTTCCGCTACTCTGCCTGGCTCATTTGCCTCCGGAAGGCTCCAGATGCCTCTTTCTTTGGGGCTCGGCCAAGGAGGAAAACCCTAGGGATGCCACATCTCCCCTGGCTACCGTTGGAGGGAAGGGGACGGGGTTTCCAGCTCCAGTTTGGGAAATTCCTGGAGATTTGGGGATGGAGCCTGGGGAGGACAAGGACTTCAGTGGGGTGCAAGGCCCTAGAGTCCACCAGGCCCATAGCCAGGATTTTCTTAAATTTGGGGGCCTTTAAATAAGGTAGGGGGCACCTCACACAGACACCCCCACCAATGCTCCCTCTAAAATGTGAAGAAGAAGAAGAAGAAGAAGAAGAAGAAGAAGAAGAAGAAGAAGAAGAAGAAGAAGAAGAAGAAGAAGAAGAAGAAGAAGAAGAAGAAGACGAAGAAGAAGAGGAGGAGGAGATTGGATTTATACCCCACCCTTCACTTCCGCACACTTAACCACTACACAAAACTGGCTCTCAGAAGAAGAAGAAGAGATTGGATTTATACCCCGCCCTTCACCTGGAGTCTCAGAGTGGCTTACAAACTCCTTTCCCTTCCCCTCCCCACAACAGGCACCCTGTGAGGGAGGTGGGGCTGAGGGAGCTCTGACAGAAACTGCTCTTCTTCAAGAACAGCTCTTATCAGAACTGTGGCTTGCCCAAGGTCATCCAGCAGCTGCAAGTGGAAGAGTGGGGGAATCAAACCTGGTTCTCCCAGATCAGAGTCCGCGCACTTCACCACTACACCAGACTGGCTCTCTGTGGAGTCTTGTGAGCAAAAATCCTACTTCATCAGCTACTGGCATTCAAGTTGTGAGCCAGCAATTTGGCTACTACATACATTAGTTTGCTCTGGTGCCCTCCTTCCTGAGCTAAGACAGAAATCTGTGAGCTGGAGGCTAAGAAACTGTGAGCTAGCTCACACGAACTCAGCTTAGAGGGAACACTGACCCCACACACACACACACCCATCCCAAGGGAGCATCACAAATACAATAAAAAATAGGAAGTTGGGGGGGCCTTGGCAGTAAGTCAGGGGGCCAGGCCCCAAGATGCCCCACTGTAGCTACGGGCCTGGAGTCCACCCTCCAGAGCATACCTCTTCTGCAGGGGAACTGGTCTCTGTACCCTGGAGCTGTCATTCTGGGGGATCCCCGGGTCCCACTTGGAGGCCGCCATCCCTGCCTCTCCCCCAAACGCCCCTCCAGCCAGCCAGCCAGCTGCCTCCTCTCCCCCACTGTACACAAACCAAACGGGGAAGGCAGTCCATGCTCCATGCAGAAAGGCACAAGACAAAGCCACTTTCCAGTTCTTGCTCTCTTCGGACAGGCAATGTCAAAGGGAGGAACCATCCATTACACTGGACATGCACACCCGTGGCAGGGAGAAGGGGGAGAGGGCGTATGCAAGGGGGGGAAGCCATTGCCACAAGGGTGGGGGGAGACCGACAATGCCGGGGAGGGGAGGGGAGGGCGGAGCCGAAGGACCCAAAGGGGGGGAGGAGAGGGAAGAAAGTGCAGTTCTGTGTACCTTGAGGCCAGGCTCGGAGGGGGGGGAAAGGCCTACAGTGTCATGCGCTAGCATAAGTTAGCCTGGATGGTTGCATACTCGACAAGGTCTCCGCCAGCAGGGATGGAAGTCCTGGGGCTGGGCGACGTCGCCAGAGCGGAGGTGTCCAACTCTGCGTATTGGACGTCGGAGTCCTTGCTGTTGCCCGAGTTCTGGAGCTGAGAGAGCAGGAAGGCATGGAGACGGGGGAGGGGGGTGATGGTGGTGTGTGTGGGGGGGAGAGAAGCATCAGGTGAGACACAGAGGCAGGGAGGTGTGGGGGGGGGGGGAAGAGAAGGCCACAGGCAACACACACGTCAACAAACAGCACGACCACAGGGGTTGGTGCCCAGAGATAAGACAGGTGACAGAGACAGAGAGCCGGTTGAGAACCGAGAGGGGCCACGAGATAACAAGATGATCAGTAGAAAGGAGGGAGGGGGGTTATAAATGGCGGTGGGAGTGGCGGTGGTGGGGGCACGAGGGGAAGATGGAGCGTGGAAGAAAATAAAGAACGACAGTGGAGAAGAGATAAAAAACGTTTAAAACAAATCGCAGAACCGCCCCCCCCATCCTGTTGAGAATATGAACAACCCTCCCTGCTACGGATCATCTGTTTAGCACCGCTCTAAACAGGAAAGGGATTGACAGTCTTTGGTACATTGGCACTCACAACAGCCCCACGGAGTTGGCTGCTTGGAATCAAAAGCACAATCAGAAGAGACACACGAGGCCTCTTTCGCAGGGATCACAAGGGCCAGAAAGGGAACCTCACGTTTAAATACCCCCCCACACCCTTTAAGTCTCTGTGTGCACAGAAAATCGGGATGGTTTCAAATTGCTCAGCGGTTCCCTTTTGGCTTGAGCATTCCCCATCGAGATTCCGCTTCTCCCTTCTTCCAGTCGAAAACCCGTTATTTTCACGTGCCATTTTTCTTGCCTGGTGCCCCCGGACCCCCCCCCCCCACACACACTTTAGCAGACACATTTGTCAACATGATTTGTGCGTCAATAAATCAACATTATATGCACAGTTCATACACAAATGACACACTGGGTGTGTATAAATATGGCAGATGCTGCATATAAAAAACCCTGTTCGATGAGGGTGCCCGCAACAAATGGATCTACAGAACCAGGAGCCAAAAGTGAAGAACCGAAATCACTGATGCAAACGTAAAGGGACACAGAAATGAAATGAAATATTGGCAATTTGCTTGTCTCCGATAGAAAGCCAGCATGTGTGAAAGCAGGCAAGGAAGCAGGCCTTCTTCTTAACATGCTGGCATTATATGCATATGGAGGGGTTTGTGTATGTGTGTGTGTAAGTGTAAGGAAACAAGCAAAGAGGCGATTCTCTGCAGCGTGTTCCTGCGTGTTTGAGCTCCGTTATTCAAGTTTTCCAAGTGAGGAGCTCTGAGACTTCTCCAGCTCCAGAGGAGCACACAGTTGAGTTGAAGGGCAGATCTACACTACAAATGTTACCAGTTTGCTACCAGTTATTCCCATCATGGTTTCCTCCAAAGGCTCTTGGGAATTGTAGTTCTAATGCAGGGGATTCTTCGTCAGAGCGCCTGTTATGGAGCTAGAACTTCCAGTTTTCCCTGGGGGAAAGGCAATGACTACTAAACCAGTTCACTTCCCCGAAATATTTAAACCGGTTAAAGTCATTGGTGTAGACTGACCCAAAAGTTTATTGACCCCAAGGTTTATCTGTTTTTTTGGGGTTTTTTTGCAGAGGGCTTTGTAGATGCAGCAGCCAGCAGTGGAGGCAAAAAACGGTTCGGACTGTCCCTGCCTCCTGTCTCCACGCAGCTCCCCCCTTACCTTTCAACCCATCTCTGCTCTGCCATAGGGATTATGGGAAAGGGGTATCCTTTGCCTGCCCTCCATCCTTTGCAGCCATTTACCAACTGTGGGGAGGCAATTCAAAAGGGTTTTGGCTCCATCAGCAGTGCTTTATTACTGCCCATTGTTCAACTTCTTGAGCAATCACCTCGCACAACAGGACTTGGCTCCTGGTTCTGTGGCCAGGCCAAATGCTTTTGCACCCTTGGTGGATAGGAAATGCACACCGGGTGCCTGAGTCTACCTTATTGCCCGTTTTCTTTTCTGGCAAGGCTCCGGGGTCTCCAACTGGTGGCAGTGTTGAGGTTTCCCCTTTGCTTAAAGGAACAACCATGGTGAAATCTGGCCCTGCTTGACCTTTGGCCGGCCAAGTGCTGTCGGAAGCAACTGCCCTGCTTGCCCATTGGTCAAGAACAGAAGAACAGAAGAGAAGCCATGCTGGATCAGGCCAGTGGCCCATCCAGTCCAACGCTCTGGGTCACCCAGTGGCCAAAACCCAGGAGCTGTCAGGAGGTCCACCAGTGGGGCCAGAACTCCAGAAGCCCTCTCACTGTTCCCCCCCCCAAACACCAAGAACAAAGAGCATCACTGCCCCCGACTGTCCCTGTGCGGATAGACAGCAAGCATGACTCCAGGAAATATTATGGCAGGGTCTCGGAATCCAATCCGGAGTTTGGATCCAGGTCTAGCAAACGTCATTCCAGATAAATACCAGAGTGGATTTGGGTGAGTCTGCCCAAGAGAACCGGAAATTCAGCAAGCAAAACTCCAGGTGACTCAAACAAGCAAGCCAACTCGCATTGAGTGGAGAAAGGACGCCAACCGCTATCCAAAGGCAGGCCGTACTACATCCCTGCAAAGAAGGCTTGGGAAGGAAGGATTCTAAAGCCGGGCTCAGGGGAGTGGGAGGAGGGAGATGAGCCCTTTCTGCAGCCACACTGCTTCTCTCCCCAGCCGCCCCTGAAACTTGATTGACTTCCATTCCCAGAGCCCAGACAGGAAACGCAAAGCAAGGAAACAGCCAGTGGGGGTGCCGGCAGAGAATGGATTCATCTCCTCTCCTGCCACCAGCCCTGGCACGGCTGGCCTAGGCTTGCCCGATCTCATCAGGTCACAGAAGCTAAGCAGGGTCGGTCCTGGTTAGTATTTGGATGGGAGACCGCCCAGGAAGCCCAGGCTCACTATGTAGATGCAGGCAATGGCAAACCCCCTCTCTTGGTCTCCTGCCGTGAAAACCCCATGAGGGGTCGCCATAAGTCGCCTGCAACTTCATGGCACTGAGCTGGACGGCCCAGGGTAGCCCTTTCTTTTTTCTTTATTTTTATTCTCTTACTTGAAAATACACTTAAATACAACAGGAGGAAAAGAAAACTCAAATACTACAAGTGTAATACAGTATATCCTACAAAGATGTACAAGTGATGTCCGTTATATGTATTATATTAATAGTGAACCAAAAAGAAACATTAATCAAATTCTTGGTGAACATAAATAACTATATTAAACTTCCTTAGTCTTAAGACTACTCTTCTCATTAACTCTCTCAGTCAGTGCTAAATACCGTACAGTGTGTATGGACTTAATCCTCTATTCAAAAAACCGAAGTTATCAGGTGCGTTATAAGAACAGCCACCTGTGATAATTGTGGTTTGTGGGTAGGATCTCGTGTTTTGTCATGTAATTCACCACCGGTGACCAGATCCTTCTAAATTTTGTATGTAATGTGATGTTTGAAGCCTGGGCCTCTCGATTTAAGTCGTTGATTTTCGCCATGACAAACTGTTCCCAGAGCTTATCATGCCACAGAGATATCATAGGAGGATCGGGAGATTTCCATAGGGCGGCTATTGTTAATTTAGCCGTTGCTAACAATAGCGACGTGAGGTGTCTCTTGTCTTCCTTCGTGGAGTCATCCCACTTATTCAGTAGTATTGTTTCCGGCTTAAAGGAAATTCTTTGGCGGGTCATTTCTTTTATGCATAGAGCTATCTCATTCCAGAATTGACTAATTACTGGGCAGCTCCACCAGCAATGAATGTAAGAGCCTATCTGCCCACATTTCTTCCAACACTTGCTGTCGTTGGATTTGTTGATTTTGTTAAGTTGTTTTGAGGTCATGTACCACCTCGTGACCAATTTGAAGTGTTGTAGCCCTTTCTCACCAGATCTTAAAGCTAAGCATGCCCAGCCATGGGTAGAACTCGGATGGGAGACCACCAAGGAAGCCCAGGGTTGCTACGCAGATGCAGGCAATGCCCAACCGCCTCCGAATATCTCTTGCCTAGGAAACCCTACGCTTGTGACTTGATGACATTTTTCATCGCCCAGATGGCCCGATCTAGCTCAGTCTGAGCAGATCTCAGAAGCTATGTAGGATCGGCCCTAGTTAGTATTTGGATGGGAGGCCACCAAGGAAGCCCAGGGTTGCTACGCGGAGGCAGGCAATGGCCAACCACCTCTGAAAGTCTCTTGCCCTGAAAACCCTACAGCTGTGGTTTGACGGCCCTTCCCACCAGCACGGTGACCGGTGCAGAAATTCAGCAATGCCCTGTTGGTGGATCTTCTCGGGTGGTATCTGGTTTAGTGGTGCAGGGAGGTAATTTTGGACTCTGACCATCTTTAGATAGTAATTTTATGGCACATGGAAAGCTACGACCGGGGGGGGGGGCATGCTGAGCCCATGAACACAGAGGCCCCGGTCTTCACCCCTGAAGTGAGGCCCGGATGGCCCCTCTGATCCTGTCTGGCCCAAAGATGACAAACCTGCCCATCTTCTCACATCTGAGGAAGTGTCCGTGCACGAGAAAGCTCACACCTTGAATAACACCTTGTTGGTCTTAAAGGTGCCACTGAACTCACACTTTGGATCTTCTCACACTTTTGCTCTTAATACCCGGGCAGATAAAGCAGCACATTAGAATCAGATGACCTAGAATCAGGGGTCATTTCCTGCTGGGGCGCACAAGAGCGGAGCTCCGGCGGTAAGGCGCCCAGGGGGCGGGCACATGCAGCAAGCCCTGCCCCCTGCTCCCAGCAGCCCTCAGTCGGGACACAAGGAGCAAGAAGAAGCCAAGTAACTTGCAGCGCTCCCCCCCCCCCCCCCACACCCCGCATAATAGCTAGCAATCCAAAACAGTCCAGTGGCACCTTTAAGACCAAGTTTTATTCAGGCACAAGCTCTCCCTCCTCTGTGAGGACAGATCTGCATGTTCTCCCCCCCCCCCAATAGCTAGCAATCCAAAACAGTCCAGTGGAGCCTGAGCGGTGGGTGTTGCCTTCAGACACACTTCCGGTGATGTTAGGGGGTGTGGCATATGCAAATGGGTTATGCTAATGAGTTATGCTAATGCGTTATGCTAATGAGCCCCTGCACCTCTTTTTCTACGAAATGACCCCTGCCTAGAAGCAAATGGGTTTTTTTTTCCCAGATCTGGGAGGGGGAAATGCAGACCCTCCTCAGCTCCCCCCAGTCAACAAGAAAGTAACACAAGTAAAGAGTTCCTGTCTGACAAAGAGGGGCCGAAGACTGACTTGCGACTGAAGCCCATTCATCGTTAGCAATCCTCTGTCTCTAATTGGTAGCAAAGAGTCCGGGGGGAGGAGCGGTGGGCTGACTGGGGGGCCGGAATGATAAACTAGAGCTGGTGGGAATGGGAGTCTAGAGCCAGTCTTTGCAGTCCCCCTCCCCTCCCAAGTGATGCCAACAAGAATCTCTCTTTCTTTCTATCTCCTATAATTTATTTCCTGTATTGTTATCGCAGTTCCATAGAATCATAGAGTTGGAAGGGACCTCCAGGGTCATCTAGTCCAACCCCCTGTACAATGCAGGAAATTCACAGATACCTCCCCCTCCACACCCACAGTGACTGCTGTTCCATGCCCATAAGATGACAAAAAGCCTCCAGGATTGCTTTCTGACCCCATCCTGCCTTCTTTTCTGCCAACTTCTCTCCTTCCACTTTTCCCCATTCCTTATTTTCCTAGCATCCCCTTTATCCATTTCCCTTCTCCCTCCCTGCCTCCCTCCCTCCCGCTTCCTTTCATCCTCTCCCCCTGTCCCTGAACCTTATCTGACTCCTCCAACATGAAGTCCGCACCCAAAAGGTGGAGAAGTCACGCCTTCTTAAAATCAATCCAGTTAATTTTCCGTACAAGGAGACACTCTCCTGTTCATTTTGAGAAATGAAAGGGGGTCAGTGAAGCAATCCTCACAACAGCCTTGCAGTGCAGGACACAGATTGTCACCCCAGGCAAGCACAGGGTGTATCATTCGACAGCCATTAACTCCCTTGCTCTCTCACACAGACCCCATTCAGTCCCACTACCATTCCTTTCCGAACAACATCATCTGCTTTCTTACACACCCAGGGAAATGCCGATCGCTACTTTGGGGTCAGGAAGCAATTTCCCCCGCCCCACACTTCTGGGCATAGAGCGAAGGGTCACTGGGGGCGTGGAGGAGGAGGTATTTGTGAATTTCCTGCATTGTGATAGGTTCCCGGTGCTCGAAGGGCTAGATGACCCTGGAGGCCCTTTCCAACTTTATGATTCTATTATTCTTCATCACTGGCAATTTCATTCGGATAAGTTCTGCAATGCAGACAGCTCTGGGGTGGAGCACTGCAGTAGAAATAAATAAGAAACATGAATCCCAGGCAGCCAAGCCCTGTCCAGCCCTTGCTGTGGAGCAGGGGTCGTTCCGTAGAAAAAGAGCTAGGGGAACTCATTAGCATAACTCATTAGCATATGCCACACCCCCTGACATCACCGGAAGTGTGCCATAAGGCCACACCCACCACTCAGTTAGTCTTAGTCTTAAAGGTTAGTCTTAAAGGTGATATTTGTTAGTCTTAAAGGTGCTATTTGAACTCTTGGACTATTTTGCAGCAACAGACTAACACAGCTACCTCGGGGAAGCTCCTGGATGGGGCTGGGAGTCCTTGCGGAGACCACGTGGAGTGGCCTCGGCCAGGCAGAGGGGGAGGATGCCAACTTACCCTCCTGCTTCTTCCTCCTTCTGCAACAGAATGAGGCTGGAAGAAGGGGGCGGCCGGAAGAAGGGGGCGGGGCTTCGTCGTGTGCCCCGCCCCCTGCACCTCACCCGGGGGAACTGCGATCCCCCGCGATCCCCCCCCCGAATCGACCTCTGCTCTGGAGGCTCTTCTCTTCTTTCACTTGAACAGTTTTGGTATCTAGTCCACACCTGAGGTGGGCTGGGAAGTAAAAACAGCCTGAGAGCAGCGCCAGCCGAGCGATCCCACGGCACTACCAGCCCGGGGCATTCAGCTCAGACCTGGCCATCCAGTCCAGCCCCTGCTCAATGCAGGATCAGCCTCGAGCATCCCTGACAAGGGTTTCGGTAGCTCCTGCTTGAAGGCCAGTGAGGGGGAGCTCACCACCTCCTAGACAGCCAATTCCACTGTTGAGCTACTCTAACAGTAAAAAGTTCCCCCCCATATCCAACTGGTACCTTTCCACCTATAATTTAAAAAAAACTCATTATTGCGAGTCCTATCCTGCCAACAGGAATAGCTCCCTGCCCTCCTCTGAGTGGCAGCCCTTCAAATACTTCAAGAGAGCAGTCCTGTCCCCCCTCCACCTCCTCTTCTCCAGACTGAACATTCCCGAGTCCCTCAGCCTTTCCTCATAAGGTTTGGTCTCGAGGCCCCCGATCATCCTCGTCGCTCTCCTCTGCAACCCGCTCCATTCTGTCCACATCTTTTTTGAAGTGAGGCACAATACTCCAGGTGCGACCTGATCAGTGCAGTCTACAGCCAAACGATGACACCTTGCGATTTGGATGCTATGCCTCTGTTGATACACCCCCAAGACCGCATTAGCCTTTTTTGCCGCTGCATCACACCGAGTGCTCGAAGGGCTGTCGTTTAGAGGAGGATGGGGCACCATTTCAGTTGGAAGTCTAGGTTATGTGTGGGGAGATAGCAGCAGGATATTAGGAAAACCCTTTGAACAATAAGGGCAGTCCAGTGGAAGAATTGGCGGTCCAGGATTGTTACGGGTTCCCTCTCCTTGGAAGTGTTTAAGCGGAGGCTGGATGATCAGGGATGCTCTAGGTCATCCTGCACGGTGCAGGAACCATCACCTTGCCCTGCCTGCTGGCAGTATACCTCTGGCTGGCTTCAGGCAAGGCACGCCACAGGGCATGTCTGCTCCCTACTCCAGCCCCTTCTCTCTCTCTCTTGTCACTTTTAAAAAACTTTTACTCTCTTGTCGCTCCTGACACAGTGCCCTCCCCATCTTATGTAAATGCCCCCTGAAGTCAAAAATCCTGGCTTGTACTGGATGGTCTTTAGGCACCTTCATACTTTGAATTTCTATAATGCTGTGGTCTCTGAGGTGGCTCAAGTGGTTAAGACGCTGAACTGCAGACCGGAAAGTTGGTAGCTCGGCAGTTCGAGACCCAAGTGTCGCCTGACCGAGTGAGCTCCTGTCTCTGGCCCCAGCTCCTGCCAACCTAGCAGTTTGAAAGCAAGAAATTGCAAGTACTACGCAGGGCTCTTTTTGTGGCAGGGACTCCTTTGCATATTAGGCCACAGGCCCCTGATGTAGCCAATCCTCCAAGAGCTGACAGTAGCCCCTGTAAGAAGAGCTCTGTAAGCTCTTGGAGGATTGGCTACATTAGGGGAGTGTGGCCTAATACGCAAAGGAGTTCCTGCTACAAACAGAGCCCCATGCACCTCGGCATCTAGTCATGCTGGCCACATGACCACAGAAACGTCTTCGGGCAGCGCTGGCTCTTCGGCTTGGAAACGGAGATGAGCGGCGCATCCCTAGAGTCAGATTCGACTGGCTTTCAAGCAAGGGAAACCTTTACCTTTACTAAGGTGGTTACTTTTCCTGGCTTACACCCCTGCCTTGGCAAGCTGCCAATCAGAGTAGCCATCACTGGGCTAGGTCGAACTGTTGGTCTCCCCTGGTCAAAGGCTTCCTTCTTTCTTTCCGGAGTGCCACATTCAGTTGTGACTGAGGCAGACACGCTTGCCCTGCTTCGGCACATGATGCACGTGCCCCTGTTTCCTCAGCGATAACACTGCCCGTGTGCTTTATCTGTCTTCCTCAGAGCCCCTGGCACGACCCGGGAACCGCCTCTTGGCAGGGCAGCCAGCCTCATGCCGCCTGCTGCCACTGCCAACCTTGGGGGCCTTTCTGCCAGCTCAAAATGCCAGCTGATTGAGGAGATGTCTGGGAAGGGGGCCAAGGAGCCGGGGAGACTGCAACGGCAAGGAGCTAGCAGGGTTTGTTGCCGGAGTCGTCGTCGTCGCCAGGCGAGGCAGGCATAATGTGCAGAAGTCAATTCAATTTTAGAGTCTGAAGGGAAGTGGGGAAATGCAAGACTCAGCGCACTTCCCCCGCATCAGAAGAGATTGCCAATAAAATTGGCGCGTATCATAATGGGCTATTATATAAATCTATAAATCCGGCAGACATAGAATGCTGTGAAAAAAATGTGGGCTGCCCTGCCGGACAAAAGATGGGGGGGCGGATAGCTAGAAAAGGGAAACCCATAGAATCATAGAATGTTAGAGTTGGAAGGGACCTTGCAGGTCATCTAGTCCAACCCCCTGCACTCTGCAGGAGTGTAGCCGAAAGATAGCCCTACGACATACCCGAAAGATGATCGTCCAGCCTCCGCTTGAAAACGTCCAGCGAAGGAGCATCCACCACCTCCCAAGGCAGTCTGTTCCACTGCTCAACCACTCCTACAGTCAGGAAGTTTCTCCTGATATTTAGCCAGTAACGACTCCCTTGTAATTGCCACCCATTAGAGCTAGTCTTGCAATCCGGAGCAAGAGAGAATAGATCTGCTCCATCTTCTACATGACAGCCCTTCAGATACTTGAAGACTGCAATCATGTCCCCTCTAAGCCTTCTCTTTCCCAGGCTAAACAGACCCAACTCTTCCAGCCTTTCCTTGTAAGACTTGGATTCCAACCCTCTCACCATCCTGGTTGCCCTCTTCTGAACATGCTCGAGCTTGTCAACATCCTTCCTACAATGTGGTGCCCAAAACTGGACACAGTACTCCAGGTGAGGCCTGACCATAGCAGGTATTTCTTCGGATACCTGTATGGCTAAATGTGGTGCCCTCCGTGGAGATGGATCAAGATGGGTAGCTATCTTAGTCTGTCTGTAGCAGTAGAAAAGAGCAGGAATCCAGTTGCACCTGAAAGACTAACAACATTTGTTGCAGGGTATGAGCTTTTATGAGTTACTGCTCACTTCGTCAGATATGACTGGAATGGGAGTCCATCTGTCCTTATATCTTGGAGAGTGGAGTGATTTCAGATGCCAAATGGAAATAGCGGGCAAATGATAACAGCAGGCATGATCAGATTATGTAGAGGAGGAGTAGGCATGGAGAAATCAGCATTGGTAATGAGAAAGGAAACCTAGGTCTCAATTCAGTTCAGGAGGATGCATTGTCTTGAGCTTCATTATCAGTTGCAATTCAGCAGTCTGTCTTTCAACTCTCCCTTTGAAATTCTCTTAAAAGAGAACTACTACTGTTAGGTCAGCAACTGAATGTCCTTTAAGGTTAAAATATGCCCCCACTGGTTTTTCAATGTTGTGGTTTCTAATATCAGACTTCTGCCTATTTATTCTTTGTCATGGGGACTGGCCTGTTTGTCCAATGTAGAGGGTGGAAGATGATTGTAAATGGATTCAGGACTGACAAAGGAAGTTGTTCTTCGTCTCATACATAATTGTGAAATGTCACATGATTTAGTGACAGTCCTTAGGTTTAGCTGTCATTGTTTTGGAATGATAACAGAAAGCCACAGAGGAACTGTTAGCCACAGTGTCTAAATGGAACCTCCATGTCCAAACACTCTACCTTTGAATAATAGAAGCCAAAAAAAGAGAGATAACAGGAGGAAGTGGAAATCCAAAAACAACATCCATGACAAAAATAATGGACAGTCAATAAAGATACATTGCAAAATCATTTACTGTATTAATTCTGCAGAAAATTCTCTTCTATTATCACTCACACGCTATCAAATGCTGCGTAGTGTAAACAATCTGTTTCACCTTGGGTTCTGTTATTAGAGAGTCGACATGGAATGTTTCCTTCAAGAGTTGATAAGTAGTAATTGATAAGTTGTGAATGCTACACACTCAGAAAAGCAAATGTTGTGAAACGAACGCTTTACATTGCGCAGCATTTGTTAGCGTGTGAGCGATCAGAGAAGAGAATTTTCTACAGAATTACTACAGGAAATGATTTTACCCAGGGGTCGTTTCATAGAAAAAGAGCTAGGGGAACTAATTAGCATAACTCATTAGCATATGCCACACCCCCTGACATCACCGGAAGTGTGTCATAAGGCCACACACCCTGACATCACCGGAAGTGTGTCATAAGGCCACACACCCCGCCCCCCACCGCCGGCCTTGCAGCTCTACTGCCGAGCCCCATGAGGGGCCCGGCGGTGGACCTGCAAGGCCGGCGGGAGTGCAAGGAAGCCCCGCGAAGGCCCTCCCTGGCCCCAGGCAGGCAGGGGTGGGGAGAAAGCAACTTACCCTCCCTCTTCTCCTGCCTCCTCCTGGCTGAATGAGGGCCGGAAGCGGGGCGGCCGGAAGGAGGGGGCGGGGCTTCATCATGTGCCCCGCCCCCGTACCTCACCCGGGGGAACTGCGATCCCCCGCGATCCCCCCGAAATGACCTCTGATTTTACCTTTGAATACTGGCTGCTGGGCTCAAACAAAAGGGGAGGGCCCATCCCATGCAGCCTTGTGATCGTCCTGGAGGTTCCCGGCTGGCCCCTGTCAGGGGCCTTTGGGGCTGGATCCTGCAAGGAAACCCTTCCGTTCTTATTGCACAGACACTGTTACCCCTTGTCCCCACATGCCCTGCTACAGAGTCAGCTGTGTGTTGTATGCTGTCATTGAGTCGGAGCATGCATGGCTCTGTGTGCTGGAGGTAATGTGCATGCGCACAATCCCGAGTGGCTTTTTGTCAAGAGCTCTCCTCTTGACAAGCACCCGGAAGAAGAGCCGCCTGAACTGGCCTGCTTTTTTAAACAAAAATTAAAAAATAAAACAAAATCAGCCTCACTGTGAGCTTCACCTGTCACCTTGCCCAAGATGCACCGTTTTGGAACGCGTCAGAGGGCTCTCGCTTGGAGATCACCCCCCCCACACACACACACACTGCCGTTTGCTACAGAAAGCAGCCTGCTCGCCTCGCCTGTTCTGTATTCCGTGCAGCTCTCGCGAAGCGCACCTCTCCTGCTTTCGCTGACACCCCCCCCCCCTAATCTCCCTGCTGTTGCTCCTGCCTTACATTATCATCTCCCTGTCTGGAGTCGAAACAGATTCATACAAACACACACACACACACGGCCATGCGCTTTCCAATGGCGCTGTCCTCGTTTAACAGTCAAGTGCCGGCACGCTCGGCCTGGCAGATAACCCATCTGTCAAGGCTTCCCCCCTCTCTCTCTCCCCCCACTCGGCTGGGACGTATTCTCAGCCCCAGGGCAGACTGGCTGGCAGGCTGCCCGCCACGTCCCCCCAAGGCCAAATTGCTCCCCTGGGGACTCACCCAGCAACCTCCAGGGCCACTGTGGCCTTCAGGTTGTCCTTCCCAACAGCCGGAGCTTTAGCAAAAAGCAAAGGACAACCGAGGCTGAAATGACATACGATGTTAGGCAATTCCATCCCTGACATTTCTGTTCTCTAAAAAAACAACAACAATAAAGCGGCCTCTCGCTCTGCAAGGAGCATCGAGAGACCAGCACAGGGGGAAATCTTTCCTCTCCACTGGTTCCCCAACCTTCCAGTGGCCTCCGCTGCACACTGGTTTTGGTTCCCTGGAAGAAAATGGACAGGTTTCTTTCTCCCACCCTGAGCTGGATAGCCCAGTCTCATCATATCTCAGAAGCTAAGCAGCGTTTGGCCCTGATTGGTACTTGGATGGAGACAACCAAAGAAGTCCAGGGTTCCTACGCAGAGGCAGGCAATGGAAAACCACCTCTGTTCCTCTGCACTGACCTGGATGACTCAGGCTAGCCAGATCTGATCAGATCCCAGAAGCTAAGCAGGGCCGGCCCTGTTTATTACTTGGATGGGAGACCGCCAAGGAAGCTCTGCAGAGGCAGGCAATGGAAAACCATCTCTGGATGTCTCTTGCCTCGAAGTAGATGGTCTGGGCTAGCCTGACCTCATCAGATCTCAGAAGCTAAGCAGGGCCGGCCCTGTTTATTACTTGGATGGGAGACCGCCAAGGAAGCTCTGCAGAGGCAGGCAATGGAAAACCATCTCTGGATGTCTCTTGCCTTGATTTGGGCTGGCCTGGTCTCATCAGATCTCAGAAGCAGGATTAGCCCTGTTTATTACTTGGATGGGAGACCGCCAAGGAAGCTCTGCAGAGGCAGGCAATGGAAAACCATCTCTGGATGTCTCTTGCCTTGATTTGGGCTGGCCTGGTCTCATCAGATCTCAGAAGCAGGATTAGCCCTGTTTATTACTTGGATGGGAGACCGCCAAGGAAGCTCTGCAGAGGCAGGCAATGGAAAACCATCTCTGGATGTCTCTTGCCTTGATTTGGGCTGGCCTGGTCTCATCAGATCTCAGAAGCAGGATTAGCCCTGTTTATTACTTGGATGGGAGACCGCCAAGGAAGCTCTGCAGAGGCAGGCAATGGAAAACCATCTCTGGATGTCTCTTGCCTTGATTTGGGCTGGCCTGGTCTCATCAGATCTCAGAAGCAGGATTAGCCCTGTTTATTACTTGGATGGGAGACCGCCAAGGAAGCTCTGCAGAGGCAGGCAATGGAAAACCATCTCTGGATGTCTCTTGCCTTGATTTGGGCTGGCCTGGTCTCATCAGATCTCAGAAGCAGGATTAGGTTATCCCTGTTTATTACTTGGATGGGAGACCGCCAAGGAAGCCCAGGGTTGCTATGCAGAGGCAGGCAATGGAAAACCATCTCTGGATGTCTCTTGCCTTGATTTGGGCTGGCCTGGTCTCATCAGATCTCAGAAGCTGAGCAGGGTTGGCCCTGTTTATTACTTGGATGGGAGACCATCAAGGGAGCCCAGGGTTGCTATGCAGAGGCAGGCGATGGCCGACCACCTCTGTTCTCGCCTTGCCCTGAAAACACCACAAGGGGTTGCCATATGTCAGCTGCAACTTGGTGGCGCCCACCCCCATCTGCCTCCTGTGGAGCTAAACCCAGCTTTGGGGTGGGGGGGGGGGGAGATTGGGAGGGGAAAAGCCATAGAAGAGGAAAGAGGGAAGAGCTCCCTCCTCTCCAGGTCGGTCTCCTATCAGAGACTGCTTGAGATGAGAAGAAAGGGGGAAGAATCAAAGTAAAAATCATCCAGGATCAACATCGCACATAGTCTGAAGCTAAGAGCAAGATGAAGAAGGTAATGAGTGCCTAGAGGAAGGCAAGAAGCAGGCCTGTACCAACCCTGCCCCAGGACAGATTTCCATTTAGCCCCCACCCCGCATAGCCTCTGTTCCCAAGAACACGGTCCTTTTTATGTATCCCAGACTTTTCCTCCCAAACTAAGACAGTGGCACATCGAATAACCCAGTCCCCAAAATGGTTATTTACCCCATGCCACATATTGGAGGAAATGCTCAGTAGCATCTTACCTCTGGTAGGTGACCACCGTTTCGGAGTGAGCGACTGAGCATGTCTGGACGTTGGGGGGGGGAGGGGGCGCTATATGACTCTGAGTTACCTCCTTGGATGTGGTGCCTCTCTTTGTCCTAACCTGGGAGCTGCCTTCTGAGCCATCCCCTCCCTCTCACTTTCTGTTCTCCCTCTCTCCACATGGCTTTCCATGGAGAAACACATCTCCGCAGGTCTCTCCTGTAGACAGAATGCCCTCAGACTCCCGTACAGCTGATGCCGGATTAGCTGGCCGTTTGTGACAAGGAAAAAAACTCTCCAGATTTCTTTCTCTCCTTTCGACGGCAACCTGAATGTGAACTGGATCTACTTGCAGAAATGTAGGTTTACCTTTTTTTTTGCAATATACTTCTTGGGAGATTTATTTACCGTACTCAATATCATGCTCCTATCACTGGGCAAAATTCTGCTCTATTAACCAAATCTCCCAATACACAGGAGATCCTAAAAGTTGCATCGTCGTGTTTGGACGTTGCTCGACCAAGAGTCGAAGGCCACTGCAGGATCCTTAAACCAAAAGTAAGCTTTGGGTTGATCTTCTCCAGGGGAGGGGCTTTCCCCAGGATGGTCAAGCACAGATTCCCATTTTGCTTCCACTGGAAGGTCCAGAAAGAAGGCAAGACGCAGAGGGGATTCGGGCCAAGTCTGGCTGTGGCCACGAGCCTTACCATCTTGTTGGCGTGAGGGGCGGGCTCGTTGGCAGCCATGTCATAGTAGGGGGGCTGTGGAGGCAGCTTCTGCATCTCTTCCTCTGGCTCTTTCATGTTGTCCAGGTGCACAACCTGTGAGGCAGGTCAAAGAGAGCACATAGTTATTTATTTATTTGATGTATACCTCTCCCCACCAAGGCAGGCTCAGGGCAGCTCACATAAAATCCAGCAATTAAAACAACAATGATAAAAATCGCCATAAAAACAAGACTTCGGTGCTCGTTATCAGCCTATACGGCGATAGCGAGGTGGCAACAGCAGCAGACATACTAAAAAAATACAGTCAGCAGTAGGGCTGCCAAGCCGCGGTGGGAGATCCGCAGAGTGAAGGTCCTTGCATTATAGAGGCATCTGGGCCAAAACAATTGCATAGCCAATCAAATCTCAAATGGCCAATCAGAAGCCTTGCTGAGCAAAAGCTTCACCAAGCCCTGCCCATTTTTAAAAGCACTTGGTGGGGACCAGGGTAGGTGTTAGCAGGTGCCATGTCACCGACGGGCACCACCCACTGTAGAGACTGGCCTCTCAGGTGGTGGCTGGAGTTCTTTCCATGCCCTTCCCTCACTCTCGGTGTTATATCGTGGCAAGTTGTGAACTTCAAGCTGTGAATTTGGTGATGTTCCCTTATTGAACTGTTTAGTTATTTTCCCCTGGTCCCTTAGGGCCAAAAAGCATGTGATGTAGTTTACTTTCACTTTCCTCTGCTGGTTGTCAGCTGTTTTTGTTTAAGCAGAGGCCAGGGAAGGCCCTGTATTTGTTTCAATCAGACTTTCAGTTCTGCTGGCATGGTCTGCTTGAGAGCCAGTTTGGTGTCCTGGTTAAGTGCGCGGACTCTAATCTTGGAGAACTGGGTTTGACTCCACCCTCCTTCACTTGCAGCTGCTGGATGACCTTGGGCGAGCCATAGTTCTGACAGAGCTGTTCTCTCAAGGATAGTTGTCCCTGAGCTCTCTCAGCCCCGCCTACCTCACAGGGTGTTTGCTGTGGGGAGGGGAAGGGAAAGGAGTTTGTAAGCCTCTTCTTCTCCTTCTCCTTCTGCCTGAATTATTATGCCCAGTTTCTGTCACTCAGCTCTCTCCTCTCTCTGCTAAGGGTCCTAGGAGGTGGCTGGAGTCAAAAGATGCCACAGTTTGCAGCCCCCTTCTGAAAAGCATGGCTACTGAATACCAACAATCCCAAAAAATACAATTCTACTGCACTTCATCCCTCCTACCAATTCTACTCTCCAACCCAAAGGTCAGATAAGGTGTGAACTCCAACCGGAGAACCCATCCCCGTGGCTATCTCAGGCACAGATGCCCAGTGCTGGAGGAGGTACCTGGATGTCTTCTGCCGTCAGGTGACTTTTCGCCTCTTGCTTCCGCTTTGGGGGTGGAGGGGCGGGTTTGTGAGAAGGAGGCAAGTCAATCCTGTGGGAAGAGAAACGGTCAGCTGGTCAGACTGTGGGAGAGAGAAACCAAACTGGCAGGATTCCTCTCCTACGAGATCACATTCTATTTATTTATTTATTTAGACATTTTTACCCCGCCCTCCCTGCAAGCGGGCTCAGGGCGGCTTACAAGGGGCATAAGCCCATACATAAAACCAGATAAAAGCCATAAGATCGTAGATAATAACAATAATAAAGTGCTTCATGTAACAAGATGGTCTTTGAACAGTTTCATGGTGGTATCAATCATTTCCTTAGGTCTCATGGTGGTATCAGTCATTTCATTAGCGGTGATATTGTCCTGTAGATAGTCCAAAGCTAATCCAGCAGTGTCAGTGCCATGCAAATTTATGGCAGATCTTCCGAGGGCAGCCCCTGATCCCATTGTTATCCCATTCATTGGTGGTGGTGGTGGCCCCTATATGCAAGTCTGGCGGAAGAGCTCCGTCTTGCAGGCCCTGCAGAACTGCATAAGGTCCTGCAGGGCCCTGATCTCCTCTGGGAGCTCATTCCACCAGGTAGGGGCCACCACTGAGAAGGATCTGGTGTCTTTTACTGCACAGAAGCGGTGCATTGAACACGTCCCCAAAATACAGTGGCAGAAGAAAGGAGAAGCAAAAAAATTAAGGGAAACGTGGCTGGAGGAAGTGGTCTTAGGGCTGATTTCCCAGAATCCTGCACAAAAGGGAAGTTTCATTTAAGTATTCATTCCTTTAGAAATGGGCTATGACAGGGGAGTTGTAAGTTGGCAACCCCTGATTTAGAGCTTGCTGGATAACATGTTACCCAGTTAGCAAAAGTCACCTACACATATCCCCCCTGCCCAAATCCCCACACGCACTCTACATAGTGGTGGTTTCAGGAATCAGACTTGGCCCCATAGTATACCAAAGTCACCTCTACCCACATCCAAGGCACTTCCCACTGCTCTGCATGGTTATCTAAAGTAAGCAAGAAAGGTCTCTAGGGAAGGAGAGGAGCAGAGCAGTCGGACACTTGGTTTCTTTTCTTACCAAACACATTTTGGTTTTGCAGAATAAAAGTGCTCTCATGCAGCATCCCCCCAAACCCCCAAAAGAAACTGGCTTTGTGCAGGGACTGGGAGGTAAGACCCTGGGTGCCCAGGTAGCAGGTGAGAGAGAGAAGGAGTGGGCAGAACGTGGCATTTGCCAAAAAGGGCCGTGCAAACTTTGGGCACAAGGAGGAGTTTTCAACCCTCAGCCCTTTGGCCAGGCTCCCAGAAGCCGGTGCAGGACTAGGAACGGAGCTGTGAAAAGATTTGGTGGGATTTTCTCTGAAGGAGGAGTGGTTTGTGCAGCTTGTGATGGAATACTTGGCTCTGTGAAAAGGGGATAGAAAGATGAAATCCTGTAGGGCTGGGACACAGAAAGCGTAGAGGTGACCTGGGATGAAAGCAAACAGGCAAGACCAAAAAAAGAGACTAAATTCTCTGCATTGGCTGCACACCGGATGCGTCAGACCTCACTGCTTCAGACCATAAGGCGGCTCTCGTTATCAGCACCATGGACAGCTCATGTCAGTCGCCCACAAGGATTTAGTGATTTACTTCTTTACTTTGTTTATACCCTGCCTTCCTCCTCTGCGGGGACCCAAGTGGCTTGCATTATCCTCTTCTCCTCTTTTTGATCTTCACAACAACCCAGTGAGGTGGGTTAGGTTGAAAACGTGTGATTGGCCCAAGGTCACCCAGCGGGTTTCCATGGCAGAACCAGGGATCAGAACCCGGTCTTCCCCGACACTAGTCTGAAGCTTTAACCATGACATCACGCTGGCTAGAATCGGGATCCTCATCATAGATGGTCATTTCTAGGCTCTTCTCTGAGGTGCCCCTGCCTTTGGAAGTTAGGCTGATCTTTACCAGACAGGGGCTTTTGAGTGGTGCCCCCCCCCAATCTGTGAGGTGCCATCCTAAAGAAAGTCAACCTGGTGCTCTCTTTGTTGCCGTTTAAGCACCAGGCCAACTCTGCCCTGTCTAGCAAAGGTTTTTGGGTCAAAGCATGTAGGCGTGTGCGGCTTCTCCTGCCCTCCCAATGGCATTGCACTGCATTTTTTGTTTTGGATGTAATTTCTTCTGTTATGTTCCTACTTTATCTAGTTTGGTGTAGTGGTTAAGTACGCGGACTCTAATCTGGGAGAACCAGGTTTGATTCCCCACTCCTCCACTTGCAGCTGCTGGATGACCTTGGGTAAGCCATAGTTCTCTCAGAGCTGTTCTCTCAAGGACAGTTCTCTCAGAGCTCTCTCAGCCCCACCTACCTCACAGGGTGTTTGTTGCGGGGAGGGGAAGGGAAAGGAGTTTGTAAGCTGCTGTGAGACTTCGAGTGAAGGACGGGGTATAAATCCAATCTCCTCCTCCTCCTCCTCTTCTTCTTCCGCCATTTAATTTATACACTGCGTGCTACCTTGGTAACTTAAGAGCCAGCGTAGTGCAGTAGTTACAGTTTGCCAGATTAGGATCTGGGAGATGCAGGTTTGAATCCTCACTCTGACATGGAAGTTTGCTGGGTGACCTCGGGCCAGTCCCATGCTCTCAGACTGACCTACCTCAGGGTTGTTGTGAGGGTAAAATGGACAAGAGGAGAATGATATAAGCTGCTTTGGATCCCCAGTGGGAAGAAATGGGAGTATAAATAAAGCAAATAAATAGCTAAATAATACTAATACTCATGAGTTGTGATGGAATAGTGGACAGGAAGGGCTGTGGCTCAGTGGAAGAGCCTCTGCTTGGCACGCAGAAGGTCCCAGGTTCAATCTCCAGCCTCTCCAGTTTAAAAGGACCGGTCAGTAGGTGATGAAAGACCTCGGCCTGAGGCCCTGGAGAGCTGCTGCCAGTCTGAGTAGACAACACTGACCTTGATGGCCTGATTCAGTATAAGGCCGCTTCATGTGAGTAACCAACAGTGGTACATGGAATGTTTAAAATAGATAAAAGCGATGCCCTGCAGAGGACAGGCACAGTAAGAGAGGAGATACTCACAGGTCATTCTCTGTCTCTGAGCGGTGTTTTTGCTGTCGTCTGTAGACAATGAAGACCGTAACGGCCACGCTGATAATGAGGGAAGCGGCGATCACACCTCCCAGGATGCCAAAAATGCCTCCTGGCCCGCCCTGTGGCAACGGCTTATCTGCAACAAACAGGGAGAAGGTTGTCTTTTAAACATGCGCGAACACACAAGAGTGCACTGACTCACACGTCCCCATTGCTAACAACGTACAGAACATAGATGCAGGTGGGTAGCCACGCTGGTCTGAAGCAACAGCACAAAGTTCTGTATTTGAAGAAATGCACACGCACACAAAAGCTTATACCCAGAATCAGTGTTCCCTCTAAGCTGGGTTAGTGTGAGCTAGCTTGCAGTTTTTTAGCCTCCGGCTCACACGTTTTTGTCTTCGCTCAGGAAGGATGGCTCCAAAGCAAACTAATTTCCACAGCAGCCAAATCGCTCCTGCATAACTTTAATGCCAGTAGTGCACAGCATAGAATTTTTGCTCACAAAACTCCACAGCTCAGAGGGAGCATTGCCCAGAATCAAACTATGTTGGTCTTCAAGGTGCTGCTGGACTTGAACTTTGCTATGTGCAGGGCAGTTTCAGTTTGCAAAGGGCAAACTTTATTTTGACTATCTGTACACCAACCCTTAGTATCTAGGGATGCAAAGGTTAGGCCATGAAGAAAACTAGCAGGAATCAAATGACTTCATTTGAAATATGGCATTGAAAGAGAGGAGGAAGAAGAAGAAGAGGAGGAGGAGGAGGAGGAGGAGGAAATTGGATTTATACCCCGCCCTTCACTCAGAGTCTCAGAGTGGCTTACAAACTCCTTTCCCTTCCCCTCCCCACAACAGACACCCTGTGAGGCAGGTGGGGCTGAGAGAGCTCTGACAGAAACTGCTCTTTTTCAAGGACAGCTCTTATCAGAACTACGGCTTGCCCAAGGTCATCCAGCAGCTGCAAGTGGAGGAGTGGGGAATCAAACCCGGTTCTCCCAGATTAGAGGCCACTACACCAAACAAAAAGACAAATAAGTGGGTTCCAGATCAAATCCAGCCTGAGCTCTCCCTAGAAGCTAAAACAACTAAGCTGCGGCCATTGCACTTTATGAGAAGACAAGAGTCACTGGAAATGACAATCGTGCTTGGAAAAGTTGCAGGCAGCAGGAGAAGGGGAAGACCCAACTTGAGGTGGATGGACTCAAAGCCACGAGGGCCCTCAGTTTGCAAGACCCGAGCAAGGCTGTTTGGAGATTGGATGTTTCAAAGGTCATCGTTTCATAAGGTCACCATAATTTGAAAGTGGCTTGACGGCACGTAACATCCCCCTCCAACAAACCAACCCTGCATAGGAGTTTATTGTCATTTCCCCCCCCTGATGGGCAACTTCCACCACCCTCAGCCAGCTGAAGGGTGGAGGATGAAGTTAAAGGACTCCGTCCTTGTGCTACAAGTGAATAATGGGCTGTGGAGTCACAACTGAATCAGGGCGACCCCATCCATAGGGTTTTCAAGGCAGGAGATGTTCAGAGGTGGTTGGCCGTTGCCTTCCTCTGCACGGTGACCCCAGTCTTCCTTGGCGGTCTCCCACCCAAGTACTAATTGTGGCCAAAACTTCTTAGCTTCTGAGATCTGGCCAGCTTAGGCTAAACAGAGCTATCCCGGGGGCTTGAGGCTACAACTGCCTTGCAAAGTACTTTTATGATGGTGTTGCCACCCCCCTCCCCTGATTCCACAAACTCACAGTTTCTGTGCTGGGACCCGATAGGCATTGTCCCCTAAAGAAATTGACAAGAAGAAGAAGAGGAAGACGAAGAAGAAGAAAAAGAGGAAGAAGAAGAAGAGGAAGAAGAGGAGGAGGAGGAGATTGGATTTATACCCCGCCCTTCACTACCCGCAGGAGTCTCAGAGCAGCTTACAAACTCCTTTCCCTTCCCCTCCCCACAACAGACACCCTGTGATGTAGGTGGGGCTGAGAGAGCTCTGGCAGAAACTGCTCCTAAAAGAACAGCTCTGAGAGAACTTGTGACTGACCCAAGGTCACACCAGCAGCTGCTTGTGGAGGAGTGGGGAATCAAACACGGTTCTCCCAGATTAGAGTCCGCGCTCCTAACCACTACACCAAACTGACTCTCCATAGTAGACTCGGAAGCACATTCTCCCTCCATTTCACCTCAGCTCCCTCTTCTTCCTTTCCCTTGATTACCTCTCAGTTGTCTCACTTTAGCTTGCAAGCTCCTTGGGGGCAGAGAGTTGCCCCTTCACTATGAAACAACGGCAAAGCCACAGGGCTGAAATGAACATTCAGCAGCAAATGGTGAATTAGATGTCTTGGTTGCTCTTCACTGGCTGCCAAGCTGTAGTGATGGGGGGGGGGGCAGATTTGCTGGGAGAAAGAGCGGGTGAGCCATACTTAACTCCTGGAAGCAATACAATTGACTTAAAGATAAAGGTTTTCCTTGCTTGAAAGCCAGTTGAATCCGACTCTATGGTTGTGGTGCTCATCTCCGTTTCCAAGCCGAAGAGCCAACGCTGTCTGAAGACATTTCCGTGGTCATGTGGCCGGCATGACTAAATGCCAAGGCACACGGAACACTCTTACCTGCCCACTGAAGTGGTACCTATTTATCTACTTGCAATTTCTTGCTTTCAAGCTGCTGGGTCGGCAGGAGCTGGGACCAGAGATGGGAGCTCACTCTGTCATGTGGCACTTGGGTCTCAAACTGCTGAACTACCGACCTTCCAGCCTGCAGTTCAGCGCCTTAACCACTTGAGCCACCACAGCTCCACAATTGACTTAGGGCCCCTCCAAACTGAGAGTTATGGGATAGGGAGATTTTAAATAATAACAGTCTATTGGAACTCAAGGGGCTGTAGATGGTACTCACTTCCTCTGTTTTATCCTCACCACAACCCTGCATGGTAAGCCAGGCCAAGAGCAAATGACTGGCCCAGGGTCACTCACTAAGCTTCATGGCAGTGCGGGGATATGAACTCAGGCCTCCACCGCTCTAACCAACAGAAACCTCCTCTGCCTACGTTCTTTTTCCAAATCCTTCCAGCTGCTTTCCCCCACTTGGAACTGGAAAGTGAATGCTAGTCTGGGAATACTGGTGGGTGTTTTTTCCCCCTGCTTCCGGCCGCCCCGCTTCCGGCCCTCATTCAGCCAGGAGGAGGCAGGAGAAGAGGGAGGGTAAGTTGCTTCCTCCCTGCCTCTCCCCACCCCTGCCTGCCTGGGGCCAGGGAGGGCCTTTGCTGGGCTTCCTTGCACTCCCGCCGGTCTTGCAGGTCCCCACCGGGCCCCTCATGGGGCTCGGCAGTGGAGCCGCAAGGCCCGCAGCGGCGGCCGAGACCGTTGGGGGCGGGGGGTGTGGCCTTATGACACACTTCCGGTGATGTCAGGGGGTGTGGCCTTATGACACACTTCTGGTGATGTCAGGGGGTGTGGCATATGCTAATGAGTTATGCTAATGAGTTCCCCTAGCTATTTGTCTACGAAACGACCCCTGGGTGGGGGTCTGTGGAAGGGGAGGTTAAGAACAAACCCCACCGCTGCTTCACCCCACCTGACTGTGCTCTTCTCCACTCCGCACTGCAGCAGAGAAGCAGTAGATAAGCTGAGAGCCGCTGAAAGCGTGACCCGAAGCCCTGTACCAGCTCGGGAAGCATTTTCCTCAAGCCCTTTCCATCGACTCCCATGGCCCATGGACTCCCAACGCTGCTTTATACTGAATCAGACCCTTGCTCCATCAAAATTGGTATCTGATTGGTTTTTAAAAGTCCGGGAACTTTGTATAATGGACAAATCAGCAGACACCATGTTACCAGGTGAATCTGAACCCTACACCTCGAACTTTGTTAACATTTGGTTTCCAGTTCTTGAGTACGCTGCTTCTCAAAAGGGATTTGAACCTATTCATCAAACTACTGATGTTGTGTATTCATTTGATTGACCTTTGTTAGTTCTAAATTCATACACGTCAGACACTTCCTTCCCTCAAAGTAGTTCATTTTTGGATGTATTACTGTTACAATTGTTTATTTGTAGTCGATTGTTGTTATTACTTCTTTGTTAAGTTCATATATGTTTATGAATTTTAATAAAGCTTTTTTGGGGGGGAAATCAGTATTTTCTACTCTGATTGGCAGTAGCTCTCCCATATCACACAAAACAGAAACCTTTATTGGCATAACATAAGTAAACCAGGCAAGGAAAAGATTAAGGGGTAGTACAAGAACAACATCAACCAATATTCCCGATATTCCAAAATACAAAACAATCCTAACATGATTTACAAGAATTACAGAGTATTACTCTTGACTCAGGAGCTACGGTGGCTCAAGTGGTTAAGACGCTGAACTGCAGGCTGTGGAAGGTCAGTAGTTCAGCAGTTCAAGACCCGGGTGCCGCAAGACGGAGTGAGCTCCCGTCTCTAGTTCCAGCTCCTGCCAACCTAGCAGTTCGAAAGCAAGAAATTGCAAGTAGATAAATAGGGACCACTTCAGTGGGAAGGTAACAGCGTTCCGTGCGCCTTGGTGTTTAGTCACGCCGGCCACATGACCACGGAAACGTCTTCGGACAGCGCTGGCTCTTTGGCTTTGAAACGGAGATGAGCACCGCAACCCTAGAGTCGGATTCGACTGGCTTTCGAGCAAGGGAACCTTTACCTTTACCTTTACTCTTGACTTCCATACGTAAGTCAAAAATTCAGCGACAGATAGTGTTATTGCTGGGCTCTTGTCTGCTAAAAAAAAAAAAAAATTAAATCCCTGTCCAGAAAATCTCTCTGCGAAGGGAGAAAAGGGCGAATCAAGATATTGCGCATAACGGAGTATTTGGGACAGCGGAGAAGCATATGGGTAATAGAGTCAGGTTCCCCAAGATTACAGTTACAAAGTCTATCCCTGTACAGAACACCCCTGTATCTACCTGAGACCACTACTGAAGGGAAAAGGTTGAACCTTGCAAGCATAAAAACCCTCCTAAAAACTGGGGTTATCAGATTAGCGATATACGGTAGCATGGAGGTATGCAAGGGAAGGAGGGGTAATGAATAGGGAGAACAAACTCCAAGACTACCGGCATTAATGGTCTGCGCCTCTATATCCCAAATTCTCCTCCTAACCACCTGTAAGATTGCTGCCTCACCACAGTTATAGAGGG